>NC_139527.1:5833987-5913987 GCF_947247035.1 Vipera ursinii
GGTTTTTTTTTTTAAAAAAAACACGTTTATTTTATTGTAAGGCACAGAATTTTTAATGATGTCTTTAGGTAGAATGAGGAGAGCAGGTTGGGGGGGAAAGTAGCACAAATTTCCATTTTTTAAAAAAACATGCCAGTTACTATCATAGGGGGATACAGAATATAGAAAAGAATATAGAATAACCAAGTTGGTTATTCTCCAAGAGACCTTGGAGGTCTTCTAGTCCAACCCCCTGATGATTTCTGTGTGTGTGTGTGTGTGTGTGTGTGTGTGTGTGCACGTGCACACGCACACACGCGCGCCTGTGCATGCCATTCTTCTGGAAGCCCTTGAAATGTTCAATTTCTCCCCCCCCCCTTGGAATTTTGTGCCTTTGGGATATTGCTCTTTTAATAGAACGTCTAAATAGCAGTATTTATATCTTTTCTTTTCCTGTGAAAACAATGAGAAAAGTATAGCCACTGTTGAAGGACACTTATTAAAAAAAAATACAGGGAAAGGTCCTCGAAATAAAACGTTGGCCTTGCTTTTGAAGCCAGCGTGACCTGCCCTAGGTTTACATAGCCCGAGAAGCTATAAAGCAAAACTTGCCAGGTCCTTTGCTTTTTGTTCGGTTTAAATTGTTTTCCACCTGGCTGGTTACATTTATTACCTTACGTTTAAACAAGGTTAGTGCTGGAATTTAGGAAACCGGCTTTGTTCTTTGCCTTCTGCTCATTCCTTCAGGAGAAATAGAGGGAGAAAACTTAAGAAATGAGCCAGTGAGCTTCAATTATTTGGTTGGCCTGCGAGAGAAACATTCTGATCTGGCTGAGTTCCCTCAAACATCCTAGCTAGTTGAAAATGGTATAGGGACACATTTCTGCAAGTTTTTAAGAAGAGGCCGGACAGCCATTTGTCTGAAATGCTAGTATAAGGTTTCCTGCTTAAGTAGGGGGTCAGACTAGAAGACCTCCAAGGTCCCTTCCGACTCTGTTATTCTGTTAACAAAATGTTGACCTCCAGCATTATCTCAATGGAAGTTACCAATCTGTTTTATTCTCTTATTCTTTATTCGGTGTGTTGTGTGAATCCAGCCATTGTAACCTGGTTATTTTCCTTAAGCTACCATAGGATTTGTTTTGATTGTATTTGAATGCAGGCATTATGTCTTGATAACCTAACGGTAGGATTTAGGATGTTTTTTTTCCCCAACCTTGGCAGCTTTAAGATGTGTGGACTTCAACTCCCAAAATTCCCTAGCCAGCATGATTTAACATGGATGTACTTAACTCCCAGAATTCTCTGGTCAGCATGACTGACTGTTTCCTTGTCTTAAAACACGCTGGCTGGAGAATTCTGGGAATTGAAATCCATATATCTTAAAACATGCTGGCTAGGGGATTCTGGGAGTTGAAGTCCACCTGTGTTAAAGCATGCTGGCTAGGGGATTCTGGGAGTTGAAGTCCACCTGTGTTAAAGCATGCTGGCTAGGGGATTCTGGGAGTTGAAGTCCACCTGTGTTAAAGCATGCTGGCTAGGGGATTCTGGGAGTTGAAGTCCACCTGTGTTAAAGCATGCTGGCTGGGGGATTCTGGGAGTTGACGTCCATACATCTTAAAATTGCCGGGATTAAGGAACACTGATTTTAGAGTGTTTTTTAAATGTATTTTTTGACTTTCTGGGCACAGCACCTATTCCTCTATTCTGTCGTGTCCCTTTCTTGCACCACGGAGTTCAAATAAAATTGGTTTTCCGCCAACTTTAATTGATGGGCAGCTGTCTGGGGTGAAAAGATTTGCCATTTATAAATGAGTGTTTTTCCCACCCAGTGAGTCAAATGGGGACATCGCTTTTCCTTTGATTTTACTCTGGACAAAGGGGTGATTGTGATAGGGAGGGCATTTCCAGCCAGGATTGTCCTTTTTTTTTTGCATCAAAAGTTGGACCCATGTTTTACATTTGTTTTTTTTGCCTCTGTTTATTCTTTTATCCCGCTTAGTTACTTTGATTGGCTGGCTGGGAAACGTCAGATTTTGAGCCCTGATTGGTCTTCATCAAGGCCGAGGGAAAGCTTTGGGTGCCAGAAGAAATAGTTCTGGTTTTCTCCTTTATGATTATTTATATTTAGTAATGGAGAAAGAAAAATGACAGGCACAGAACACAAACATAAATTATATATATTATAAGGGACGCGGTGGCTCAGTGGGTTAGGACACTGAGCTTGTCGATCAGAAGGTCGGCAGTTTGGCGGGTCGAATCCCGAGTGCTGCGTAACAGAGTGAGCGCCTGTTACTCGTCCCAGCTTCTGCCAACCTAGCAGTTCGAAAGCACGTAAAATGCAAGTAGAAAAATAGGGACCACTCCGGTGGGAAGGTAACAGCGTTCCGTGCGCCTTTGGCGTCTAGTCATGCCGGCCACATGACCACGGAGACGTCCTCGGACAAGCGTTGGCTCTTCGGCTTTGAAACGGAGATGAGCACCGGCCCCTAGAGTCGGAAACGACTAGCATGCATGTGCGGGGGAACCTTTACCTTTACACACAGACACACACACACACACATATTGTTGTTGTTAGCTGCGAAGTCGTGTCTGACCCATCGTGACCCCATGGACAACGTTCCTCCAGGCCTTCCTGTCCTCTACCATCTTCTGGAGTCCATTTAGGCTCACACCTCCTGCTTCAGTGACTCCATCCAGCCACCTCATTCTCTGTCGTCCCCTTCTTCTCTCGCCCTCAACCTTTCCCAGCATGAGGCTCTTCTCCATTGAGTCCTTCCTTCTCATTAGGTGGCCAAAGTATTTGAGTTTTAGCTTCAGGATCTGGCCTTCTAAAGAGCTGTTAGGGTTGATCTCCCTGGAGAGAACATGTCGAGATCACTGATAGCAATATTTCTCAGTCTTAGTAACTTTACGTTTGGACTTCAATTCCCAGAATTCCCCAGCCTGCCTGAAAAACACTGCCATTGAGACCTGATGGGATCCTCTTTCATTCCTTAAATGTTGGAAGATTGGCCAGGATTTGCAACTGAGACTATATGATAATTGTCTGTACTATAGTCTTTGACATCCCTCTGGTGGTCTAGCTGAGCTTTGCAGCCATGGAAGAGAATTTATAATTTATTACAAGACAGCGATCTGGCTCAAAGCAAAATCTTTTTTTTCAAAGAGGTTAAATTAAACCCCGGAGATTTAAATTTACCGTGTGCCAGCTGCGAAGTCATTGGCACACTATTCCCCTGCTGATTTTTCTTGTATTCCCCCTCTGCTTGTGACATGTTTGATCAAGATTAATCTTTGTTGTTGTTGTTAGCTGCGAAGTCGTGTTCGACCCATCGCGACCCCATGGACCACGTTCCTCCAGGCCTTCCTGTCCTCTACCATCTTCTGGAGTCCATTTAAGCTCACACCTACTGCTTCAGTGGCTCCATCCAGCCACCTCATTCTCTGTCGTCCCCTTCTTCTCTTACCCTCAACCTTTCCCAGCATGAGGCTCTTCTCCAGTGAGTCCTTCCTTCTCATGAGGTGGCCAAAGTCTTTGAGTTTCAGCTTCAGGATCTGGCCTTCTAAAGGGCAGTCTGAGTTGATCTCCTCTAGGACCAACCCCTTCATGGATTACTGCCTTGTCGTGGCGAAGGGGCTTGCGTAATTCAATGAAGCTATGAGCTATGCCGTGCAGGGCCACCCAAGACGGAGAGGTCATAGCAGAGAGTTCTGACAAAACGTGATCCACTGGAGAAGGAAATGGCAACCCACTCCAGTATCTTTGCCATGAAAACCCCATGGACAGTACCGAAAGGCAAAAAAAAATAAAAAAAAGATTAATCTTATATATAAGTAGATTTCTAGCAAAGTTGTTGGGCAAAGGAGCCTCCTTATTGCGCAATAGTTGACTTGGGCGAAAGGAAACGGAACTGGGAAGTGGTTGAAAGAAGGGGTAACTTGTGTTGCAAGTCAGGTTTACTGCAGCAAAATGCAAGGACGCCTCTTTGGCTGAACCGCCTGGTTGAGTTTTGTGCCCGCGCAGGAGGAGGACCTGTGTGTGTTTTCTCCAAAATAATCTTCACCACAGCTGGGCGTTAAAATGAGGAGGAGGAGGAGGGATGAAGCAAGGAGCTAGCCTTGAGTCACTGCCCAACTCAAGAGACCAGGACTCGCCCACCTCTCTAGGTTTCTTAGTAGGTTGACTATTAGCACTCAAGTAGTCCTCAACCTATGGCCACAATTGAGCTCAAAATGTCTGTTGCTAAGTGAGACCGTTGTTAAAGTGAGTTTTGCCCCATTTTAGGACCTTTCTGGCCACAGCCATTAAATGAAAGCCCTAATAAGCAGGCATATACATAGAATGAAGGCTACTGCTAAGCTTGTAAGCCGCCCTGAGTCTTCGGAGAAGGGTGGGATATAAATGGAATTAAAATAAATAAATAAAATAAATAATAAATGGACCATGCAGTTAAGTTAGTAACATGATTGTTAAGTGAATCTGGCTTCCCCATTGACTATCTATCTAATCTATCTAATCTATTTATCTGTCTATCTGTCTATCTATCTATTCATCTATATCTATCTATCTATCTATCTATCTATCTATCTATCTATCTATCTATCTATCCCCTCATCCATCACCATCATCTCTCCTATCTATCTATCTATCTATCTATCTATCTATCTATCTATCTATCTATCTATCTATCCCTATCTACATCTATCTATCTTATATAGCTCTATTTATCTTTCTTTCTATCCATCTCTATCTATCTATCTACACCTACCTAATCTAGCTTGCTCTATCTATTTATCCATCCATCCATCCATCCATCCATCCATCCATCCATCCATTATCTATCTATCTATCTATCTATCTATCTATCTATCTATCTATCTATCTATCTATCTATCCCCTCATCCATCACCATCATCTCTCCTATCTATCTATCTATCTATCTATCTATCTATCTATCTATCTATCTATCTATCTATCTATCTATCTATCCCTATCTACATCTATCTATCTTATATAGCTCTATTTATCTTTCTTTCTATCCATCTCTATCTATCTATCTATCTATCTACACCTACCTAATCTAGCTCGCTCTATCTATCTATCCATCCATCCATCCATCCATCCATTATCTATCTATCCATCCATCCATTATCTATCTATCTATCTATCTATCTATCTATCTATCCATCCATCCATCCATCCATCCATCCTCTATCTATCCATCCATCCATTATTTATCTATCTATCTATCTATCTATCTATCTATCTATCTATCTATCTATCTATCTATCTATCTATCTATCTCGAAAAGTATGTGCGGAGTAGTGCCGGACATTTGACCCCAATTCCTACTCCAAAGCCTTTGTTATAACTCCTAGGCTCTACTGCCACGATCAGGATGCCAGTGCTGTCGCTCAGGAAGCTCCTATTAGCTGCAGTGGATGTTCTCCTTTGTGTTCACACGCCCACCCCTGCCCCGCCTTCCCCTCCCTCTGAGTAAGCCTGCAAGAGTTGGACAGGAAATTCTAGCCTGCTGGCTGGTGTTAGTGTCTGCTCTGTGTGTGTGTGTGTGTACGTGTGGGTGGGCGGACTGGTGCCTGCCAGATACAGTTAGTCACAACTGGAGGAGAACTGCCGAATGGGGCTGTTCTCCCCAGTGCTTATCCATTTATAGTTTGATGCTTGGTGCTCCCCCCGGGGAAGGGGGGGCTTCTGCACAGTTGCTTCCGATGGACTCCATCATTCTGCAAGAGCAGTTGGTGGAAAAGCTGCTTTTGCCGCGCACTCAAACTCAGCGCAGCCCTTCTGCCAAGCTGAAGGTACCAGGATATCTGGAGAGGGGTGGATGGGTGGGAAGATGGAGGGGAAGAGGCTTACAGAGGAGGGGGTCCCAGGAGAAGTATCATTCCCCCACCCCCCAACCCCAAGACGCTTCTGAAGTGCAAGGGAAGAAATTGCTCAGGACAAAAAGAAAGGGTCCTTGGTGCTCTCTGAGCTGGGTGGTTTTCTTGCCAACGTTTCATTAGCCAACTAGGTAACGTCATCAATGCTAGAAGGGAGTGGGGTTTGTGGAATGGTGAGGAGGAGGACAGCAGGGCCCTTAGTACTCTCTGAGCTTGGTGGTTTTCTTGCCGACGTTTGATTACCTAACTAGGTACCTGATAGACAGGTAGACAAGAGCCGATGATACGACCTAGTTTGGGTCATGAAAGGTCTACAAGAAAACCCACAAGCTCAAGAGAGCACCAAGGACCCCCCTCATTTCAACCCTGAACCGTGAATGTTCTCCTTCATTTGGACAAAAAAGTGGCTGAGGGTTAGAGTTGGAGGGGCAAATCTCCAGAGGCGGTGATGGGTCAAGATATTTTGGCGGCTTGCATCCATCGGTGGCTTTCTGGGGCTGCTCTGATTGGGACGGTGTTAGCAGAGAAGGGGGGGGAGAAACAAAAATTACACACGAGGGTGTTTGAAGTTGCCTTTTGAGATGACGATTTAGGAAGATCTTCCCAGCCCTCAACCTAATTTGTCTGAAAGAAAATTAAGGTGAGCGTCAGGTTTGTGCAGGTAGATTGGCAGAATTATCCTGTAATTCTATTCTGTTCTTTTTTGTCGATGGGAATTGGACATACTAAAGGGGCCCCAGACTGGCAATGTCCATGCTGACATTAAAAAAATAAAAAAATAAAATCTGTTGATTTGCTGGGGAGGCCGCTGTGTACCACCAGCCTTGACTTCAGAAGGCAAAATGTATCCGAAAAAGCTGATTATATTACAATGGTATGCAAACTCTGTTCTTCCATTGAGCGGGCTTTCCCGTTAATATTTTTCTGGCTCTGCTGGAAATAATCTTTCTACTTTTTGCTCTTTTTTTTTTTGAGAACAAGGAAATTGAGCCAGGCCATGTCTTTCTAATCACAAAAAGATTGCATTTTGGAATGAGCACCGTGACCTAGATTTGCACGTTGTCCTAAGCTGCAATGAGGCTTTTTTTCAGTTTTGCTTTGCGTTGTGTAAACCCAGCTGTGAAGATTTTGGAAGCCGGGGTTTAAGACTTGAGTGTGTTGTGTGAATGGGGGGCATCAGCCCCAAACTCAACTTCCTTTTCAGCAAACACAGAAAAGGACATTGCAAGCAGAAACTCAGATCAACTTTTGCTAGAGAAAAGAAAAATGGAATTCTTTTTTACATATTCCTGGCCTGCACTGAAGCGGTTGCAGGACAAGGGGCAATGAACAAAATGAAGCCGTTCTGGCAAATTTGTTCTTGGTTCTTGCCACAGTAGATTAGCAGACCCTTAAATAACTTTTTGAGAAGTTATGAAACCTCTGTAGAGCAACTGCAGAATTACAGAATAACATTGCTCGAAGGGATCTTGGAGGAAGGAAGTGTATTCGATATGTTCACTGCCTTGAGTTATTGGTAAAAAATAATAAAGGCAGGGTACAAATTAATAAACGAACAGACCTTAATGAAGAGAAGGTTAAAGGGGGACATGATAGCAGTCTTCCAATATCTCAGGGGCTGCCCCAAAGGAGGGAGTCAAGCTATTCTCCAAAGCCCCTGAAGGCAGGACAAGAAGCAACGGATGGAAACTAATCAAGGAGAGAAGCAACCTGGAACTAAGGAGAAATTTCTTGACAGAACAATTAACCAGTGGAACAACCTGCCTCCAGAAGCTGTGAATGCTCCAACACTGGAAGTCTTTAAGAAGAGATTGGACAGCCATTGGTCTGAAATGGTATAGGGTTTCCTGCTTGAGCAGGGGGTTGGACTAGATGACCTCCAAGATCCCTTCCAACTTTTATTGTTGTTGTTGTTATTATTATTATTGATCATCGCACAGTCAGCCAGATGTTCAGACTTGATTTGGCATTTTTGTCTACCTACCGAGTCCTTACCAAGGACCTGGGATAGGCAGAGGTGGATGTTGGATGGTATTACAGATCTCGTCGCAGGATGGAAGCAGTTCCTAGTAAGGCCGCCTTTTGCAATTGACTGATGGCGAATTTGTCAATGCCGATGATGGTGTTCAAGTGGTGCTCCAGTTGTTTTGGGATTGCACCCCAGGCGCCTATGACTATTGGTACCACCCTTGCTTGACTTTGCCGCAGTCTTTCTATTATTACTATTACTACTACTACTACTACTACTACTACTATTATTATTATTACTATTATTATTATTATTATTATTATTATTATTATTATTATTATTATTATTATTACTACTACTACTACTACTACTACTCTGGTGCCACTGGCCAGTGATATCTCTCCAGTTCTAGTTTCCTCTCCCTATGACATTTAATCTGAAGGGTCTGCCTTGGTCTCTTCACGCAGCTGTTATCCAATGGAGAGGGAGGATTATGACCAGCCCCTCTATTCCAGCCTCCATTCTCTATCCATGAACGGAGAACTTCTTGGCAGTGGATTGCATCTCTTATAACAGGGGTACCCAACCCCCAGTCCGTGGACCGGTACCGGGTTGCGGCATGCCAGCAACCGGTCCACACAAACAAGCAAAGCCCCATCTGCGGGATGCAGGCAGCACACAAAACCACGCACCCTCCGGTCGGCGGAAAAACCTCTCTCCACGGAACCGGGGGTCCCTGGTGATGCCCAAAAGCTTGGGGACCCCTGGCCTACAAGACCCCATCTAACCCGTCCCGACTTTACTTGGGATTAGCCAAGAGCTGATGTGATTGTTGTGCCAATCAGAAATCTGCTTCTTCTCTCCTTCTGTCCTCTTTCTCCAGTCTGATCCATGGCTGCTTATCTCCCCTTCTCAGGACCACGAGAAGCAGTACGTGGGCTTTGCCACTTTGCCCAACCAGGTCCATCGGAAATCGGTGAAGAAGGGCTTTGATTTCACCCTCATGGTGGCAGGTGAGCATCAGCCAGCCTCGGGACCTTCTGCTTTAAGTACGGGTGTGGTTCTGCCCGATGGCTTTTCAGCTTCCGAGCATAACAGTCCTGGGATGTACTAAGCAGTCGGGCTTAGTCCGTCTTGCAAGGTCATCAAAAGGAATGGTCTGGCATATTAAACCTCATCCTTGCTAGAGTTGGACCAACTGGACATCCAGGGATGGATGAATCAAAAGGATGAATGCTTTTTAATTTCTTTCTTTCCATGCTTCCTTCCTTGCATCCATCCATCCTTCCTCTTTCTCTGTCTCTTTCATCCCTCCCTCGCTCATTGTCCTTCCTTCTTTCCATCCATCCATCCATCCATCCTTCCTCTTTCTCTTTCGTCCCTCCCTTGCTCATTGTCCTTCCTTCCTTCCTTCCTTCCTTCCTTCCTTCCTTCCTTCCTTCCTTCCTTCCTTCCTCTTTCTCTGTCTCTTTCATCCCTCCCTTGCTCCTTGTCCTTCCTTTTTTCCATGCTTCCTTCCATCCATCCATCCATCCATCCATCCATCCTCTTTCTCTGTCTCTTTTGTCCCTCCCTTGCTCATTGTCCTTCCTTCCTTCCTTCCTTCCTTCCTTCCTTCCTTCCTTCCTTCCTTCCTTCCTTCCTTCCTTCCTTCCTTCCTCGCTCCCTACCTCCCTACCTCCGAGGCCAAGTTTAATTTAAGCATAAACAGATTTTCATCTGGATAAACTTTAAATCCCAAGAAAATATTTGCATGCTTCCAGACTAAAGACACACACACACACACACACACACACACGCACTTGCACAAATGCAATTTTTATTTTTACAAAATTAATGCTTGGTAAATTTATGGGCCATCTTTTGCCAGAAATGCATTGGGAGTTGTTGAATACTGCTTTTAATGTTTTCCCCCTACATGGGTAAATCAGTTATTTTTATTATTTTTTTTGTATCTGGGACTTGTTTGATTCCTCCTTTTTTTCACTTCCTCTATAATAGAAATTCAGAGATGGATAAATGCCTACATCTGCTGGCCATTTTGAGTGGTTGGCCTTGATTCCGATGATGTTGATTGTATTTTACCTTTCTTTGGGGGGGAGGGAAGAGTGCATTTGCCTACAACAGCGGCCCCTAACCTTTTGGGCACCAGGGACCAACTCCGTGGAGAGAGGTTTTTCCATGGACCGGAGGGGGTGCGTGGTTTTGCTTGCTGCCTGCATCCCACGGATGGGACTTTGCTTGTTTCTGCGGACCGGTTGCTGGCATGCCGCGGTCCGGTACCGGTCCACGGCCCAGGGGTTGGGGACCCCTGGCCTAGAATACACCAAATCCTCCTTTATCCACATAATACCATTTTTTTCTGCAAGGGCTGAGAATGGAGATTAAAAATTAGACTGAAATATTGTAGCTCTCCAAGGACAGAATGTTCTAAATAAGGAAATCGGGTACAGAAAGTTAGTTAGTTCTGCTGTGCCATTTCTGAAGGTTCAAGACCCATTCCAAGATTTTTTTAAAAATTGCTTGATTTTTGTTCTTTTAGGAGAATCTGGTCTGGGCAAATCAACCCTGGTGAACAGCCTCTTCTTGACAGATCTCTACAAAGACAGAAAGCTTCTCAACGCTGAGGGTACCGTCCTTAATTAGTCCTTGCGATCAACCCAATAGCACAATTCCCACAAGGTTTATAACTTGTGGCTCTTAATTGTTTGTTCTTGGTCGAAGCCCTTGTGGGTGGGTGTCTTTGTCATCTGCGAGGATCCGATTTTACAAAATGAGCTGGTTGACGGACCAGCTGGGATCTTTCCTGGCCCAAAATTATATCCCGGGAATTGCTGAAAGCCTGCTTCGGTGTAACGAAGGAGACTTGGGGAAGTTTAGTTTAGTTTTAGTTTTATTAAATTTTTATACCGCCCTTCTCCCGAGGGACTCAGGGCGGTGAACAGGGCATATGATAAAAATACAAAACTACAAAAGTTAAAATAGAATTAAATTAATGCCCAAGATAAAACAATAAAATATACAAATATTTGGTCGGATGGCGCCCGACCTTCGCTCCTTCCGGCGCGATCTAAAGACGTATCTCTTTGAACAAGCTGGCCTGGCCTGATGGGAGGGGGTTGGGTTTTTATCACTTTTAAATGCGTTTTAATTTATTTAAGAGTCCTGGGCACTTGTTTCATCTTTTTTAATTTTTGTATTCTGTCTTTTTAACATTGCCCTGTTCACCGCCCTGAGTCCTTCGGGAGAAGGGCGGTATACAAATAAAATTAATATAATATATATAATATAACCCTGAATTGGTTAGTCGTGGTTAGCGCTTGGAGAAGAGGGCGGGACTCGGGAGAAGATCGCGGTGCTAACTTCCACTGTTGTTTTTCCCCTCCGTCCTTACCTATTAAGAAAGAATAAATCAGACAGTAGAGATTGTGAAGCATACGGTGGACATCGAAGAGAAAGGGGTGAAGTTGAAGCTGACCATAGTTGACACACCAGGCTTTGGAGATGCTGTCAATAACTCAGAATGGTGAGTCCTTCTTTTGACTGGAGAATATAGCTTGACTCCCTATTCTTTCTTAGCAACAGACATTGGAACACAAACAGTTGGAAAGAAAGAAAGAACTGTGAAGGAATTTCTCCTTAGTTCTAGGTTGCTTCTCTCCTTGATTAGTTTCCATCCGTTGCTTCTTGTTCTGGTGCTTTGGAAAAGAGGTTGACCCCCCACTCTTTCTTTATGGCAGCCCCTTAGTTTCTTGAAGTTGCTTTAATAATAATAACAATAACAATAACAATAACATCATCATCATCATCATCATCATAATAATAATGTGAGTGGAGCAAAATTGCGCAAACTGATTACAAAGCTAGACATGACCGAGTTGCTAAACTAATCCACTGGGCATTGTGTAAAAAATACGACTCACCTGTGTCCGAAAAGTCGTGGGAACATAGGGTGGAAAAAGTCGAGAATGAGAGGGTGAAGATCTTGTGGGACTTCTGAATACAGACAGATCGCCATTTGGATCACAACGCGCCAGATATCGCAGTCGTAGGGAACCGAAGCGTACAGTTGATTGATATCGCTGTACCAGGAGCTGTCAGAGTCGAAGAGAAAGAACTGGAAAAAATTACGAAATACCGCGACCTGGCCATCGAAATTGCACGATTATGGATGAAACGTGTAACAGTGATACCCATTGTCATCGGGGCACTGGGAACGGTGTCCAAAAACTTTGCAAAATACATCAAGCTTCCTGCAATAACTCCAGCAAAGCTACAAAAAACTGCGCTACTCGGAACATCTTACATTTTAAGGAGAGACCTGGTTGATACCTAGGATGCTGGCAGCAACCTGTGTCAACCATTCGTGCCAGTCGATTTGAGTGTTCAGT
Source organism: Vipera ursinii (assembly GCF_947247035.1). Lineage (NCBI taxonomy): Eukaryota > Metazoa > Chordata > Lepidosauria > Squamata > Viperidae > Vipera > Vipera ursinii. The sequence goes on from NC_139527.1 coordinate 5,846,234, forward strand.
TGACTGAGTTTCATGTTTTATGAATAAAAGTTTCATAATAATAATAATGTTTGTATGTTATTGTTGTTAGCTGCCCTGAGTCCTTCGGGAGATAGGGCGGGATATAAGTCCCATTAATAAATAAAATAATAATAATAATAATAATAATAATAATAATAATAATAATAATAATAATAATAATAATAATAATAATAATAATGAGGAGGAGGAGGAGGAGGTGATTAGAAGGAACCTTGGAGGTCATCTAGTCCAACCCCCTGCTCAGGCAGGAAACCCTACACCATTTCAGACAAATGGCTGTCCTTTCCCTTCTTAAAAACTTCCAGTGTTGTAGGCTCAGTTGTGGCCATAATTATTTATTTTTGACCACAATTGATGCTGGAAAGTAATTGCTTTCATTTCCCTTGTTTCTGCTGTACAGTTGGAAGCCCATCACCGACTATGTCGACCAGCAGTTTGAACAATACTTCCGGGATGAGAGTGGCCTCAACCGGAAGAATATCCAAGACAATCGCGTTCACTGTTGCCTCTATTTTATCTCGCCGTTTGGACACGGGTAAGGCCACGATCGAACAGTTACGGCGAGGGTTGGATGCAGCTTCTACCATTGTTATGCTGTAGGGCAGGGGTCTCCAACCTTGGCCACTTTAAGACTTGTGGACTTCAACTCCCAGAATGCCTCAGTCAGCATTGGAGACCCCTGCTGTAGGAGACGACCAGGCTGAGTTTGAGGGCCAGGTCAAATGCACCTGGAGTCTCTACACCACACCTAAGTCCACCTCCCTTGAAGCCCGTTGACTCTTAACCTGGCACCAATTTGCCTTGTGTAGGTAGCATGGCAATAAAGGAGGACGTTTGTAGCTCAGAATTGAAATGAGGGATCCTTGGGGCTCTCTGAGCTGGGTGGTTTTCTTACAGATGTTTCATCACCCAGCTAGGTAACATCATCAGTGCTAGAAGGGAGGGGGGGTTTGCAGAGTGGAGGAGGAGGAGGATTGTGGGGTCCTGGATGGTCTCTGAGTTTGCTTGTTTTCTTGCAGACATTTCATTACCCAAACAAGGTAACATCAACAGTGCTAGAAAGGAGTGGGGTTAGGAGGAGGAGGAGGAGGAGGAGGAGGAGGAGGAGGAGGAGAACGGGGGGGCATCCTTGGTGCTCTCTGAGCTTGCTTCTTTTCTTGCAGATGTTTCATGACCCAACTGGGTAACATCATCAGTGCTAGAAAGGAATGGGATTTGTAGTACATTTTTGAACTGTGTCCTGGTTCTTGACTTCTTGAACTTGACATTAGCTTTCTCTTTGTCACATCCAAGTTGCTTTCCTGTCTGGCTCTGGAATTCAGCTGGGAGGGAATTTTATCCAGTACCACATTTAGCTTTGTTTCTAAGAAGCCAGCCTCACAAACTGAGATATTGTCTTCTTACCCCCTTTTGTGTTGCAGACTAAGGCCGGTGGATGTGGAATTCATGAAGGCGCTCCATGAAAAAGTGAACATCGTCCCCCTCATTGCGAAAGCCGATTGCCTGGTTCCCTCTGAGATCAAGAAGCTAAAAGAACGGGTGGGCAGAAAATTGCTTATTTCCAAAGGATATTTTATTTTATTCCTACCTTTATGATTTGGGTAAAGAACTGACAGTGGCAAACGTACCAATACTCCTTCCTCCTCTTATTTTCCCCACAACAACAACCCTGTGAGGTGGGCTGGGCTGAGAAAGAGGAACTGGCTGAAAGTCATCCAGTTGGCTTTGGTGGCTAAGGCAGGAATAGAACTCAGCGTCTCCTAGTGATTGGCCCAAAGTCACCCAGTTGGCTTTCATGGTTAAGTCAACCTTGAGCTGGTCAGGATCGAATTGCTGGCAGTGGGCAGAGTCAGCCTGCAATACTGCATTCTAACCACTGCGCCACCATGTCTCTTAGGCAAAAGAATGCATTGCAATGCAGGAGAGTATAATATGATTTGAATGGTGATGTTTTTGCCAGATCCGGGAAGAGATTGATAAGTTTGGAATTAAAGTTTACCAGTTTCCTGAATGCGACTCTGATGAAGATGAAGACTTCAAGCAACAAGATAGAGAGCTGAAGGTGAGCAAAACTAAGTCATTCTGAGACTCAAGTATAGATTATATTAAGGTAGTTCTCGACATATAATTGGTTGCTTAGCAATTGTTCAAAGTTACGGCCTACTGGAAATTAGAATAGAATAGAATAGAATAGAATAGAATAGAATAGAATAGAATAGAATAGAATAGAATAGAATAGAATAGAATAGAATAGAATCTTTATTGAGAATAGAATAGAATAGAATAGAATAGAATCTTTATTGAGAATAGAATAGAATAGAATAGAATAGAATCTTTATTGAGAATAGAATAGAATAGCAGAAAGAATAGAATAGAATAGAATAGAATAGAATATTGAGAATAGAATAGAATAGCAGAAAGAATAGAATAGAATAGAAGAACAGAACAGAACAGAATAGATTGCTACCCTTTTGGTCAAGACGGGTTTTAACCTGCATCAATAAACAGGTGAATTTTTGTCGCCCCGAATGTGGCTCAGGGTTTGCTTCTATTCAGAAGCAAGCTCCATCTGGTGAAACTTTCAACCAGGTCCTCCTCATAAACCTGTCAACTTTTCTGACGGACGTCCAGGGGAGGCAACCTCTCTCGATTGTGGTTCTCCTCACTTCTCACCCCATCTTGTGTTTGCACCAGGAAAGTGCGCCCTTTGCTGTCATTGGTAGCAACACAGTGGTCGAAGCCAAGGGGCAGAGGGTCCGAGGAAGACTCTACCCCTGGGGCATTGTGGAAGGTAAGCTCTTCTGGTTGACTTGAACACTGACCCTAGGAACGCAAGGACCTATTGAACTATTTTCTTTGAGGTCTAAGCAAAGCTTCCGGGTTTGGGAGCAACGAAGCTCTGGAGGCTGAAACAGTCTGAAAGATTGAGTTACAAGCTTCTGCGACGGTCAGTGGAGGGTTAGAACCGACGCTGGTTGGTCTCCACATACTCCAATCAGACTAGTAGACGTTCCCATTTGTCCTTTTAGAGATGTGGGCTGTTAGTGGATGGAGATGTATCCTGAAGGTCATCATAAGAGCAGGTCTTATATTAATTTTTGCTCCAAAAGACGCATTAGAGCTTATTTTCCAATTAAGTCTTACTTGGGGGGCATGTATGGTACTAAAAAGGGACGCGGTGGCTCAGTGGGTTAGGACGCTGAGCTTGTCGATCAGAAGGTCGGCAGTTTGGCGGATCGAATCCCGAGTGCCGCGTAACAGAGCGAGCGCCTGTTACGCGTCCCAGCTTCTGCCAACCTAGCAGTTCGAAAGCACGTAAAAAAAATGCAAGTAGAAAAATAGGGACCACTCCGGTGGGAAGGTAACAGCGTTCCATACGCCTTTGGCGTCTAGTCATGCCAGCCACATGACCACGGAGATGTCCTCGGACAAGCGCTGGCTCTTCGGCTTTGAAACGGAGATGAGCACCGGCCCCTAGAGTTGGAAACGACTAGTACGCATGTGCGGGGGAACCTTTACCTTTTACCTTTACCTTATGGTACTAAATGCGTCCATCTAGCTGACCATCTTAACTGGGGCTTATTTTTTGGGCTGGGGATTCTATTACGAGCATCCTGAAAAAAACAAAAACATGCTAGGGCTTCTTTTCCGGTTGGGTCTTATTTTGGGGGAAAATACGGCAGATGAGAAAGATCGCTCTGCCCTTTGCTGGTTGACTCTGGCGTCTTTCCGCTCCAGACTGATTAGTGGACTCTTTTTAATTTATGGAGGGGTTGAGTTGTTCACACTTTCCCCCCCCCCACCTCCCCAACCCCAGAAAGATGTCTTTCTGCTTCCCTAGTGGAGAACCAAGCACACTGTGACTTTGTGAAGCTACGCAACATGCTGATCCGAACCCACATGCACGACCTGAAAGATGTAACTTGTGACGTTCATTATGAGAACTACCGGGCGCAGTGCATCCAACAGATGACCAGGTGAGTTTCCTGATCGGTCAGGTATGGACAGGTATGGTTGAATCCGCCCTTCGCATCAACTCATGAAGGCTGGAAGGTGCACCAAGACTTAGAGCAGCGGTCTTCCAACTTGTCCTTTTTATGACTTGTGGACTTCAACTTCCAGAATTCCTCAGCCAGGCATGCCTGGCTGAGGAATTCTGGGAGTTGAAGTCCACAAGTCATAAAAGGGACAAGCTGGAAGACCCCTGCTTTACAACAAGGGTGGAGAAGCCTAAAACTCCAGGGTGGCAGATGGACCCCCAAAATGGAGGTAAACCCTCACGCGTGTTCAAACGGTTTCCCCAGATTGTTTTTCTTAGATTTATACCTTTCATTCATAAGAGCTAAGGCAAAGTTTGAGAGTGAGGGATCTATATATTTCACTACCAACGCAACAACGATCCTGTGAGGTTGATTGGGCTAAGAGAGAAGGACTGTCCCCCATATCTCCTCTGGGGGCTTCTGTAAGAAACCTCACCTGGGTGGTGGTGGTCCTCCTCCTCCTTGTCCCTCTATAAACCAGGGGTCTTCAAACTTGGCCCTTTTATGACTTGTGGACTTCAGCTCCCAGAATTCCTGGCTGAGGAATTCTGGGACTTGAAGTCCAACAAGTCTTAAAAGGGCCAAGTCTGAAGACCCCTGACTTAGAACATGGAATAATGGAGTTTGGAAGGGACCTTGGATCTCTTCAACCTCCTTCGTAGTCACAGTTGAGGCTTCAGAATGGTTTCGTTTTTGACGGAGTTGCTTCGGCGACAGGGAAGAAGTGAGGCTGATTGAAAGAAATTAAATTTAAATCCTCCTTTTCAGCAAACTGACTCAGGACAACCGAATAGAAAGTCCAATTCCTATCTTGCCACTTCCAACCCCAGATGCCGAGACGGAGAAGCTGATCAAGATGAAGGACGAAGAGGTGAGCTGCTGGAGATGCTGTTGAGAGTTTTAAATATGGGTAGTCCTTGAGTTATGACCGTAATGGAGTCTGCCCATTCTGGTAGTAAGCCATGACTATTGGCTCAATAACAGAAAAGATTTGAGCTCAGGGCTGAACTGTAGGGTCCTTGGTGCTTCTCTGGTGGTTTGCTTGCAGATGTTTCCCAAGTAAGTGACTATCAGCCATCAACAATATTGATTAGCATCAACAGAGATGTAGAAATTAACCACAGGTAAACACTTTACCACTTTACAAGGCCTTGGTAAGGCCACGCTTGCAATACTGCATCCATTTTTGGTCACCACCATGTAAAAAAGATGTTGAGACTCTAGAAAGAGTACAGAGAAGAGCAACCAAGATGATCAGGGGACTGCAGGACAAAACATATAAGGAACAGTTGCTGGAATTGGGTAGGTCTAGTTTAATGAAGAGAAGGACGAGGGGGGACAGGATAGCAGTCTTCCAGTATCTCAGGGGCTGCCCCAAAGAAGAGAGAGTCAAGCTATTCTCCAAAGCACCTGAAGGCAGGACAAGAAGCAACGGATGAAAACTCATCAAGGAGAGAAGCATCCTGAAATTAAGGAGAAGTTTCCTGACAGTTAGAATAATTAATCAGTGGAATGACATACCTCCAGAAGTTATGGGTTCTCCAACAGTGGAGGTTTTCAAGAAGAGACTGGACAACCATTTTTCTGAAATGGTATAGGGTTTTCTGCCTGAGCAGGGGGTTGGACTAGATGACCTCCAAGGTCCTTTCCAACATCATCATCATCATTATTATTACTACTACTACTACTATTACTACTACTCCAAAAAAATAAGCTAAGAAAACCCAAAGACCAGAACACATTTTCTCCAGCAACCAACACCCACATAAGCAGGGATTAACACCCGACAAACAATCAAACAGAAAACAATGCTTTAATCAAGGAATGACCAAGGAGAACACAACACCCCTACCTCATCAGTGGTGGGGCAAGCAACTGTATGTAACCGTATATAAACTGGGAGGAATTCCACACTCCCTAGCACTGATAACGTTACCTAGTCAGGTAACGAAACATCTGCAAGCAAACCACCATAGTCAGAGAACACCAATAACCAATTTTTCTCCATTTGATTTGGATTTGCAACGGATTCGGAAAAAGCTTTTCTCTCCATCTGAACGGACCTGACTAATTTAATCTTAAAAGGATCTGATTGGAGGATGCTGTTCAGTTTTACGATTCGGTTCCGAAAACCGAACATCGATCCACAGCAGTCTGGGAATCTAATTCTCCCGAATGAAATTTTCGCCTTTTGCCCTGAGCAGAGCACTTCACAGGCTTGGAGATGAACGGAAAGGGGGGTGGCTTCTCCATCTGGCCGAATCGACCAAGTTTGCCCTTCCTTTATTTATTGATTTTTAAACAAAACGGTGACACTCCCCCCCTTTTCTCCCCCCCCCTTCCTTATCTCGCCGCAGCTGCGAAGAATGCAGGAGATGCTGCAGAAAATGCAACAGCAAATTCAAGAGCATTGAGAAGGAACCAGGATGAAGGGAGCGACGGGCGGGTTTGCACCCTTGGGTCCATCTGACTTGTCAGCAAGAGACCCCACCCGCCTCCCTCCCTGCAGAGCTGTTTGAACGGCCTCGCAACAAGTCCTCGAGATGGGAAGAGCCTCTGTTCTTTCAGAACAGGTGTGCTAAAACTCTTCCCCCCGAGGGCATTCTAGTATTTAAATGAAAATTCCTGGGGTCGTCTGAGATGTGAGGACTCTATGAACGTGCACGTAAATGTTTACTACTACTAACCACGGTGCTGTGACTTTCCTCCTTGCCTTCTCTTCTTTCATTTCCCCACCCCACCCCTTTCTTAACACCTGCCTTTGTGTGTGTGTATGCGTGTGCGTGCGTGTTTGGGGGGGGAAACGACATTCTTAAGAATATCTGAACAAAACGCTTGTGAGTCTTCCCAGGCAGATTAGATTTTGCTTGGAAAAGGTTGGTTCTTTTCCCCTGCCTGTTTTGAGACAAGGAGCAGAAAAGTGGTTGTGTTTTGGGGGGGGGAAAGGCTTTTGATGGAGGTCTTCATTCCTGGTTGATTCTCCATCCCGTTCTACTCTCTGAGAAACAAAAGGCCTTTCTGGGCCGGCTGGCATGGTGGAAGAAGGTGCGAGCTACGTTTTGTGGGCCAGAAGGCAACGTTTTGTGAGTCTTTTCTTTAAATGGCCTACCTCTGATTTTTTTTTCCAATTGACCAAGCTTTGCATCTGTACTTTGAGAGTCTGCCTTGCCTTTGCACACAACTCTGTATTTCCCTTCTCGCTAAACATAGATTTTTTAAAAAAAAAAAAACACAAAGCAGGATCCACCGATAAAAGTTCTATATATCGATTCTTAAGTTGCTCGGTAGATTCTTTTCCCCCCAAGAAAATATCTTTGCAGGGTGTCTCAATTCCCACTGGGCAGGAACAAAAACGCGAACCAAGAGTTTGTTTTGGACTCCTTTGAAGCTCAGCCATTTTTAATTTTTTTTTTTTTTTTTTGGTTTCGATGCAAAAAATACTCCCTGTGAGAAAAGCTCGGTCGGTTGGTGCATCATGGGTTTTGTAGCTTCCCCTCCCAAATCATTTTATGCAGACGTATAAATTAAATAAGTGCAAATCCCGAGGATGAGGAATAGAAAGAGAAAAACGCAAAAAGAAAGCAAGTGAGCCAAAGAAAGGCGGGGGGGGAGGAAAATGGAAGTAGTAACTTCCCCATCAGCCCAGCCTGTAAAAAAAAAATTTAAATTAATTCATAGCTCGTCAGCATCTCAAATACAATCTGATCTCTTTCTCTCTCCCCCCCCACCCCAAATTTATCTCTTAAGGAAAAAAGAAAGAAACCCAGCGTACAAAAGAAAGGGGGGGGAAGGAAAAACAGAAAAAGAATAACTGCCCCATTACCCTAGCAAGTAAAAAATAATAATAATTCTTAGCTTGTCAGCAACTCTAAAATACAACCTAAGTCCTAATCTCTCTCGTCCCCCTTTCCATAGTTCACCTCTTAAGGGGGAAAAAAAACACCCCACCACAAAATCCATAAGCTTCATCTGATGCTCCTTGTCAGCAAAAATCCAATAACGGAAAGTAGTTCAAGTTCGTTCATTCCTTTTACAGCTGTGCAATCCGGAAGGTGAAGCAGCTGCTTTGAAAGGTTGCAAACAGGCTGTGTTGATGTCCCTACATCCCTGTATGTCCCCTTTTGCTTTAAATCCAAAAATGCTAAGTACTTTCCCTTCTTCCTCGTATTCTCCTACTTTTTTTCTTTTTTCTTGCCAACCTGGTGCTGCAAAGCCTTTTCTTGGCTTTCTGTGTTTCTCTGGTGTGTGTGTGTGTGTGTGTGTGTGTGTGTGTGTGTGTGTGTGTGTGTGTGTTTTAAGCAAGAGGAAATGATAACACTTTGGCCTGTTGAAGTGAGATAAGGATTCCCTCTCTTTCCCAGAAATGCATATAACCAGCTGGATGCTTTTTTTAAAAAAATAATAATAATAGTTTTGTGCCCTGTTGACAAAAGATACACTTATTTTTCCCCCGCACCAACAAACTCCTCTAAAAAAGAAATTAAGACACACTCACGCCCACATCTTTATCAAACCGTGTTACATTCAGCATTTCACAATGTTGGGTTTTTTTTTCTTTCTTATTTGGAGACTGAAAAACAACAACAACCACCCAAATTTGATTTCATTCCCAAAGGTAATTTGGTTTAGAAGGCTGGCTGACGAATTCTGGGAGTTGAAGTCCACCCCTCTCCAAGCCACCAAGGTTGAAGAAACACTGGTTGAAATCCAAATTGTACAAAAACAGCATTAGTGTTTGTGTGTGTGTGGTGTGTGTGTGTCCCTAGCTACATCACACTTTCAAGGGGAGTGTATGAAGCCTGTCCTTATGTGCTGACTTGCACCCAGGATCGGTGATCAGACCTCCGTGCTCCAACATCCGTGCTGGTTTTTTTTCTGGCCCCCACTTTGCATGCCTTTATTTATTTATTTTCCTAGAAAGAAAGTGTGTTTGTGGGGAAATATTCTTCGTGCCGTGGGATTTTTTTTCTTCTGGGCTGCTCCCCACCCACCCACCCCCTGGGTCCCTTTTTCCAAATGCTGATTCTGCCTTTTGTCGCTCCGGCTCTGGCGTTGCGTTCGGCTTTCCTTGGTGCATCGTTCCATCTTTTGTAAATATTTGGTGGGATATTTCGTCATCGTGATCCGAAGACCTTTTAAATATATCCGTTTTATTAAAATGATGACGATCATTGAATATTAATATAATGTTTGCTACTACCCAGACTGATCAAAAGAAGTAAACGAAAAAAAAAAAGCAGAAACGTGTTTCTATCGTTGATCCGCATCCAAAAACCCGGTTTTTGAGGATCTCTTATAGGTTAGTGTGATTTTTTTTTAAAAAAAAGAAATAATAATAATAATGTCGCCTTCAAAATGCAGTTGTGAGAAAAAGCCAGCAAAGCAGAAGGAGAAAAAAGGAGCGGGGATCCTTGGTCTATTCCTGTTGGTGCCCCATTCTTTTATTTAGGGGATAGAATTGTCATTGGTTTGAAAAGTTTCAGGCTGAGGAGCTTGGGGTTTACAAGTAGGCCCCGAATTGGACCGGTTGCTTAGCAACCATTCAAAGTTCTGAGTGTGTGTGTGGGGGGAACTTACAACCTGGATTTGAAGTTCCTCCCTCCCTTCGGTCACCCGACCACATTTTACAACACTTTGGCCTTCACTTCTGCTTGTCTTCCCAACCACATCCATAGTGGACCGTTGGTTTTGCTTAATGACCCTGGCGTTCACTTTACGACCGTTAAGGTTGCTTAATGACCACTTGAAAAAAAAAAGATTGTGCCGTTGACGTAGGTGACAGTCAGGCTCCATTAGGGACGTAACTTGAGAACTCCCTCTATTCCGTTTGCTTCTGAGACTTTCAAATCTCACCCAAGGTGCCACTTGTCCTTTTCACGGCGTGTTTTATCACAAGACGCGGCCATTATTATTATTATTATTATTATTATTATTGCCCTTCCTTCAGGGCAGAGTTTAATCTGGGCTGTTGGTTCCTGGGTGTCTTAACCGAGGAAAGGCTTGGCGGTTGCGGCCAGAACGTTTCCCCCCATCTGGTGGCAACGCATTGCGAATTTGTCCTTCTTTGCGGCTTGAAGTTGATCGTTGAAGGAGAGGCCATTTCACCACGGCGGGAGTGTCTCTAGAATTTATTTAACGGAGCGGAATAAAAGAGTTTGAAGGGACCTTGGCAGTTTTCTAGGGGCTGAGAAAGAGGAACTGCCTCCATATCTCCCAGGGAAACTTTATGGTCTCCCCACTCCTCCTCCAGAATCTTCAGCCGTGGACCATCCTGGCTTTGGGACTTTGAGAGTGAAGGACTGGCTCAAAAGATCAAAAGACGATGGAGGTTCTCAGTCGTCCAGCTCGTGGTTGTCCCAAAGGTGCTTCCCCCCCCAGGAGGCAACTGGGCTTCTTTGTTTTTCCATTGAAGACATTTCACTTCTCATCCCAGAAGCTTCTTCAGCTCTGACTGGACGGTGAGGAACGGGAGGATTTATATTCCTTGCAGACAGCTGGTCATTTGCCTTCTTTTAGAGAGTCGTCGGGGCCACTTGGAGGAAGGAAAATAAATCCTTCCAGTCCCTGCCTTCCGGTCCGAGCTGAAGAAACTTCTTGGATAAGAAAGGAAACGTCTTCAGAGAAAACCAAGGAAGTCCAGTTGCCTCTTGAAAAAGCGTCATCTCTGGATCTAATGGTAGACTTGAACCTTACTCCTCATCCAAGACTTTCACCACGACGCCACACTGCCTGTTCGTTGCAACTCATTTTGACACAGTTACTAACCTAAACGCTGTATCAGGTTGATTGATGATTGCTCAAAATCAGACTTTTTTCCACCCTTCTTCTGCCCAATTTACCTGTTGCTCTGATATTTTCTATCCATCCATCCTGGGGCCTTTGATTATCTGCAAGATAAGCTAACGTTTGGTTACCATTTGAAGCACCATTTTAGACCTTTTTGAGCTGCCTCGATTCATTACTAGGGTTTGTTCATCATAGGGAACCACCATTTAAAAATGGTTGGACCAGTCACCAAATTGGGTTGCAATCACACATCGTAAACATGGCTTGCAAACTACAATAGCTGAATATAGCTAGTGGTAGGCTGCATTAACAGAGGGATAGAATCAAGATCACGTGAAGTACTAATACCACTTTACAATGCCTTGGTAAAGCCACACTTGGAATACTGCATCCAGTTTTGGTCACTACGATGTAAAAAAGATGTGGAGACTCTAGAAAGAGTACAGAGAAGAGCGACAAAGATGATCAGGGCAATGGAGGCTAAAACATATAGGGAACGGTTGCTGGAATTGGGTATGTATAGTTTAACAAAGAGAAGGGTGAGGGGTGACATGATAGCAGTGTTCCAATATCTCAGGGGCTGCCACAAAGAAGAGGGAGTCAAGCTATTCTCCAAAGCACCTGAAGGCAGGACACGGAGCAACGGAACTAACCAAAGAGAGAAGCAGCCTGGAACTAAGGAGAAACTTCCTGACAGTGAGAACATTTAGTCAGTGGAACAACCTGCCTCCAGAAGTTGTGAATGCTCCAACACTGGACGTTTCTAAGAAGAGACTGGACAGCCATTTGTCTGAAATGGTATAGGGTTTCCTGCCTGAGCAGGGGGTTGGACTAGATGTCCTCCAAGGTGCCTTCCCACTTTATTATTATAATAGCTGGGCGTGATAATAAGCCGTGTTGGAGACAGTCTGCAAGCAAAGACATTATGGAAATCGTTGGGGTCCATGGGCATAGGAGTAAACCCCAGGATTCTTACATTTCCACCTGAGTTACAGTGGGATTTTCTCCTCCATATTTGCAGAATTGCATTAAGTAAATTAAGTAAGCTCATGACAATGATAGAACCGTCACCCCATTTCCAGAACCCATTAAACCTGGTTAGTTTAGCCCGGTTAGCATCTTTTGGGGATGCCTCATCCGAGGCAACTCATTGGGTTGTTTTATGGGCCAACGTCCGGCCTGTACTTGGGAAGTTGTTAAATTAATTCAGCCGTGAAGTGAATCACCAAGACATTAGACAATTCCTGGACTCCCATCAATGGGCTTTGTTACAACTTTGCTTGCATTTGAGCCTTTTCCAGATGTGATACTCAAGAGATGCCAGTTTAAAAATAAAGTCCCCGACAGAGGCCAACTTCCAAGGACTTCCAGAGAATGACTAAGGAGAAGTGTTCTTGTTATCTTTCTGGAACACACATGGAGGCTATCAACTCTATTTCTGCTGATGTTTGCTCTACCAGTCAGTTGTCCTTCATGTCTCATTCCAGAGAGACGCTCCAGACAGAGAGGTAAGTCCTCAGCTGGTTCTCTTTCAGTTATATGGGTGGCAACTGATCAAAGAGGGAAGCAAACTAGAATTAAGGAGAAACTTCCTGACAGTGGGGACAATCAACCAGTGGAACAGCTTTGCCACCAGAAATCGTGGGCGCTCCATCGCTGGAGATTTTTAAGAAGAGACTGGACAGTCACTTCTCTGAGACAGTCTAGGTTCTCCTGCTTGCACAGAGAGCTGGACTAGAAGACCTCCAAGGTCCCTTCCAGCTTCTATTCTATTCTATCCTATTCTGTTCTGTTCCATTCCATTATTAATTCTATTCTATTCTATTCTATTCTATTCTATTCTATTCTATTCTATTCTATTCTATTCTATTCTATTCTATTCTATTCTATTCTATTCTATTCATCCCATCCCATCCTATATTCTAGATCTAGTCTAGTCTAGTCCAGTCCAGTCCATATTCTACTCTTCTACTCTACTCTACTCTACTCTACTCTACTCTACTCTACTCTACTCTACTCTACTCTACTCTACTCTACTCTACTCTACTCTACTCTACACTACCTGGGCTCTAGTTAATAATTTCTGTCTCTTTCAGAGTAGAAGATGAGTCTCATCAGCTTCTTCTTCACCCTCAGCCTGCTGCCTCTTGCCAGCCCAGATTGTCCCCACCCTTGCCGTTGTGCCGCCAACATCATTGACTGCATGTCCACCGACCTCACCGACGACATGATCCCCCTCTCCTTTTCAACCTCAACGGCCAAGCTCTACCTCAACAACAACTACCTGACCTTCATCCCAAAGGTCTCTTTGACAACCTGCACCACCTGCAGGCTGTCTACCTGCGGGGCAATCCTTGGGAATGTACCTGCCACATCCTCTACCTCCGCTCCTGGCTGCAGTGGCAAGAGAACCGCACTCTGTATCGCGACGTGGTGTGTTCGAGCCCTGCCCACCTTCAAGGTCGGATTATCACCTACCTGTCCGAAGACGAGATCCTCTCTACCTGCCAGTCCTGGTACTGCGGTGTGGCTCTGCTGGCCCAGATCTGCCTCTTCGTCTTCATCCTGGTGCAGGCCATCTTGCTCCTCCTTGTGGTTTTCTACATCTGCCGGTTCCAGCGGATAGCCAAGGAAGCCAGGAGGACAATGGTGGAATTTTATGAGAATACGGATCCCTGGGGAAGCGCTCGTAAGGGCAGTATGGACTGAGTCTGCCGAGATTCTCAGTCCTCCAGGTCATGGTTGTCCCAAAGGTGCTTTAAAAAAAAACAAGCCACTGGACTGTCTGTTTGGTTTTGTTTTTTTTCCTTGTGAAGACGTTTCGCTTCTCATACAAGAAGCTTCTTTCGTTCCAAGAAGCCGCGTGCTTCAACTGAAGAAGCTTCTTGGATGAGAAGCGGAATGTCTTCCAGGAAGAAACTAAGAAAGTCCAGTTGCCTTTTGGAAAAAAAAAGCACCTTTGGGTCAGATTGATTACCGGACAGGAATAGCCTTTTCTCCAAATTGCCTTATTTCCTGGAGAACCTTGGATGCTGTAGGCGGAATTTGGAAGATGCTTGGTTTTTTTTTCAAAAGAAGAAGAAGAAGGAAGAAGAAGAAGAAAGAAGAAGAAGAAGAAGAAGAAGAAGAAGAAGAAGAAGAAGAAGAAGAAGAAGAAGAATGAGAGGAGGAGGAGGAGGAGGAGGAGGAGGAGGAGGAGGAGGAGGAGGAGATGATTCTATGCCAGGGGTCTTCAAACGTGGCCCTTTTCTGACTTGTGGACTTCAACTCCCAGAATTCCTCAGCCAGCGTGCCTGGCTGAGGAATTCTGGGAGTTGAAGTCCACAGATCCTAAAAGGGCTACGTTTGAAGACCCCTGTTCTACGCAGAACATTTGGGATGGATAAACGTAACTGTAGAATGACAAAATCAGAAAGGCTGTTTCCTTGGACTATCATTTCATATTTAAACTTTATGGACCCTATAATTGAAAAAAATGGTTTGGGGCTCTTGATTGAGCCCCCTCGTGCCCAAGGTTGTCTGATGTCCCCTATTATGTACAGGTAGTCCTTGACTTACAACGATTCATTTAGTGACCATTTGAAGGTTACAATTACACTGAAAAAGTAGTTTACAACCCTGTCCTCGCAGTTTCACCACCGCAGCCTTCCCACGGTCATATAATCCAAGTTTGGGCATTCGGCAAGTGGCAATATATTTGTAACAACTGCAGCATCCTGGGCACAAATGATCACCATCGATGACCTTGTCAGCCATTTCTGGAAAGCCACATTCTCTTACTGACTGCACAATTCACTTAATGACTAGTGATTCAGTTAACGACCATGGCAAAGAAAAAGGTTGTAAAAGCGGGTGCAGCTCTTTTAACAACTGTCTTGTCTGACAAAGTGGCGAACGCTCCAACACTGGAAGTTTTTAAGAAGGGAAAGGACAGCCATTTGTCTAAAATGGTATAGGGTTTCCTGCCTGAGCAGGGGGTTGGACTAGATGACCTCCAAGGTACCTTCCAACTTTTTTATTATTATTATTATAAAAGCAATTCTGGTCCCAGTTGTAGTTATAAGTCAAAGACTATCTGTGTAATCCTTCCGTGTTCTTTTACTTTGTTAAATGCCAGGTGATACTTGTTGCTTTTTTATTATTATTTCAATGTACTAACGTGGTCCTTCTTTCCCTCCAATCTGGATTACCTCCAGTTATTAAACCTCAATTTTTAATCTCAAATTACTAAAATTCAGTTATTAAACCTCTTTTAAAAAAATAACCTCACGGGCAGTTGTTAAGAAGACATGGGACAATCATTTCTATGAAATGGTACAGGATCATCTTCTTGAGCAGGAGGTTGGACTAGAGGACCTCCAAGGTCCCTTCTCACTCTTTTATTAGGCAAGTTAAAGAGATTACACAGCAGAGAGAGGTGATTTGGGCTTCTCTTCAAAAACCTATCAGCCCTCAAGCTTTTTTCTTTCAAACAACCCAATGAAGTTTGTGTTGCTCAATGTCTCTCTTTCTCTCTCCCTTTTTCAATGTATGCCAATTTGATTTTATATATATATATATATATATATATATATATATATATATATATATATATATATATATATATATATATATATAGGGACGCAGTGGCTCAGTGGGTTAGGACGCTGAGCTTGTCGATCAGAAGGTTGGCAGTTTGGCGGGTCAAATCCCGAGTGCCGCGTAACAGAGTGAGCACCTGTTACTCATCCCAGCTTCTGCCAACCTAGCAGTTTGAAAGCACGTAAAAATGCAAGTAGAAAAATAGGGACCACTGTGGTGGGAAGGTAAGAGCGTTCCGTGCGCCTTTGGCATCTAGTCACGCCGGCCACAGGACCACGGAGACATATATGGCCTAGGGGTTAAAACAACTGCTTAAGACGCAGTCGGCCCAGGTTCGAATCTCAGAAGGGTATGGCTAAATGATGAGAACAAATAAGTTTGAAATGATCATATCGGTCTCCCTTTATTCTTTGTTAGCAAGCCAAAAAAAATTCTCACACACACACACACACACACACACACACACAAATTTAAATCTCAGTTCCAGAAAATTATTTTCTCTGTCCCCAGAAGAGGGCACACAAACCCCATTGAACTTTGTTTTCTACTCTTTCTCGGTTAAGTTAGCAAATTGGTGTCTTCCCTTCCCAGGACAAATGTTAAACTTCTTTCTCTCCATCACAGCCAAAGAAGAAAAGAGATTTATTTCTGAGGCGATGGCTCTGTTACAGAGCTCGCCTACATCGATTCTGTACAAAATCCAATCTGCACAACGGGTGGGATTTTTCTCGGGGTTTATTCCCTAACTTTCTCAAGATAATTTTGGTAATTTTATTAATACAAATAATGTATGTAACCCACCATCTGCAGACAGACAAGAAAAATTATAGAATGTCTCCATTCATGAATACAACAGGACAACTATCAGCGGCACAATATTATTTTTAAGAAAATAATATATATCCTGTATAGATATATATTTATATTATATACCCTGCTATAATATATATATTCTGCAATATATCCATAGTAGAAATAAGAAAATTTCACTCCGCATCCTATGATGCAGTCTTATGACTGGTTTTCAGCAATAGAATTGTGTCTCCCTCTGTGTTGCTGACGTTGCCAGACAAAGTCTATTACTGAAAATTCTTCAAAATACAATTTTTGTCTGTCCCATCCATATGAGGTGAGTCCACCTCTAAAGTTTATACCTTTTCTAGTAAGGTAGCCCAACAGTGTTTCTTAACCTTGGTTACTTGAAGTTGTGCAGACTTCAACTGTCAAAATTCCCCAGGGTTTCTCAAACTTGACCCCTTGAAGGTATGTGAATTTCAGCTCCCATAATTGCCCCTTATTTCTCAGTTTTGACAATTAAAGATGTGCGGGCTTCAACTCCCAAAATGCCCCAGGTCCGCGCATCTTCAAGCAGCCAAGATTGAGAAACATTGGCATATAGTATCTCTAGTATCATCATCTTCTTCTTCTTCTTCTTCTTCTTCTTCTTCTTCTTCTTCTTCTTCTTCTTCTTCTTCTTCTTCTTCTTCTTCTTCTTCTTCTTCTTCCTTCTTCTTCTTCTCCTCCTCCTCCTCCTCCTCCTCCTCCTCCTCCTCTTCTTTCTTCTTCTTCTTCTTCTTCTTCTTCTTCTTCTTCTTCTTCTTCTTCTTCTTCTCCTCCTCCTCCTCCTCCTCCTCCTCCTCCTCCTCCTCCTCCTCCTCCTCTTCTTTCTTCTTCTTCTTCTTCTTCTTCTTCTTCTTCTTCTTCTTCTTCTTCTTCTCCTCCTCCTCCTCCTCCTCCTCCTCCTCCTCCTCCTCCTCCTCTTCTTCTTCTTCTTCTTCTTCTTCTTCTTCTTCTTCTTCTTCTTCTTCTTCTTCTTCTTCTTCTTCTTCTTCTTCTTCTTCTTCTTCTTCTTCTTCATCGCTTAAAGCTAATTCAGTTTGTTTGGCATCTGGAAGCTACCATCACAGGCTTTGCAGAAGATTTTCCCCTCTTAAGATTTGGGGAAAGATTGTCCTTCCATTTTCCCCTCTTAAGACTTCCAGGTAAGTGTGTGTGTGTGTGTGTGTGTGTGTGTGTGTGTGTGTGTGTGTGTGTAGCATTTTTTCCCCCTTCCAAACCTAGATTCAGTGGGCTGAAAAACAACAGGAACCTAGGTCCTTTCTCCAACTTGGTTTGTCCTGAAGACTTCAAAAATGCTAGATGCCAGAAATATGATGAAGAACATTTAAAAACCTGCCCCCCTTTTTTCTTTTCTCCCATTTGAAGGAGGAGCAGAAAGAAGGGGGAAAAAAAACCAGCCACAGAACTTTGTCTAAACCTTTCTCCTAAAAGTGGGAGTTCTATTCTAAATTGTATGCTGCTGCAGCACCAAAAGAGCTAACACAGTCCTAAAGCTGCATTGACAGAGGGATAGAATCGAGATCACGTGAAGTACTAATACCACTTTACAATGCCTTGGTAAGGCCACACGTGGAATACGGCATCCAGTTTTGGTCACCACGATGTAAAAAAGATGTTGAGAATCTAGAAAGAGTGCAGAGAAGAGCAACAAAGGTGATTAGTGGACTGGAGGCTAAAACATATGGAGAGCGGTTGCTGGAATTGGAAAAGAAGGACTCGGGGTGACATGACAGCAGTCTTCCATATCTCAGGGGTTGCCCCAAAGAAGAGGGGATCAACCTATTTCCAAAGCACCTGAAGGCAGGTCAAGGCTACTACTAAGCTTGTAAGCCGTCTTCGGAGAAGGGTGGGATATAAATGGAATTTTTTAAAAAAAGAAGCAAAGGATGGAAACTAACCAAAGAGAGAAGCAACTTAGAACTAAGGAGAAACTTCCTGACAGTTAGAACGATTAACCAGTGGAACAGCCTGCCTCCAGAGGTTGTGGGTGGTCCAACACTGAAGATTTTTAAGAAGAGATTGGACAGTCATTGATCTGGAATGCTATAGGGTCTCCTGCTTAAGCAGGGGTTGGACTAGAAGACCTCCAAGGTCCCTTCCAACTCTTTACTCTGTTAAATTTAAATCATAGCAGCTTTGGAAGCTTAATCTGGCTTTTGATCTCAGCTGTTTCACTCCATATGAAATATCTATAGATTTTTTTTTCCCCACAGGAACTGGGATTGGTTAGTTACAACTCACCCAAGTTGTGCGTTGTGGGAAGCCAGAGAAATGGGTGGAGAGGAAAAAAAAAGAAATGATAAGTCTTGTCTGCTCAGACTTCCCCCCCCTCCCCCTTTTCTGGTGCCACTTTATGCTATGCTCTTGACTTTGATAAATAGGCTTCTGAATAAAATGTTAATCTAACTAGAGGTGAGGGTGGGTGGGTGGGTGGGGGCTGGACCAGGCCTCTGCCCTCCCTCCCACACCGGCCTCCTGCTGACCTCGCTTCAGCGCAAAGGGAGAAAACATAGCGATTTTTGTGTTTCCCTACAGAAAGCTTGTTAGCTTTTGATTAATGGGGGAAGGATTCAGTCCCTGTTCTGGGGCATTTTTTTCCCCCGACAGCAGAAAAATAAGCACAGAGTCATCAACTGTGACCCACAAAAGTCTGAAGAGTCTAGAGGAAGGCTGAAAGAAGATGGGAAATTGGAGAGGACGGTGAAGGAACTAAAGTTACAGGAGACCAGTCCCTCCCCAAGAGCGAAAAGTACATATGCCTTCCTCTTGAGCCCAAGCAGCCCAAGCTTGCGTTGCAGAATTTCTTGCCTAGAGCCTAGAAAATAGAACAATAAGAGTTGGGAGGGACCTTGGAGGTCTTCTAGTCCAACCCCCTGCTCAAGCAGGAGACCCTATACCCGGGGTAGGCAACCCTGGCTCTTTTATGCTCGTGGACTTCAACTCCCAGAATTCCTGAGCCAGCATGGGGGAACTATGGCCCCCTCATGACTTGTGGACTTCAACTCCCAGAATTCCTGAGCCAGCTTGGCTCAGCTTGGAAACCTCTCCCTTTCCCCTCAGCATGGCTGGCTTAGGAATTCTGGGAGTTGAAGTCCACGAGTCATCAAAGAGCCAAGGTTGCCTACCCCTGCCCTATACCATTTCAGATAATTGGCCATCCAATATCTTCTTAAAAGCCCTAAAGGTGTGATGGAGCACCCACATTTATCAGAATTTATGTTAATGTACCCAGATAATTATAGGATATAGAATAATAGGGTTGGAAGGGACCTTGGAGGTCTTCTAGTCCAACCTCCTTCTCGAGCTCGAGACCCTACACCATTTCAGATAAAAACCTCCAGTGTAGGAGCATCTACAACTTCTGGAGGCAAGTCTTTCCACTGATTAATTCTTCTCACAATCAGGAAATTCCTCCTGAGTTCCAGGTTGCTTCTCTCCTTGATTAGTTGCCATCCGTTGCTTCTTGTCCTGCCTTCAGGTGCTTTGCAGAATAGGGTGACCCCCCCCTCTTTGTGGCAGCCCCTCAAATATTGAAACCCTGCGATCATGTCACCCCGAGTCCTGTTCATTAGTCTAGACATGCCCAATTCCTGCAAACGTTCTTCCCATGTTTTAACCTCCAGTCCCCTAAGGACGACAGCGAAGGGGCATGGTTGTCCCCACACACACCTCACTGGGGACCCAAAGTCTACCCACCATGTTGCTGGCATGCCTCGCTGAAACCTATCTGGGAAATATCCGTGGAAAGCTGTAAGAGAAATGCATTGACCGCGTTACTCAGGAAATAACACGGGTGCCTCCATCGGGCCAGGCAATTCGGCCTCTCTTTAGTTCCAAGCTGAAACTTGGGGGGGCCTTAACTGTGAGTTGTCAGCCGACACACACTCCAGGGTGACATGCCTGGAGGAGCTGGCCACTCGGATTGACAAGGGCTTTTGTTCCCCTATGACGGATGACTCCAAGACTGAAGTCCGTCCATTGTCCGCTCAGCCTATGTCCTGCTCTGGGGCGATAGCCATCTCTTCGTGGGCTATTCAGTCCCTGTAGAAAAAGTGACTATTTTTTCTGAGTATACATTGCCTCCAGTCTATTGTCTTGACAGAAGGAATTTTTGGATGCCAGGTCAATCCGGTGAGGGCCTGCCATTCTAGGAGGTCCAAGGAAGTCTTCTTCTGTTTACCGATGACCGCGGGGGCCTTCTCTTCTTATCTGTCTAAGGAAGCAAGGAGCAACGTCTCTTTCTTTGTCAAATAATAGGCCGCGCGGCCCTGTGTGGAAATGTCCGTGTAATTACAACTTCGGTTCTTATCTTGTATATCAACAATCCATCAGCGTCCACCCAGCTTGGCATTGTTTTCGTAATTATTTAGGCAAACGCCAAGCACATTTGCAAGGGCACGCCAACCCTTGGGGTGGGGGGAAAAGAGGAGATTGAGACAATACAAGTCTTTTTCCCCCCCTGATTCTTCTTCCTCTACTGATTCTCTTCACCCATCCACTCCCTTTGTTACCAGCTCTTTTAGCCCTCAGCTTTGGTTTGAAACAAGCGAAGGTTGGCCAAAGGTTTTGATCAATGGAAGAGGAAGTTCACGAAAGGGTTGGCTGGTGGGGGGTGGGTGGGCGGTTGTTCTTTGCCATTATAGCTTCTTGCTTGGGCCTTCTTATTTGAAGGCATTTCCCCTGTTCAAGCCGAGTGGACTTTATTGAACCTACATCCCAAACCCTCCAAGGTTTGCAATTAGATGAATATAATTTCAGTTCCAAATAGACAGTCCTTCTCAGCATGGCGAGAAGAATGATCAGATAGCAGTAGAAGAGACTTATTTGTAGCTCAGGGTTGAACGGTGGGGTCCTTGGGGCTCTCTGAGTTGGGTGGTTTTCTTGTAGATGTTTCAGGACCTGAGTAGGTAACATCATCAGTGCTAGCAGGGAGTGGGTTTTGTGGAGAGGAGGAGGAGGAGGATGTGAGATCCGTAGTGCTCTCTGAGCTTGGTTCGGGGTTTTTTTTTGCAGATGTTTCATTACCCAACTAGGTAACATCTTCAGTACTAGAAGGAAATGGGGTGTGTAGTGAGGAGGAGGAGGAAGATTGTGGGGTCCTTGGTGCTCTCTGAGCTTGGTGGTTTTCTGGCAGACGTTTCGTGACCCAACTAGGTAACCTCATCAGTGCTAGAAGGGATTGGAATTGAGGGAGGGAGGGAGGGAGGAAGGAAGGAAGGAAGGAAGGAAGGAAGGAAGGAAGGAAGGAAGGAAGGAAGGAAGGACTAGGTAACCTCATCAGTGCTAGAAGGGAGTGGGGTTTGCAAATGTCTACAAGAAAACAGCCAAGCTCAGAGAGCACCAAGAACCCCACAATCCTCCTCCTCCTCCCCACCCCCCCACTTCTTTCTAGCACTGATGATGTTACCTAGTTGGGTAATGAAATGTCTGTAAGGAAACAACCAAGTTCAGAGGACACCAAGGACCCCACAATGATCACATAATTGAATCCCCTTCTTGGGATTTGCTCTCCCGTTGCTAAATATCAACAGATAATTTTGAAATATTCCCATAATTCTCCCTCTTTAGGAGTCTATCTTCAAATCGGGGTTGGAATGAACAGTGGCATTGTAAATGTTACTGTATAAACTGAAAAAAAGAAAAAGAAAGAAAGAAAGAAAGAAAGAAAGAAAGAAAAAGAAAAAAGAAAGGAAGGAAGGAAGGAAGGAAAGGAAAGAAAGAAAATGAAAAAGGGAAGGAAGGAAGGAAAAGAGAAAGAAAGAAAGAAAAAAAGGAAGGAAGGAAGGAAGGAAAAGAAAGAAAAAAGAAATAGGAAGGAAAGGAAAGAGAGAAAGAAAGGAAAGAAAGAAAGAAAAAAGTTAAGAAAGAGAAAAAGAAAAAAGACAGGAAGAAAAAAACAAAAAAAGGAAGGAAAGGAAAGAAAGAGAGAGAAAAAAGAGGAAGGAAGGAAGGAAAAGAGAGAAAGAAAGAAGAAAGCAGAAGGAAGGAAGGGAAAGAGAAAGGAAGGAAGGAAGGAAGGAAGGAAGGGAGGAAGGAAGGAAGGGAAAGAGAAAGAGAAAGAGAAAGAAAGCAAAACTTGTTCTCAATTCTCCCTGAACTTGACTTTGTTGAAACCATAGATACTTCCATGAAGTATCATGGCAACAGCATAAACCTGGTTTTGTACTGCCTTTTTCTGAGACACTCCTTTAATTTCCCAAACTGGCCTACGGTGCTGGGATTGCCTACTGGTCTCCCATCCAAGCGCTCACCAGGCCCAAGCCTGCTTAGCTTCCAAATCCTTCAGAACACCAGCCAGGTGCCACCAACTCAGTTACCTCAAGAGCTACAATGGAAATTCAGTGAGGGAAGCCATAAACTCCCAGTTTGGCCAGAGCAGACCTGCTGTTTGTTTTCTTCTTTCACCATAACCCAAATTTTAGGAAGAAGAAAAAGAACATATTTAGACATTTTTAGAGTTGGCATTACCGGCTAATAGGTTTCAGCTGAGAAATTTATCAGGAAGTGAGTTCTCCATGCTAGTTTTTCCTCAGCGCTGAAGCTGTTCTAGCCAACTCTGATGACCGCAAGGTAGGAGATATTTTTATTTTTTCCCTATTAAAATGTTTATAATTAGCTTTGGAATACAAGTATTTATTTCTTTGGCTTTAGCAGAGCTGCATTGTGGAAGACATTCATTCTCTGTCCTTTGTCCTTTCTGAGTTTTAAAATAATTTGAGGAATGAAAAGGCAACCATAGAGTTCGTTGCACAGTTGCAGTCTTCAGGAGAGTGGTTTATTACAACAATTTGTGACATTTACGCCTCTCTTTGCAAAGTATTTCATGGGAGAAAGTCTTCTGTGTTTTGGTTCTAAAATGTTGCATATTTCAAATGTAGCCATGAGCATTTGAAGGGGTGTTTACCCCGTCTGGTGTTTACTCTGTTACTTTGTGGTGTAATAATAATAATAATAATAACTTTGATTATACATTTATTGGCGCACCTATTTCAGTGTGGTTGGTTAAAGTACATGAAAATGGCTTTCCTGTTCAGGAAAAAAGTTATTTTATTCTCGTATTCTCTCGTCCCTTGGTTTTTGGTTTACACGTTGTGGTTGTGGTTAGTCACCCAAAGTCATGAACCTGAGACGGGCAGGCATATAAATTGAGAGAATAATAAACTCGGCTCTGGTAACAAAGGATTGTAAGAGATGAGTTTCTTTCTACACTTAAACTAAACAAAAATGCAGAGGGTAGTTGATCTTCCATTAGAATATGAGTATAAAATAACAGGTGGGAAGGGAACCTGGAGGTCTTCTAGTCCAGCCCCCCTGCTCAGTCACAGCGGGTCAGATCAATAATTGAGAGAAGCCGTTACCAGGGCAATGGTTAAAGAGGTTTAAAAAATATAAGTAAAACTAGAATTCATGTCTGACCAATAGTTAAATTGTTCTTTTTTATAATCAGCAGAGGGCACTATTGTCTTACAAGAAAGCCTTTCTTTCTTTCTTTCTTTCTTTCTTTCTTTCTTTCTTTCTTTCTTTCTTTCTTTCTTTCTTTCTTTCTCTTTATGTTATTCAGTTATTCTCTCTATATCTCTTTCTTTTCTCTCTCTCTGTTATTTTGTTATTCTCCCTGTGTTCTCTTTCTTTTTCTTTCTCTTTCTTTCTGTTATATGGTTATTCTATGTGTATCTCTTTCTTTTTCTTTCTTCTCTCTGTTATTCTGTTCTCTGTGTCTTTTTCTTTCTTTCTTTTTCTTTCTGTTTCTTTCTTTCTGTTATTCGGTTATTGTCTCTGTGTATCTCTTCCTTTCTCTTTTTCTTTCGGTTATTCTCTGTGTCTCCTTCCTTCCTTCCTTCCTTCCTTCCTTCCTTCCTTCCTTCCTTCCTTCCTTCCTTCCTTCCTTCCTTCCTCTCTCTCTCTCTCTCTCTCTCTCTCTCTCTCTCTCTCTCTCTCTTTCTTTCTTTCCTATTATTCTCTGTGTGTCTCCGTCTCCATCTCCCTCTTTCTTTCTTCTCTCTCTGTTATTCTGTCATTCTTTCTGTGTCTCTTTCTTTCTTCCTTTCTCTTCCCTTGGTTCACTGGCTGGTTGCCTTGGGCTTGACACCTGGAGAAAACCTAACTATTACAGCTTCTAAATCACAGCTTGTGGCTTATGCATGCGCCTAGCTGTTGTGATTTTTCCAACAAGCCACATTTAAATCCAATAATGCTTCTGCATAGTGTGTGAAGAAACAGTCTCTGTATCCACCAGCAACACAGAAGGGAAAATGCAATATGAATTCTTGACATTAATGCACAGAAGACCATGCATAATTTCAATTCTCATCACTCTGGGCAGTTTCAAAATTTTTCTAGAATTAATGTTCATTCTCAGTGTGTCTGTGTGTATAAATATGCAGCCAGTGAGACTTTCTCGGCTAGAGACCTCGACGGGCGGTCAATGACCTTGAATACCATTAGGTAGATAGATATATACAAGTTCCATCTTGTAACTGCCTTTTAGTGTATTTCCACAGTTCGTAAAATGAGGCAAAACTCACTTCACCATTGTCTCGCTTAGCAACAGAACAATGTGCGGCTCGACTGTGGTCCTAAGTCAAGTCCTACCACCTGCACAAGTGGCGGCCATGTTAAATTTCCCACAATGCTACCGATGTAACATTGGTTCAGGAACACTGTGGGAAATTTAAGCTGGCAGCTCCGAGCCAGCAGACTGAGCGTGTCTGTCCCCAAGCTGGGGACCGTGCTACACGATTGTGACTCCAGTAGTTGTTGAAAAGTATTGGGCATTGAGGGTGGGCCTAATCAGGGCTAAATATTTTCCAAAGAGCTGAGCTTCTCGGAGTTCAAGTGACAAATGTACCAATGTGTGTTTGATGGAGGAACATGAGTCCTCCCTGGAAATCTGAGATGTTACACAAGAAGGTAGAAAGCCAGTGGGAAAACACTTGTTATGCCCAGTTTCCCATCAGCTTCTCAAGTGCACCACCCTGATTGCTTAATTTCCAAGAGAAAAACATGGCAATCTCCTCCTTTTATCACCCATTCTCTCTGAATGAGGCTACTCTCAGAAGTTGGATTTGGCCCTTCGTGGTCCAGATGTCTACAGACCTCCCAGCAGGGTGGAAAATTGCCCTTTAATGGGACCACTTGAGGGAGTAAAAGACACGAGAAGGGCAGAAAAGGCAGAATAAGCCTGAAATGGTGGTTAAGAAGTGAATTTCGTCGAGATATGCGATGCCGGTAATGTGCTGTTTTCTTTCTTCATGCGAGGGCTGATTGCTTTCAAAGTTGTTTTGAGGTTCATCATCAGTGAGATATCAGAGGACCACCACCTCAAATGACGGTGGACTTTGGAGGTCTTCTAGTCCAACCCCACTGCTCAAGCAGAAAATCCTATACATTTCATACATATAGTTGTCCAGTCTCTCCTTAAAAACTTCCAGTGTTGGAGCATTCACAACTTCTGGAGGCAAGTTGTTGCACTGGTTAATTGTGCTAACTGTCAGGAAATTTCTTTTTAGTTCTAGATTGCTTCTCTCCTTGATTACCGTAGTTTCCATCCGTTGCTTCTTGTCCTGCCCAGTTCTTCCAGGATCACACCAAACCCTGTTTCAATTTCAACCAAAGCAAGGCAGGTCAAAAACCAGGTATTTTGGTAGAGGGATCCCTAATGGTCAGGCCACAAGTGGACCCTTCCACTCTCCAGGAAATTTGAAATTTCTGAATTGAATTGAAACTTCCTTCCAATGAAAAGGATCTTTTCAAGAATGGTCAACCAAGCACGATCTAAGAGAAGAGACTCCGGGCACCGTGAAGATCTGAAGGCCTTGATGGTGCCTCCCCTGTCTTAAAATCCAAACTGCTGGAGGCCATCTTCAGCTGCAAGAACATTTTCCCCTCCAAGCTATTCTTGATCAAAGAGGACAGCCTTACAAGCCTTGCCCTAACAGCCGTGTAGCCTCAGCTGACATGTAACTGAAACCTTTCTACCTTCACCCACTCCTCGGACCCTCGCCAAAATATCTTTACCTTCTGTGGAATCGCAAGCTGGCTCAAGGTCATCAGGAAAGGTCAAAGGGCACTCCATCATTTCAAACCGCCAAAGGTTATCTCGACTTCAGTGCAAAACAAAAACAAGGGGCTGATATTTTTCTCCACCACCACCCCCAATGGATTTTTGGAACCCCAAGGAATGTCAAGAGGGGCAACTTTTAAAAACTAGGGTGTTTTTTTGGGGGGGGCTGAAGGAAAGAAAGGAGCATTGGAAGTATAGGGTGTCTCCTCAGAGTACGTGGCTTTTGGGGGACAGCTGGACTTAAAGTCTTAACGCCTTCAGGTGTGCAAGAGAGAGAAAGAAGATGGGAAGAGGGGAAAAAAATATATTAGAATATACCTCTGGAGGAAGAAAGTCCAAAGCCGTTTGAGGAAGGGATTGTAGATAGTCCTTGACTTATGACCGCAATTTTCACTGCTAAGTTTCTCTTGTTTTTGTTTGTGTTGTTCTTTCGCTGCTTAATTTCAGTTGTTAAGGAAGACAGTTGTTAAGTGGGTGTTTGCCCCACTTGACAACCTTTCTTGCCACAGTTGTTAAACAAATCACTGCAGTTGCGAAGTTAGTAACACGGTGGTTAACTCTGTCCGGCTTCCCCCACTGATTTTGCTTCTCAGAAGGTCGCAAAAAGAGGATCACATGACCCCGGGACACTGCGGCCGTCGTAAATATGAGCCGGTTGCCCAGGGCTTGAATTTTGATCCCGTGACTACGGGGGGATGCTACAACGGTCGTAGGTGTGGAAAACGGTCCCTTTTTTTCCAGTGTCGTCATAACTTCGAATGGTGCTGTGATTTGAGCCTGCCCATCCAAAATTTGATCCCTAGTGCATTAAGAAAAATGGAAGCACTTAAATAGGATTTTTATTATCAAAAAGGAAAAAAAAGAAAAATCAAACTGCTAAACCTGCAAATCAGATTATTATGTTTTTAAGAGAGAGAGAGAGAGAGAGAGAGAGAGAGAGAGAGAGAGAGAGAGAGATGGCCGCACATACTGTAACTTCCCTGCCGCTAAGTCAGGACTGCCAGCCGTCCATTCAATGAGGATTGATGAGCTGTTTGGTTTATTGTCGGTTATCTGCCGGGTGTTGACTTTGAAATTCATTTATCTGCAGGAGTCTTAAATGGAGGAAATGCCGGTGTCTCGCTTTGTGTTAGGGCATAGAAAAAAGAAAAGAAAAAAGAAAAAATGGCAAACATTTAAGGCAAACTCATCTAGAAAGACTGGGCGTCCGCCTGCATTGTCCCCTTGATGGGACCTTAAGGCTTCTAACAAAACATATAAAGAACGGTTGCTGGAATTGGGTATGTCTCATTTAATGAAGAGAAGGACAAGGAGTGACATGATAGCAGTGATCCAATATTTGAGGGGCTGCCCCAAAGAAGAGGGAGCCAAGCTATTCTCCAAAGCGCCCGAAGGCAGGACAAGAAGCAACGGATGGAAACCAATCAAGGAGAGAAGCAACCTGGAATTAAGGAGAAATTTCCTGAGAGTTAGAACAATTAACCAGTGGAACAGCTTCCCTCCAGAAGTTGTGTGTGCTCCAACAGTGGAAGTTTTCAACAAGAGACTGGACAGCCATTTGTCTGAAAATGCTACAGGGTTTCCTGCCTGAGCAGGGGGTTGGGCTAGATGACCTCCAAGGTCCCTTCCAACATTATTATTATTATTATTATTATTATTATTATTATTATTATTATTATTATTATTATTATTATTATTATTGAAAAGTTTTTCCAATACATTTTATCTTTAACAACCCCTCCCCCACCCCCTCCCCAACCCCTCCCGACCCTCCCCCCCTCCCCTTCCCCCCTCCCCGTCCCCGACTTCCCAGAGCTAAATACAAGGTATAAAAGTAAAAACAATCATAAACAACCATATGCTAACAACCATAAGCTATTAAGTATTATTATTATTATTATAATATACAACTTTTATTCATAAAACATGAAACTCAGTCAACTGAACACTCCAATTGGCATTAATGGTTGATACGGGTTGCTGCCAGCATCCTAGGTATCAACCAGGTGGTATTATGATTATGATTATGATTATTATTATGATTATGATTATTTGGCAAAGCGAGTGAGATTAGAACAATCAGTTTCCAGGGAGGACACAGTGAATCTTGTAGATGTAGGAGATGACCAGGCTGAGCCCAAGGGAGGCGTCAAACACTTCATCACAGAAACAGAGTTGAAAGGGACCTTGGAGGTCATCTACTCCAACCCCCTGTTCATGCAGGAAACCTACACTATTTCTGACAAATGGCTGTCTACAGAGCATTGCAGTTTGGCAGTTCGATCTCCAATGGCTCAAGGTTGACTCAGCCTTTCCATCCTTCCGAGGTCGGTAAAATGAGGACCCATATTGTTGGGGGGGCCAAAAGGCTGACTCTGTAAACCGCTTAGAGAGGGCTGTAAAGCAGTGTGAAGCGGTATATAAGTCTAAGGGCTATTGCTAGTGCTAAATTGAAATTATGGAGTCTGTGGAGAGTCCCAATCATCCAGGTTCTCCCAAAAGGCAACTTTCTTGGTTTTTTTTTTCCCTTGTGAAGACCTTTCCCTTCTCATCCAAGAAGCTTCTTCAGTTGAAATGGTGGAGGTGTGGGTGAAACGTAGGAGTGAAACAGGCCTCTGAGGTGAGGATAACATACAGAAATGGAGGAAAAGATCAGGAGGAGGAGGAGGGGAAGGGGCCCACCCTGCTAACTGAAAGAAGATCCTGATGTCACTCATGACGTTGGCTCATCTGTCATCCT
This sequence comes from Vipera ursinii, assembly GCF_947247035.1. Classification (NCBI taxonomy): domain Eukaryota; kingdom Metazoa; phylum Chordata; class Lepidosauria; order Squamata; family Viperidae; genus Vipera; species Vipera ursinii. The sequence continues at coordinate 5,875,305 of NC_139527.1, forward strand.
GGCACCGACACAGATCCGGCTTTAATAGGGATCTAAACAAATTCTTCCCTTCTCTGAAGAGGCTCCCCGCAGATGCAGAGCTGGGAGGGGATGTTGTCATTTGGGGGCTGGTGAAGACAGGGGCATAAACAACTGGAGTGACCCCCTGGGCTGAACACAGCTGGGGTCTCCCCTGGACTGGGGGCTGGATATATCTATATTTTGTTTCTCTGTGAAACTGAGAAGTGATGTTGTTTCCCCAACAGCTTGCTCCCGTCGCTTTGGGTTGACAGCTCTCTCCATTTCAAGGAACCTTGGAGACTGGAAATCTGAAGAGTCTCGTTTTGCCTTGCTCTACCTCCCTCTGCCCTTTACTCGATGTTTCCTAATGGGAAAAGAGACAAGAAAGGGGAAAGGAGGGTGGGGGTCGGGTTAATAAGAGCCGGCAGAGATTGGCAAGGAAGACCAGTGGAATCAGTGGAATGGCTTGCCTCCAGAAGTTGTGAGAATCTAATCAAGGAGAGATTCAAGCTAGAACTAAGAAGGACTTCCCCATCAGTGAGAACAATTGCCTCCAGAAACTGTGGGTGCTCCAACACTGGAGGTTTTCAAAAGGTGACTGGACAGCCATTTGTCTGAAAAGGGATAGGGTTTCCTGCCTGAGCAAGGGGTTGGACTAGAAGACCTCCAAGTTCCCTTCCAACTTATTATTATTATCAAATTATTATTATCAAGTTACCTCCAAGGTCCCTCCCAACTCTGTTATTCTGACCTTCTGTGTCACATAGCATGACCAATAACCAGGGACATAAAACACAAAATCATAGGGCTGGAAGGGACCTTGGAGGTCTTCTAGTCCAACCCACCTGCTCAAGGCATGACACCTATACCATCCCAGTTAAATGGTTGTCCAGTCTTGAAAACCCCCAGTGATGGAGCATCCAGAACTTCTGGAGACAAGCCGTTCCACTGATTAATTCTTCTCGGAGTTAGGAAATTTCTCTCCCTTTAATGAGCTTCCACCTATTACATCTCAGGTGGTTCTGTTGGCTGAGCCTAGAAATGAGATGCTCAGGATCGTGGCCCTCTAAGCTGCCCATCAACCATGAAAGAAACTATCCCACATTCTGAAGTGCCAGCTCTTGATTCATAACTCAAAAGTTATGGTTGAAGTTGGGCAATACCAGATAAGCAATTTAGATTTCTTCAAGTGTTTAAAGTCACCTTTTGCTTCGTGAGGTGGTGTTGGTCCTTCTCCTTCTCCTGTCTGAGAAAGACATCAACAGAGAAACAAAACACTGTTGTTGTGTGTACATCAGGAATTTCCTGTTCTAAGAATATTTGGCGTAACACACATCTCTTTTGAAACCTTTGTAAGATGCTGACTAATTGGTTCAAGGATCTATAAAGTTTTACCATGATGTTCCATGGTCTATAAAGTTTAACAGAGATGCCCAAGGATCTAAAAAGTTTAATTGTGATGTGCAAGGATTCAGAAAGGTTTGCCATGATGTTCAAGGATTCAGAAAGTTTAATTGTGATGTGCAAGGATCCAGAAAAGTTTGCCATGATGTTCAAGGATTCAGAAAGTTTAATTGTGATGTGCAAGGATCCAGAAAGGTTTGCCATGATGTTCAAGGATATAGAAAGTTTAATTGTGATGTGCAAGGATCCAGAAAGGTTTGCCATGATGTTCAAGGATATAGAAAGTTTAATTGTGATGTGCAAGGATCCAGAAAGGTTTGCCATGATGTTCAAGGATTCAGAAAGTTTAATTGTGATGTGCAAGGATCCAGAAAAGTTTGCCATGATGTTCAAGGATATAGAAAGTTTAATTGTGATGTGCAAGGATCCAGAAAGGTTTGCCATGATGTTCAAGGATATAGAAAGTTTAATTGTGATGTGCAAGGATCCAGAAAAGTTTGCCATGATGTTCAAGGATTCAGAAAGTTTAATTGTGATGTGCAAGGATCCAGAAAGGTTTGCCATGATGTTCAAGGATTCAGAAAGTTTAATTGTGATGTGCAAGGATCCAGAAAGGTTTGCCATGATGTTCAAGGATCTAGAAAATTTAATTGTGATGTTAAGGATCCAGAGGGTTTAACTCTAATGTTCAAGGATACAGAAAGTTTTACTATGATGTTCCTATCCCTACCAGTAGCTTTAAAAAAAATGGAAAGGAAGAAGGAACTGCTGTGAAGACCAAATGGAATCCATTCTGATTTTTGTGTCAAGGCTCTTCATGGGCTCCCACTGCTTGAAGGCAGCTCGAGTTTCAGAAGAACCAAGGGGATCTTGTTGCTAATTAGACACACATCTAATTAAGCAGATGTCAAACCAAGGCAGCAGTAGGCAAGTCTGGGACGACTCCTGATCTTTCAGACTTTTTTCTTCTGGCTTGGATGTTTTTTTCCTGAAAACCAAGAAAGGCAATTCAGCAAAACAACATTTTTTTTCCAAGTAATCTTTGCAGAGTTAGCTTTCCACATAGATTGGGGAAAAGGATGAACCGATAAGAGGAAAGGAAAGCTGGGCTGAAGTTTCTCTTGTAAATTGTCCATATGTTTTTCTTCACGACTTCTGCTTCTTCACCTTTGTCCTGAAATGCTTGAAAAATTTCTTTTGCATTTCTCCCTTTTGAGCTGATAACTGTCCATCCTTCTGAAACCTCTTTGGGCTGCTTCTACTTCTCCGTTTGAAAAAATCCGATAAGAAAGGATTTCGTGGAAAGTCAAAACTCCTGCTTAACATGGGAATCTTTTTCAGCTTTTAGTTTTGATATAAGGTAAAGGTAAAGGTTCCCCCGCACATGCGTGCTAGTCGTTTCCGACTCTAGGGGCCGGTGCTCATCTCCGTTTCAAAGCCGAAGAGCCAGCGCTTGTCCGAGGACATCTCCGTGGTCATGTGGCTGGCATGACTAGACGCTAAAGGTGCACGGAACGCTGTTACCTTCCCACCGGAGTGGTCCCTATTTTTCTACTTGCATTTTTTTACATGCTTTCGAACTGCTAGGTTGGCAGAAGCTGGGACGAGTAACAGGCGCTCACTCTGTTACGCGGCACTCGGGATTCGACCCGCCAAACTGCTGACCTTCTGATCGACAAGCTCAGCATCCTAACCCACTGAGCCACCGTATCCCCTTAGTTTTGATATAAGGTTGAGAGAACTCTCTTTCCCTTTGCTTGCTTTTTTTTTTTTTTTAGCAAAGCTTTCACAGATAGACCACTCTCATCCTGATGTCCCTAGACTGCTCTTCCTCTGGCAGCGTCAACCATTGTTAATTGCTGTTGTTATTGGTGTATCTAACAATTTGTGTTATATACGTAAACAATCCCCTGAGAGAGATGTATATATGTTAACTGTTCAAATAATACGGCAGCAGCAAGCGTATAAACTAAAAGCAGCCTGACAAGAAAACACGCGGGAACTTTTGACAGCTGTCAAAGTTCCCCGCACCGCGCAGGCGCCACCACTGACAGCTCGCGGCTGTCAAACGCCGGACTACGAAGAAGCCTGAGCTGTCAAAGCGTCCACCGTACAGCGCAGGCGCAACCACTGACAGCTCGCGGCTGTCAAAACACCAAGACACGCGGAAGCCGGAGCTGTCAACAAAAGACGACGCGGATTGGTCCCTGCCTGACAGGGCGCCAAAATGAACACCGCTGATTGGTCCTCACTACCAGCTGCCGGCTATAAAAGCCGGACGAGTTATTCTATGTTTGCCTTTGCTCTTAAATAAATCTGTTGTTACTAGCCTGTCGTCCCGAGTGGTCCTTGGCTACTTCACTGGCGACGAGGGTGGGATCGCTCCGGAGCTGAAGTCACGGCCGAGGAAGGGAGTTCCCGGCAAGAGCTGTCACGGAAGTTTTAACTTCCATCGGAGCAACCCAGGACCGGACGACATGGCAAACTTCGGCCGTGTGAGGGAGTTTGATACCCGCCATCCCGAGAGATGGCAATCACACCTCGGCCAAGTCGAGGGATTCCTCCTCGTCAGTAAGATCACTGACGACCGAGCAAAGGCCGCCGCTCTGCTGTACATCAGCGGGCCCCCGGTGTACGATGCAGCCGTCGGGTTGTTCAGCCCAGTGCCCATCACTGAAGTCTCCTACGCGGACTTGGTGGACCAGCTGAGCAAATACTACATGCCGGCTCGATCAGAACTATACTGGCGGGTGCAATTCGCGCAAAAGAAACAACGGCAGGACGAGCCCGCCAACGAATTCATCGCCGGGGTCAGGCATGCCGCAAGGAACTGCTGCTTCCCCGACCTGGAAGACCGCATCAGAGACCAGGTGGTGATCGGTCTGAGGGACGAGAAGCTACAAAAAAAACTGACGTCCAAACCCGACATGAACCTGGCCGAGCTGACCAGGGAGATCATGGCATACGAACACAGCCACAAGAAGAAGCCGACCAACACGACCCCAGAGACCCCCGTGACCGTCTACCAGGAAAGCGCAGCCTTCAGCGACAGCGGAGAGTCGGTAGATTTCACCGACGGAGAAGCCCTACAACGCCGAATGGAGCACCGACAGCCGAGAAGGGGAAAGACGTCGGACCGCCGGGGAGCTAGGAACCCTCCACCGCCACCGCGTTATGAGCAACGAGCCGCCTGTGCCAGCTGCGGGGGCAATCATGCCCGAGGAGGTTGCCGTTTTAGGAACGCGAAATGCCACAATTGCGGGAAGACCGGCCACATCAAGCCGGTGTGCCGCAGCAAGGGCCGGGACAACATCAATGAGGTGGAGGCAAACCCCCCAGGTAGGCCAGCTGCCCAGGCCAGCAGAGAACCCCACCCAGGGCCCCTGGTAGAGATTGTGGACAGGGTAAACAGCATAAGCTCCAAGGTTAAGATCTGGGTCAGGATTCAGGGGGTGCCCTGCCACATGGAAGTAGATTCCGGGTCGGCAGTTTCCTTAATTTCTCTAACAACCTATCAGGAGATCTGTCAGAAGGGCCGAGGACAAATCCCCCTGAAACAAACTCAGGTACACCTAGCTGACTTCCAGAAAACCCCCATTCCGGTGGAAGGAAAAGCCAGGGTCGTAGTGCAGTACAAGGGGTTCAAGGGGCCCCTGGAGGTTTTAGTCACACCAGGGAACCGCACCGATTTGATAGGACTAAACTGGTTCAGTCCATTAGGTATCGCTTTAACTGGGGTTAACACCATCCTAACACCCAGCCTAGAAGCCGTTTGCGATAAGTTCGCCGACGTTTTCGATGGCACTTTAGGGAAATACACGGGTTCCCCCATCTCCTTACAGTTAGACCCTGCAATCCAACCAGTTAAGATAAGAGCCAGGAGGGTACCTTTTGCCCTTAAGGAAAAAATCGAAAACGAACTTGATCGCCTCGTAGGACTAGGGGTGCTTGAGCCCACAGAAGGGGGAACCTGGGAGACCCCTATCGTCACCCCAATCAAACCTAATGGGGAAGTGAGACTGTGCGCTGATTATAAGGCGACAGTCAACTTAGCCCTCAGCCCCCATGCCTACCCGGTGCCGGCGGTAAGGGACGTATTTGCTTCCATCCGCTCGGGCACCCTTTTCGCCAAGCTCGATCTCGCTCAGGCGTACTTACAGCTACCTGTCACTGAGGACACTGCGGAGGCCCAGACAATTGTCACCCACCGCGGTGCCTTTAAGGTAAAGAGGCTCCAATTTGGCATATCGGCGGCCCCGGGTATATTTCAGGGTATCATGGAGAAGACCCTGAAAGGAATACCCGGGGTCTGCCCCTACTTCGACGATGTTCTCATCGCCGGAGAAAACGAAGCGAACTTAGCTGACAGGCTGTCAGCTGTGCTAAGCCGGCTCAGAGAAGCCGGCCTCAAACTTAAGCGGGAAAAGTGCTCTATTGGAGTCACATCCACTGAATTCCTAGGGTACAAAATAGATAGCCAGGGCATCCACCCCACCTCAGAAAAACTACAGGCTATTCAAACCGCACCCAGTCCTAGGAATAAGCAAGAGCTGCAATCCTTTTTAGGATTGTTAAATTTTTACCATGCCTTCATCCCCCATAAGGCCACTATTGCGGAGCCTCTGCACAGACTCCTAGACAAGGGTACAACTTGGTCCTGGACCAAAGAACATGAGAATAGCTTCCAATCATTAAAAAAGATTATCTGTCACAGTTCAACTATCACCCTTTTCAGGGAGGACACCCCAATATGCATCGCTTGCGATGCCTCTCCCTATGGAATCGGGGCTGTCTTAAGTCACATATTCAAGGACGGCACACAAAGACCCATAGCCTTCTATTCACGCACTCTAACCAAAGCTGAAAGAAACTACGCCCAAATCGACAGGGAAGCCCTAGCAATAGTAGCAGGGGTCAAAAAATTTCACGATTACCTGTATGGAAGACCATTTACTATAATTACAGATCACAAACCCCTGCTAGGCATATTCACGTGGAACAAAACTACTCCACAAATTCTCTCCCCGAGAATGCTAAGATGGTCAACCTTCTTAGCAGCCTATCCCTATCAACTAATACATAAACCAGGTAAAGAATTGGGTCATGCTGACTGCCTCAGCAGACTGCCCATACAAACCAGGGACCCAGACCCAGCCCCAGCCAGCCAGATTTTAGCAATCTCCCAACTTCCAGAATGCCCCCTGACTGCAAACATCATAGCTAATAATTCTGCCAAAGATAAAATACTTGCCAGAATCCTCAAATGGGCCACAACAGGATGGCCAGCTCAAAATCCACAACCTCAATTCCAACCTTATTATAACAGAAAAAATGAGATCTCAACACATAGAGGATGCCTGCTGTGGGGAAATAGGGTCATCATACCAGAGAGAAACATAGACCAAACATTACAAATTTTACACGAAGGACACCCTGGAATTGTAAAAATGAAGGCGATGGCTAGAAGTTATGTGTGGTGGCCAGGCATAGATAAACAAATAGAAAAGTACGTAGGTGGGTGTTATACCTGTCAAGAGACCAGGAATGAACCACCCCAGGCTCCAATCCATAAATGGGAGACAACAAGAAACCCTTGGTCACGTATACATGTAGATTTTGCGGGACCCATCCAAGGCCAAAGTTTCTTAATTGTAGTAGACAGCCACTCAAAATGGCTGGAAGTCACCCCCCTTAGAACAATAACGTCCCAAGCCACTATTCAAGCTTTACGAAAAATATTCGCTACGCACGGCTTACCTGACACCATAGTCTCTGACAACGGGCCTCAATTCACCTCTCGTGAATTTCAGATCTTCGCTATGAAGAATTGTATTAGGCTGGTCACGTCGGCGCCGTTCCACCCTTCGTCAAACGGAATGGCTGAAATTATGGTACGATCCACGAAAGAAGCATTAAAAAAATTCGTTAAAGGAAACTGGCAGAGGCGCCTCAGCCAGTTCCTCTTAGCACAACACACAACACCATGCTCTACGACCGGCAAATCACCAGCAGAATTAAGATGGGGGAGAAGGCTAATAACACGTCTGGACAGACTGCACCCTGACACGTATCCAGAAAAAGAACCACACCCCCACCCTACCCGCACACTCAACCCAGGTCAATTGATTTGGGCACGATCATACACAGATAAAAACAAGTGGGTCCAAGGAACAGTAATAAAACAAACAGGGCCCATCTCATACCTTATAGCTACGCAAGCACAGGGCAACATACGCCGCCATATTGATCAGCTCAGACCCAGACAACCACCACACAATTCTGGGCAACCAACCAATGCCAGCATACAGCTCCCACCGGAAATGCTGCCTATTCCAAACCAGGAAGAAGAACACCAAAACGAAGACCCGGAACCTCACCACCCTCCACCCCTTCGCCGCTCAAACAGGAATCGGAGACCACCCACCTACCTAAAAGACTATCAGTGGGCAGGTTCAAACATCCAAGAAGACGGAAACGCACCAGGGGAGGGGTAAGGGGTGTGTTATATACGTAAACAATCCCCTGAGAGAGATGTATATATGTTAACTGTTCAAATAATACGGCAGCAGCAAGCGTATAAACTAAAAGCAGCCTGACAAGAAAACACGCGGGAACTTTTGACAGCTGTCAAAGTTCCCCGCACCGCGCAGGCGCCACCACTGACAGCTCGCGGCTGTCAAACGCCGGACTACGAAGAAGCCTGAGCTGTCAAAGCGTCCACCGTACAGCGCAGGCGCAACCACTGACAGCTCGCGGCTGTCAAAACACCAAGACACGCGGAAGCCGGAGCTGTCAACAAAAGACGACGCGGATTGGTCCCTGCCTGACAGGGCGCCAAAATGAACACCGCTGATTGGTCCTCACTACCAGCTGCCGGCTATAAAAGCCGGACGAGTTATTCTATGTTTGCCTTTGCTCTTAAATAAATCTGTTGTTACTAGCCTGTCGTCCCAAGTGGTCCTTGGCTACTTCACAATTGTTATGAGATGCTGATTCTTTTTAGTTTAATTTTGCATCGTGGTTTTTGCTTTCTGCACTTAATCAGTATTGATTAAAGGTCAGAGGTCGAATCCAGTTACATGGTCAATGAACTAAATACACGAATAAACAACTTGGGAATATCTCTCACATGGCAATTGGAAATTTTTTTAAAAAAAATTTAATATATCTTTTATATATCTTAAAGCAGAGCTGTGGAACAGCTGAAAGAACAGATGGTCTAGGGCAGGGGTAGGCAACCTTGGCTCTTTTATGACTCGTGGACTTCAACTCCCAGAATTCCTGAGTCAGCTATGCTGACTCAGGAATTCTGGGAGTTGAAGTCCACGAGTCATAAAAGAGCCAAGGTTGCCTACCCCTGGTCTAGGGTCTCCTGCTTGAGCAGGGGGTTGGACTGGAAGACCTCCAAGGTCCCTTCCAATTCTGTTCTTCTATGTTCTGTTGTCAAAGGTGCACCTCTTTCACGAATGGAGAAAAGATAGCTGTGTTAATACTGCAACTTCTATGCCCATCAGCCCCAGCCTTGACTACTTGTCCCTTGTAATTCAGCAGAAGTAGGAAGGCTACAGCTGCCCCTGGCTGACACAAAAGCATAAACTATTGGCCTTATCCTGCTAGCTCTGTTTGGAGAGTGCTTATCACAGAACTATCTTGAATCAGTGGCTGTATCTGTTTTAGTGGCTGAACATTATCTGACAAACAGTTGTTGGCCAATGAATCTGGTTTATTTTTAGTGCTGTGTTACTGATAAATCTCCTCTTTCAACGTGGCCATTGTGCCTATAGCATCAGCTCATGGCCTACCGATGTGTTGACACTTGACACGTCAGTGGCATAAGAAAGAAAGATTCTTTAGCATTTTGGGTTGTTAGGGCCCAGCACACTTCCTCCTGCCTGTGGTTGAACCTTGGTTTATCAATACCCCTGGTCTCCTGGTTTCACCTGGAGTCCCGTTTTTATGTTGAGCCGCAATTGGTCAACCTTCTAGACTACTCAGACATTGCCGAATTTACTCTGTGTTAGATTGGATTGAATGTTATGGATGTCAAATAATTCAGGTAGGATTGTAATGTAGCACTGGTTGAAGAGAAGACTTCGTTGGGTTTCTGTGAGAAGGATGAAGATTTGGTGGACCTCAATGATGTGGTTGTTTGCCACCAGTTGTGATGAGTTGAAAAGCATCTGGGGTAATTCGAGATGATGTAGAACTCCAGAGGTGATATCTCAATATCTTCTGAAGAAGAGACCACCAGAATAACAATGAAAGAAAGCAACCCTTCTCTTTGTGAGCTTCCTCTATTTCCTCCTCCTCCTCCTCCTCCTCCTCCTCCTCCTCCTGTCAAGGGAGATACAAAATTCTTACTCTTCTGGCAGCCTCCACCATTATTAACTGTTGTTGGTATCTCCAACACCAAAGTTCAAAAACATCAATAGTCTTCCAATTCTGCTTTTTCAAAATCCAACTTTTGCTTCCATAGAAGGTCACAGGGAATAACATGAAAATGGATCCTCTACACCTTTTTTTAAAAAAAAATTGATAAAAAAATATATACAAAAAACCCCTGGGAAAATAAATGTACATCCTCAATCACTCCACAAATTGAAGATCTAACGTTATTTGCGGATTATGAACGACTTGCTTGTAAGTCACAGATTACGAAACCTTTCATTGCAACGAAATGTAGCCAACCTTTGCTAAAATTGGGGTGTAAGATTTTATGTACACATGTAGATGTGTCAGAGGCCCTTTAAATCTGCATTTAAAATAAAGAGCCTAAGTAATACGAATGGCTCGGGGTATTTAAAACGATCATTAAAATTTATATTGGAATAACAAGATGATTTGGCAGGAAAAAATGAAGACCTAAAACAGACCATGAAAAAGAAATGCCTTTAGCAGCCATAAGTGTTGACAGCTCACACGTCAGGTGTAACTGGCGGAAATTGATTCCAAGAGATGGAAGGTGGGCAGGATAAAACTCTCAACCATGACGAGAGAATAAAATGGGAGCAAACATGAAATTCTCACCATCACCAACCATGGTATAGATGATTTGTTATCTTGTTCTCTCTCATTACCTATCTGTCTGTCTGTCTGATGTCACTTTGTCCTACCTACTTAACTTATGTTTATTAATCCTTATAAATATTTTCTATATTTATCTTCTTCTTAGCTATGTATCATTTCGCATCTTTAGTTCTCTTTCATCTATCCTCTATATCGCAATCTCTCTATCTGTTGTCAATCTAATATCTATCTATCTATCTATCTATCTATCTATCTATCTATCTATCTATCTATCTATCTATCTATCTATCTATCTATCTATCTATCTATTGCAATCTCTCTATCTCTCTATCTATCGTCAACCTAACTTGTATCTATCTATCTATCTATCTATCTATCTATCTATCTATCTATCTATCTATCTATCTATCTATCGTCTAACTAATTATCTGTCAACCTAACATTATCTATCTATCTATCTATCTATCTATCTATCTATCTATCTATCTATCTATCTATTTATCTATCATCTATCTATCATCTATCTATCTATCATCTATCTATCTATCCATCTATCTATATCTATCATCTATCTATCTACCCATCTATCTACCCATCTATCTATCATCTATCTATCTATCTATCTATCTATCTATCTATCTATCTATATCCATCTATCTATATCTATCTATCATCTATCTATCTATCCATCTATCCAACAATCCATCCATCTATCTATCTATCTATCTATCTATCTATCTATCTATCTATCTATCTATCTATCTATCTATCCATCTATCTATCTATCTATCTATCCACCCACCCACCCACCCACCCACCCACCCATCCACTTGTCATTTATCTTTCTAGTTCTCTCATCTAGATTTACCTAGATTTAGCTATCCATCTCTCTCTATATTTTCTCTTGTCTCTAGTTCTGCCATCCATCCACCCATCCATCCATCTCTCTTCTACCTAATCTAGCTATATCCTATCTACCCATCTTCACTAATTTTTACTACGTTTTTAGTGCGTGCCTACTAAACATCCCATCATCCCTGCCAAAGCTAATAAACCCTGAAGCGGGACATTTCCCAACAACCTTGAGTTCTAAACTAGCAAAACGAAATCACTCAGATCTGAGTGAATTCCCACCTTTTTCACTCCCTGTTTGCTAATTTCTCATTTCGGCTCTTCCTGCTGGGTTGGCTCCTCCTGGTCTTTCTCTCCCCGCTCCAACCTGGACCTTCAGCGACTCCTGTTTTCGAGACCTGCTCAATTTTGAAACTTTAGATTACAGTGGTGTTTTTTTTAAAAAAAATTGCTGACTTACGTGGGACTGCAGGCCAATTTGGAGACACTTCCCTGGAGCCTTTTCTTCCTGCTAATTTATAGCCGTGTTTGTTGACCCATCCAGTTATGGACTCTACAAGATTGCTGTTAAGTCTTTCATAAGCTCTCTTTCTTACCCTGACAGGGGACCATAAAAATTGGGGCAGGAAGGGGTGGGGGGTGAAGTGCACAAACCCCAAGCTTGGGAAGGGTGTTTAGGTAACTATCAGCTGCTTTCCAGATGGGTGGCCTTCGAAACAGCTTCTGTCTCTGGAGTGCAATAAACTAACCTTGGTTTTGCAGTCTAACAAAACAGATAGAAATGTCTTTCTTTTCTCCACCCTTAGACCTCTATAAACACACTTGTAGGCACTGTGTCAAATATATTAAGGGGGTGTTTTAGAAAACAGTGCTCTCTCGCTCTCGTTCTCTCTCTCTCTCACACACACACACAAAAAATCAATCTCTTTCTCAGTCTCTCGTTCACACACAAAATCTTTCTTAATCTCTCCTTTCTGTCTCTCAATCTCTCTTTCTCAATCTCTCAATCTCTCTGTGTCTCAATATCACTCTCTCAATCTCTCTCTCTTTCTGTCACACACAAAATCTCTCAATCTCAGTTTCTCACACAAAATCTTTCTCAATCTCTCTCTCTCTCTTTCTGTGCCTCAATTTCTCTCTCTCAATCTCTCTCCCTCTCTTTCTCAAACACACAAAATCTCTCAATCTCTTTTTAAGTCTCTCTTTTACACACACAATCTTTCTCAGTCTCTCCTTTCTCTCTCTCTCTCAATCTCTCTCTCTCAATCTCTCTCTCTCTCTCTCTCTCAATCTCTCTGTGTCTCTCAATTTCTCTCTCTCTCTCTCTCTCTTTTTTTCTCACTCAGTTCAGAGGCCAAGTTGCTAATTCCAGAGAAAACACTTTAGTGTAATTTTATCCCATTGGAGTGATTTCCCATTAGGCATGGGGTTGAGTAGTCGGTCTGTACTGTAGTAAATGAAATATTAACTCCCAAGGTGTTAAACCATCAGCACAGGTCAACGAGGATGCTTGTTCCTTCCTTCTTAGCTGTGATTCACACAACCTTTTGATCACGTGATCATGGGGATGCTGGAAAGGTTGTAACTGGAAAACGGTCCTAAGTCCCTTTTATTAGTGCCATTGTAAACTTTGAATGGTCACTAAACAAATTGTCGTAGGTTGAGGACTACCTGTAGAAGGAGGAAAACAATTCTTTTATATGACAAAGTTCTGCATTTAAAAGTGCATTTTGGCCTAGATTTTGCAGATCATTCAATGTATGTGTTAAATCGCTGCTGCGCACAATTGGAAATATTTTGATTGTTTCTTAAAGGGGGTTGCATGTGTATCCCTCTGGTTGTGGACTATAGTGACCTCCATCAAACCAGGTTAAAGACCTCACAAAGAAGTACGGTAAATAGTAAATACTAAATCCTTGTGGCTTCTCCTGCCCCGAGGTCAACTTTTCCCATATCCTGAATAATTTCTGTATCAGGAAGATCTCTTTCCTGCTCTCCTTCTTCAGTTATTGACCAACAGCTGATCTTGTCTCAAATTTGTCAATCAAGATGACAGAACTGAAGATTAATTGCTTCCTTCTCTGCCCTGCCCCCCCCTTCGTGGTTGGGAACTCAAGTCTGTCTGTTTGACTCAGGTTTTCCATCAATAATGCATTGTGATAAATGTACAACAAAGCCTTCAGAGATAGCCATCTAGACACACCTTAGTTCACCCAGATTGCATCCAGATGCAGATGTATTTGGAAGATCCAATGGCATGAATGTGATTTAGGTGAATAATTTGTCTTCATTGGATCTTGATAGGTCTGCTTTGGCTCTGATTCATTATGGACTGAAAAGCAGGGTGTATTTGTAGCTCAGGATTAAACTCTGGGGTCCTTGGTGCTCTTTGAGTTTGGTGGTTTTCTTGCAGATGTTTGACTATCATCAACACTGATGATCTTACATAGTATGGTGATAAAATGCCTACAAGAAGATAATCAAACTCAGAGAACACCAAGGATCCCACAATCTTCCTCCTCCTCCTCCTCCTCCTCCTCTTCCTCCACCTCCCACCACTGCCTTCTAGCACTGATAATGTTACCTAGTTGGGTAATGAAACGTCTGCAAGAAAACAAGCAAGCTCAGAGACCACCAAGGACCCCACAGTTATGGATCGATCCTGACTGGTCCAGAGTGCATTTGATTCCAAAGGAGATAAATCGATCTTAATCACGTGTGGAAGTCCTTCGACTTATTTTCTGGAATTTTATTCATTTTCTGGAATTGTATTCGTTTTCCGGAGTTGAGGCCTGAAACTTCCAAGTATCAGGCTGGCACTTGGAACGAAGTGTGGAAGAGATTGGCTGACTGAAGGATGCTGAGTTGTTAATTTCTGATTTTATTATTGTTGTGGAAAGTGCTCCATCTTCAAGTCGTGAACCCATTAAAGAATCATTTGCCACTTGAAAGAAAGCTACACTGTCTGGTCTTGTGAGGTGGGATTTATACCTTCATCTGTTTCCCATTAGTATTCCAGATTAATTGCACCAGGTTGCTCTGTGGCGGAAAGGAAAGGAAGAATAATACTTTAGGAGGTGCGATTTCAGACGCTCGCTTAATATCAAATGCGCATAAAAAGAGGCTGGGCCCAAATTGTAAGGTGATATACTTATATTCTGGGTAGCTGCAACAGTAATGGCAGCATCGGCAGCATCCAGATGTTGGACTGTTTGAAAGTGGAGTTAGCTTTCTATCAGAGAAACCTGCTATCATTTTTTTTCCAAAACTTTGCCCAGGAACGTCTCGGACTGTTCAGACAGTCCGCTGTTCTTATAAATCCAAACGGACAGCGTTCTGATGCTTTCCAGGAGAATCCAAATTATTTGCAGCTGGAATAATCATGAAGCTTTTTCTGCAAATGTCTTCCCATTTTTAATCTGTCTGATGGAAAAGAAGCAAGGGTGGATTTTTTTTCTCTTTATCACAGTTAACGTCTCATTGCAAGAGCACGCTCAAAGGAACACTTGAAGGAAATCTGAAAGAAATTATAAAGCTAGGATAAGAAATCAGAAGTCTCTTTTGCTAGGAAAGAAAACCTGACGGAAGCTTGACAAGATAGTCCGCGTCTTAAGACCGGGAGCAGAATTTCCATAGCTAAGCAAGGTGGCTTTTAACTGAGAAATGCCCAATTTTATGACTTTTTGGGGGGGCATGGTTGTTAAATGAATCACTGCAGTCATTAAGCGAATCATGCCATTGTGAAGTGAATCCGGCTTCCCCATTGACTTTAATTGTTGAAAGCCAGTTGGGAAAGTCATAAATCAGGGGTCTTCAAACTTGGCCCTTTGATGACTTGTGGACTTCAACTCCCAGAATTCCTCAGCCAGAGTGACAGGCTGAGGAATTCTGGGAGTTGAAGTCTACAAGTCATCAAAGGGCCAAGTTTGAAGACCCCTGTCATAAACTGTGATCACACAACCCCAGGATGCTGCAATTTCCAGGTGCCTCAATTCTGAGCATGTGACCCTGGGGAATGCTGTGACAGTCGTAAGTGCGAGGACCAGTCATAAATCACTTTTTTACAGGATCCTAGTAACTTGCAACGATTGCTAAATGGATGCTGACAAGTTGATGACTACTTTTACAGACTATGTTGATTTTTTTTTTACAACCTTAAGTCAGGGACAGACTCCAGTGGTGGGATTCAAACAGGTGAACATCCGGTTCTCTCTGTGGATGCCGCTTCCGGAAGTCCAATTAGCTACCGGTTCTGCCAAACCGGTGCGAACTGGCTGAATCCCACTGCTGGCCAGACTGATTGGAGAGCTCTCTGAATTAGCATGCTAATTAGAACATTGTTCAAATGCTGCACAAAGGCAGCGGGAACTTGGGTGCCTTTTGCAGAGAAGGAACAATATTGATTCAGTCAAATGCTCTTTCGTTCCCGTTGAGTCCCGTTGGAACAAAATTTGCACAGAGCATCTTGCAGAGTCCTTCAAGGTTTTAAGAAGGGGAAAAAAAAGTTATTCTCCACATCCCGAAAAACCTGGAAAGGAAAGGTCCCCAAATGCTCAGCTCTGGTCACGAAGGAAAGGAATCTTTTTCAGAAAGTGGATGTTTTGCTGTGATGTGGTCCATGATTAATGAAGGGAAAAGGCCTTGGAGATAAGCTATCAAAAGGGCAGATTGGGTAGCTGCCCCATCATGCAAACTCTGCGGGAGAATGTAAACAAATCCAGGCTCCATGGCTTTCCTTTTTTCTTTCTGTGACAAAAACCAGGGATTCAGGCCCATTTCCAAATGGGTCCCCTGTCTCATCCCATTAAAGTCCACAGCCAGCCGTACTTTCCTCCGGGGAGGCTGGGCAGAGCTCAAACATAGGAAGAACGGTTGCAGGAACTGGGTATGGATAGTCTAGAAAAAAAAGTAGGAAAAACACTGTTCCAGTATTTGAGAGGCTGCCCCAAAGAAGAGGGGGTCTACCTATTTTTCAAAGCACTTGAAGGCAGGACAAGCTGCAATGGATGGCAACTGATCAAGGAGAGATGCAACCAGAACGAAGGAGAAATTTCTTGACAATGAGGACTATTAACCAGTGGAACAGCTTGCCTCCAGAAGTTGTGGATGCTCCAACACCGGAGGTTTTTAAGAAGAGATCGGACAGCCATTTGTCTAAATTGATATTAGATCTCCTGCTTGAGCAGGGGGCTGGACTAGAAGACCTCCAAGGCTCCTTCCAGCTCTCTTTTGATTGATTGATTGATTGATTAACTACAGTTTTGCCAAATGCAATTTAAAGCCCATCCCTCTTCTTAGCGTAACACATAACGGGGTGACATCAGGAACGTTTGAGCCCAGTGGATCGTGTTTGAAATGGTGTGGGGGTGTGAGTGTTTTAAAATTAGGTATCTTTTTTCATTAAAAAACAAAAACACTTGGCGTGGTGATGTCCCAAACAACTTCATAAGGATGTCGTAGAGAATAACAGAATTGGAAGGGACCTTGGAGGTCTTCTAGTCTCACCCCCTGCTCAAGCAGGAGAGCCTGTACCATTCCAGACAAATGTTTATCCAATCTCTTCTTAAAAACCTCCAGTGATGAAGCTATCCACAACTTCTGAAGGCAAGCTGTTCCACTGGTTGATTGTCCTCACTGTCAGGAAGTTTCTCCTTAATTCCAGGTTGCTTCTCTCCTTGATGAGTTTCCATCCATTGTTTCTTGTCTTGCTTTCTGGTGCTTTGGAGGGTTAGGTTGACCCCAGTTCTACTCTACTGTGCCCTGGTCAGAGGAAAATGTAGAGTCCTTTCTTTAAAAGGACAGTGAGAAATTGGAGTGAACTTAAATGGAGGGTTACCAAGCTGGAGGAGGATCTGGAAACCAGCTTTTGTGAGGAACAGTTAAGAATGTGAGTATGTTTGCCCTATAGAAATGGTGATTGAGGGAAATGTGACAGGAATTTTTAAAGATCTGAAAGCTTGTCCCTTAGGCTTAGAAGGATTTACAGATCTACAGAAAAACAGAGTTGAAGGGACCTTGGAGGTCTTCTAGTCCAACCCCCTGCTCAAGCAGGAGACCCTGTGCCATATAAGACAAATGGCTGTCCAGTCTCCTCTTAAGAACCTCCAGAGATGGAGCACCCACAATTTCTGGAAGTAAGCCATTCAACTGATTAATTGTCCTCACTGTCAGAAAATTTCTCCTTACTTCTAGATTGGTTCCGTCTTTGATAAGCTTCCATCTGTTACTTCTTGTCCTGCCCTCAGATGCTTTGGAGAATAAGTCAGCCCTCTCTTCTCTGTGACAGCCTCTCAAGTACTGGAAGAATACTATCATCTTCCCCTGCCCCCACCACAATTATTCTCTTTGTTAGACTAGACATACCTAGTTACCTCAACCGTTCACCCTACGATGTAGCCTCCACCTTTGACGCAGCATGATCTTTAATGACGCGGTGGCTCAGTGGGTTAGGACGCTGAGCTTGTCGATCAGAAAGTCAGCAGTTTGGCGGGTCGAATCCCGAGTGCCGCGTAGCAGAGTGAGCGCCTGTTACTTGTCCCAGCTTCTGCCAACCTAGCAGTTCGAAAGCCCGTAAAAATGCAAGTAGAAAAATAGGGACCACTACGGTGGGAAGGTAACAGCGTTCCGTGCACCTTTGGCGTCTAGTCATGCCGGCCACATGACCACGGAGACGTCCTCGGACAAGCGCTGGCTCTTCGGCTTTGAAACAGAGATGAGCACCGGCCCCTAGAGTCGGAAATGACTAGCATGCGTGTGCGGTGGAACTTTTACCTTTACCTTACCATCTTTAATGCCCTTGTGGGTGTAGTGATGAAACTAGGGCTAGTAGCTTTGCTGTTTCAGACCTGTGTCCAGGTGACAGACGTTACAATGGAAAATTTCACCGCTCAGTACACAAGACCCAACTGGCTTTGGTGTGAGTTTGGTTCTTGGAGAAGGACTCCTTGTTTGAAGAGCCTTGAAAGCTAGACACAACTCAACTCCAAAAAGAATAATAACCAGGTTCAGGGGAGGTGTTTGCACTCCTGTTGAATGTGGAAACCGTTTCAATGGGATCAGCGGTGTGTGTTTGTGCATCCGTGTGTAAAGAGAAGGCAGGGGCGGGGAGTCCTCAAGGACTGCTATTCACTTGGTGGCCCTCTTGTTAAGTCCCGTTGGCTGCTTTGCATCCCAAAGAGGAGATGTGTAGCTGATGACAGCCAGCCAGGAGGCCAAATAAAAAAGCGGAATCAAAAAGTGACGAAAGATGAGAACAGGTGAACTTGTTAATAATAAAACCCCAGCTCCGTCTTGTATGTGACGGGGACAACGGGCGATGAAGAATGGCTGGCCTTTGCTTATCATCAAGCTGGAATTATAAACATATGCAAGTTTTAGGCCCAACTTTCCACTTGTTGCTTTTTGTTTGATTGCTTTCCATGGAGTCGTAACCAGTCCTGTGACATGGTGGCCAGGCTTCTTTCATATTTTTCCTCCTCCTCCTCCTCCTCCTCCTCCTCCTCCTCCTCCTCCTCCTCCTCCTCCTCCTCCTCCTCCTCCTCCTTCCATTCCTCCTGTTTTGCCCATGTTTCTGTGCCATCACCTGTCTTCTGGTAAAATCTCCTCTCAGCCCCCCCATACAATAGAGCCCCCTTTTCTGCAGTGAAGAACCCCCCCCCCCGAGCTCCAGGTCTTTAAGTCTAGTTGGGTGAAGTCTCCTCCTGGTTAATGTAATGATCCTGACTGGTTCACTATTTTATATACTGGGTATTATTTTTTAATAGTCTATGGTTGATTTTTGTTGATCTTGACCTCATGGTGATATGGGCAGCCAACAATTTTAATCAATCAATCAATAAATAAATAAATAAAATCTTTTGGGTACAGACTCTCATTGCTTGTGCTAGCTTCTAGCTTCTAAGTTAATCTGTTTAAGCTGATTGTGTTAGTGTAGCTGTTGAGGCACATACCAGGAGCGGTGTCATTTATAATCCAGGATCAGACCGTTGAGATAAAGAAACCTATGACAGCTAAGTGTGGCATCCGTTAAAGGCCATGCATGTTACTGATAACCAAAGATTTGGAACCCAAGGAGACAGAATGGCCATCCCGTGGCTGTTGATATCTGGAAACCAAGCCTGCCTTTTTTTTTCAAAGCCTGGCTAACATTTCCCTGCTTCACCACAACCCCACTTCCAACTTTTTAACAGATTAAGAGTTGGAAGGGACCTTAGAGGTCTTCTAGTCCAATCCTCTGCTCAAGCAATAGACCCTCTACCATTCCAGACTTTATGCCTTGTGGGCCCCAAGTTTTCAAACTGAGGTAGAGATAGAGATAGAGATAGATAGATAGATAGATAGATAGATAGATAGATAGATAGATAGATAGATAGATAGATAGATAGATGATAGATAGATAGATAGATAGATCGATAGAGATCGATAGAGATAGAGATAGAGATAAATAGAGATAGATAGATAGAGATAGATAGATAGATAGATAGAGATAGAGATAGAGAGATAGAGAGATAGAGAGATAGAGATACACACACACACACACACACACATATTAGCATTTTTAAAAAACTACTCAACTATCCTTCATTTGTATTAAAGCAATTCATTTGTTTTAATATTGTAACAAGCAATAAAGGTGAGCAAGCATTCGCTAATATGCTACAATACCTTTTCAAACACTGACCACGGTTCCAGACTCTGTCCAATGCCCCCCCCCTCCATCCTGTCTGGTTTTCCCCAGACCGAGCCCCATTTTTAAAAAATCCTTGCCTATAAACTCAAGGAAGCTTGGGCCCTTCTGTTCTCAAACACCTGGGTGGTATTATCTGGATTTGCAGTAATAGACATTTATCATCTCTTATATGCATTGATTGGTATTTATTTTGCTTTAAAGCTAATTTAGTCCCCATGATAGAATGACAGATTAACAGTCCCCCAAGCCCGCTCCTCTGTTTAGTCCTGGTTTCGGCAGGTTTGGTGGAAAAATATTTCAATTTTGGAAACCTTGAGTAGAAACGCAGCATAGTTATAATTTACGGTGTCTACAGAGCTTTAGGTTAGATTCTGACACAGAGGACCTGGTGGTGATTCTGCTCATTTCCTGAACACGCTCTTACAAGGTCCATTTGGACAACACTCATTATTGTTAATGTTGTCTGTCGGATCCTCTTCTCCTCCTCCTCCTCTACACAACCAGCCTGAAGAGCAGGAAACAAATGGAGAAGTCTATCAAATGGAGGAAGGTCTATGAAGGTTCTCAACCATGCAGGTTGTCCCTAAGATTGCTTTTTCCAAAAGGCAACTGGACTTTATTGGGTTGTTTTTTTTTTGAAAACGTTTCTCATCCAAGAAGAACTGAAGAAGCTTCCTAGGTGAGAAGTGAAACGTTTTCAAAGAAAAACAAACAAGGAAGGAAGCCCAGTTGCCTTTTGGAAAAAGCACCTTTGGGACACTCCATCAATCAATCAGAATAGAACTGGAAGGGACCTTGGAGGTCTTCTAGTCCAACCCGCTGCTCATGCAGGAGACACTATAACTCCTGCCCATTTTTGCAGAGCTACATCAAGACCTTGGCTGGAGACATCCAATCCATGCTGCCTCAGAACCATGCTAAAAACAAAAAAAACAAAACCATCGTTTTTCATCAGGTTGATGGCAATTTGTTTTGAAATCTCCTTTACAAGATTTGACTTGCCCATTCGTAGGGGTAGCATTCTCTCTCTTATGATCTGTGTTTTTACATGCTTTTAATGTTAGTTGTAAAAAAGGGGCGCGGTGGCTTAGTGGGTTAGGACGCTGAGCTTGTCGATCAGAAGGTCGGCAGTTTGGCGGGTCGAATCCCAAGGGCCGCGTAACAGAGTGAGCGCCTGTTACGTGTCCCAGCTTCTGCCAACCTAGCAGTTCGAAAGCACGTAAAAATGCAAGTAGAAAAATAGGGACCGCTATGGTGGGAAGGTAACAGCGTTCTGTGCGCCTTTGGCGTCTTGTCATGCCGGCCACAGGACCACGGAGACGTCCTCGGACAAGCGCCGGCTCTTCGGCTTTGAAACGGAGATGAGCACCGGCCCCTAGAGTCGGAAACGACTAGCATGCATGTGCGGGGGAAGCTTTACCTTTACCTTTAATGTTAGTTGTACTTTTAACCCACTGTCTGGGGAGATAAGGAGAAATACAAGTAGACCTCAACTTACAACGATGCATTTAGTGACTGTTCAAAGTTACAACAGAGACTTTTATGGCCATTTTTCACACGAGCGTTGCAGCATCCCCCACGTTCAGGTGGTCAAAATTCAGACGCTTGGCCACTGACTCGTATTTATGACCTTTGCAGGTGAACTTCTGACAAGCAAAGTCAATGGGGGAGGCCAGATTCACTTAACAACCGTGCAATCGCAGTGATTCATTTAACAACTCTGGCCAGAAAAGTCGTAAAATGGGGAGGGGGGTGAAAGCTCAATTTACAAATGTTTCGCTTAGCAACGTGAATTTTGGGCTATGCTCATCCCGTAGCTACAACATGAATTTTGGGCTATGCTCATCCCGTAGCTACTCCAAAAGACGTTCTCATGGTTTGCAAACCAAGTCAAGTCCACAGGGATGTTTGGAAGACAACGGAGACTGTGAGCTGAGGAAGACAGACCAAGCAAGATTGATGGTGGCGACAAGGGATGAGTTGTTGCAATCTCTCTTAATCCTCTTCCCAGCGGGAGCCGAAAGCTGTGGCAAATTGGGAACAAAAAAGATTTCAGCTGGATATAAGATCTAGCCTAACGTCGCCTTTCCCACTGGGGCCAATCATAAGGTTACCGGGTTGCACCATCCAGTGTGTGTTCCCCTGTGGGCTTGGCGATGCCTCTGATTCCAGAATTAAGAGAGTTAATTCTGAAATCAGACTTAATGCCCCAACGATTAGGAGACACCGATAGCTTCAACTTCTGCAAATTCGTCGAAGCAAAAGCCTTAAAGCCGCCGAGTTGCATCTTGATTGTAGCAAGTTCATCCTGCGGTGATAAGCCACGGATTTTCTTTAGACCATCGTAAACGTCCCATCGTTAATTTCAGCTTCTTCACAAGAGACCGAGTTGGCCTTCTGGAACAGAGGGAGCAAGTTCCTCTGACCATCTTCTCCACACTCTAACTTGATTTCATTGGTCTTTATTTATTAGACTTATATGCCGGCCACCCTTGCCTATCTTGGTTCCCCTTGGTAAGCCACGAAACGGTTGCGTTAATTTGTGCCACAAAAGCTTACACAGTCCTAGGCTGCATTAACCAAGGGATAGAATCAAGATCACGTGAAGTGCTGATACCACTTTACAATGCCTTGGTAAGGCCACACTTGGAATAAGGCATCCAGTTTTGGTCACCATATTGTTAAGAAGATGTTGAAACTCTAGGAAGAGTGCAGAGAAGAGCAACAAAGATGATGAGGGGGATTGGAGGCTAAAACGTATAAAGAACAGTTGCTGGAATTGGGTATGTCTGGTTTAATGAAGAGAAGCACTAGGGGTGACATGATAGCCGTCTTCCAAAATCTAAGGGGCTGCCATAAAGAAGAGGGGGTCAACCTATTTTCCAAAGCACCAGAAGAGGTAGGACAAGAAGCAAAGGAGAGAAGCAACCTAGAACTAAGGAGAAAAAAATTATCAGTGAGAACAATTAACCAGCGGAACCACTTGCTTGGAGAGGCTGGACAACGATTTGTCTGAAACGGTATAGACTTTTCCTGCTTGAGCAGAGGGGTTGGACTAGAAGACCTGCAGGGTCCCTTCCAACTCTGTCATTCTGTGCATTGGTTTCCTCTTTCAAATCTATCCCAAGCCACGGTCAGAGAATGTTTCTGCTTCCGTTCTTCTTGCTCCAGAAGACAGTCTCTGGGACCGAAATTGTAGAAGGGCTGAAATTGTGTTTGAACAAACTGAGTTGAGCAGAAGAACAGGTTGATCTGCGCCAAGAGGGCCCTTCTCTCCCAACCATGAACAGCATCAAAAGACCACCTGGTTTCCCATTTCTTGTATTTACTATAAACAGGACTCTTAACAGGCTAGCTGGGTGGGATTGAAAGAAAGGGAGGAGCAGAAAGATCGTAACAAGAAAGCTGGGCCCGAAAGCGTGAGAACTTTCTTCAATCCCCGTGCGTCGTCTTCTCCCCAAAAAGAGTGGTCAGCTTTCCTTCTACAGGCAGTCCTCAAGTTAGGACCACAACTGAGCCCAAAATTTAGGTTTCTGAGTGAGGAG
Source organism: Vipera ursinii (assembly GCF_947247035.1). Taxonomy (NCBI): domain Eukaryota; kingdom Metazoa; phylum Chordata; class Lepidosauria; order Squamata; family Viperidae; genus Vipera; species Vipera ursinii. Next base: position 5,898,822 of record NC_139527.1, read on the forward strand.
TTCGTCAAGTGAGTTTTGCCCTATTTTATGACTTTTCTTGCCACCTTGGTTAAGTGAATCTTAAATTAGTAACACGGTGGTTAAGTGACTTTGCTTCCCCCCCCCATTGACTTTGCTTCTCAGAAGGTTGCAAAAGGAGATCCCTGCAACGGTCATAAGTATGAACCAGTTTGCCAAGCGTCTGAATTTTGATCTTCTTCTTCTTCTTCTTCTTCTTCTTCTTCTTCTTCTTCTTCTTCTTCTTCTTCTTCTTCTTCTTCTTCTTCTTCTTCTTCTTCTTCTTCTTCTTCTTCTTCCTCTTCCTCCTCCTCCTCCTCCTCCTCCTCCTCTTCTTCTTCTTCTTCTTCTTCTTCTTCTTCTTCTTCTTCTTCTTCTTCTTCGTCTCCTCCTCCTCCTCCTCCTCCTCCTCCTCCTCCTCCTCCTCCTCCTCTCCCTTCTATCACTGATGATGTTACCTAGTTTGGGTAATGAAACATCTCCAAGAAAACAACCAAGCTGAGAGAGCATCAAGGACCCTTCAGATGTAATATTTGGAAATTTTCTCCCTCTCTTGTTCCATGCGTTTTTATGCTTAGTTTTTAACCACAGGGCAACATCCCAACTTTTAGAGAAGTGAGAAAAATAAAAGGTGACCATGGCACGTGCCACAAAACAAGAAGTGATAGGTAGAAGCTCCTCAGAGGGAGATCCAAGCAGGACATAAGGAGAAAATTCCTGACAGTGAGAACGATTCATCAGTAGAACAGCTTGCCTCCTGGAGGTGCGGGTGCTCCAACGCTGGAGGTCTTCAAGAAAAGATGGGACCACCGTTTGTCCAGGATGGAGTAAGGTCTCCTGCTCAAGCAGAGGGCTGGACGCCAGATGATCTTAAAGCTTTCTTCCAACCCTATGCTTTTATGAAAAGGGGACCAACCAGGCCTTCTGCAGAATTACTGCATAGATCACACATTGGATCAGACCAACGGCAAATACTTTGGCTGCTGGAGACAGAGCTTCCATCTGACTCTTCCCATGTGTTCTTTGAACATGGGTGTGTTCTCTTCCAAGCAGCTGTAATATCATTCTGAATTGGCAAGGCTGGTCCACTCTTCCCACACAAAAGCTGCGTTCGGGGATTCAGGCACACAGACAAATGACTTTTTCATAAGAAAGGCCCTTTTTCCCCCCTGCTAATGAGTGATGACTTTTGCTGGTGGGAATTGCATGGAATGAGACACAACGGTATGCTGGAAAGTCTGCCTGGGGGCCAAAGAAAGAATAAGCTGATGGGCAGTCTCCTAAGGCAGATTCAGCCTAGCTGACACAAGGAGAGATAGGTGTGATTGTGCCAGGGAGGGGCAATCATTGTTTAAGGAGCCAAACATTTTGGTTTCTACTTCTATGGACTTGTTTTTGAAGATGCATTTTATAAACAGGGCTGCATGCTTTTTAACCAAGATGCTTAGATTTCCTTCTGCTCATGCATAAGGGATAACATCTAGCATCTCTCTCTCTCCATCCATATCTCTCTGTCTGTCTATCCATCCATCCATCCATTCATCCATCTCTGTCTCTCTGTCTCTCTGTCTCTCTTTCTTTTTCTCTTTCTCTCTTTCTCTCCATCAATATTACCTATGTCTGTCTGACTTCTGTCTTCCATCTCTCTCTCTCTCTCTCTCTCTCTCTCTCTCACACACACACACACACACACACACACAGAGACACTTAATGACTGTCATGATTTATTACCATAATTCTGGGCTCAAATGTTTGTAAATTAAGGACTACCTGTATATTTCATATGCACAACTAAACACACACAGAGAGAGATACATGTGTTTGTATAAATACATAAATACAGTTATAATGTACATATGAAATATACATATATAGCCATACACCAAACATTCCTGTGCTATTCTGTCTTGGAAAGGAAGTAAGGCAGAGGAATTCTCCTTGCAAGTTGATGAGGGCGGATGACCGGAGGGTCTCATTCTCTGCAAGGACGTTGTGTGCAGCTCTGCAAACACACTTCTGACGGCCCGGAATAATTTATGTATCGCCTCTAGCTGTGGTGCCGGAGATCTGGAATGTGCCCAATTCACAGCCATTCAACCGAGGGAAAACGATAGGAGTCATCCAAGTTTCTCCTCCCTTTATGGAAAAGGTTCACACCAGCATCATTTATTTGAAATAACGTCATGACCGGGCTTTTTTTTGTGGGTTTTTTTTTGTCTTCTTTCATTGTGTTTGCCAAAGTTCTGATCTTACCACCTCAGTTTCCCCCCCCCCCCTTTCGGTTCAACTTAGAGAAAACTAAGCCAGGGTGGAGGGCAAAACTGAAAAGCATATATACAAGAACAGAAGTCACTTGCCTACTTTTGTCGGTCTGATCTGCTTGGGCCAAACTACACCTTACTTCAGAGATATTCTTTCACCTTCCAGAATTTGGTCTTATTGATGCTATTGATCAGGTGCAGATCCTTCACACTGGTACTTTTCCTCCAGGAGAGCATTTATACTACTCTCTCTCTTTCCCCCCCCCCCCATTTTTGAAATGCAAAAATTGTAGACAATGTAGGTGGACTAATGGGCCCAAGGAGCTCACAATCCTATGGATCTACCCATGTTGTGTTAATTCCACCTTGGCAAACTACCTTTTTAAAATGGAAGAGAACTCTCTTGGACATCCTCAGGACTTCCCAGTAAGCTCTGATTCTCTTCCAGAATCTTCCGTTGACACGCTCTCTCTCCTTCCAAAATATTGATCCTGATTAGTTGGATTGGCAAGCCTTACGATCCAGGAGGAATATACAATATGGAAAGACGTCAAGATGGGAAATTCTTTGTTCTGATTGGTGCAAGCGAAGAGCACAAAGTGAAGCGAAAGAAACTAGCTGCTTCGTTTGTCTGGATGCGCAAGTGCAAATTCTGACATGGTTTATTCTTCTGAAACAAATGGGAACAATGCAAGGATCACTTCAAACCGATAACAACCGTCAAATGTCTCTTGTTATTCTCCATTCCAGTGGCATAGCCCAAAGATACAATTGGTGTTCTCTACCTTGGTTAACAAAGAGCAGGGCTTTTTTTCTCATAGAATGCCCAGAACGGAGTTCCGGCACCTTTTTTGGATGGAACCTTGAAGGGTAGGCAAGGCAGGTTGTATGACATGTGTGAGTTCCGGCACCTTTTTCTTTTACAAAAAAAGCACTGACAAAGAGCAAAACAAAACAAAACAAAAATAACCTTCCAACTTTGTCAACAGGTTACTGTTTTAATTGTGCAAAGTTGTGTTTTGCACGCTAGCCTCTTTGCACCCAGCTCCTGGTGAATAAAACTCTTCCACGGTTAGCTGACAGGCACAAAAGCAGAGGAGACAAATGTGAGCTTGTCCTCAGAATTATTATTATTATTATTATTATTATTATTATTATTATTATTATTATTTTACAGGGTCTTGAATTTCAAGGGAGTCAACTAGCAGTCAATTAAGAAGGAGAGGATTTTTTTTTTTAAAAAAATCTCTTTTTCCCCTCTCTCCTTCAAATGTCAAATAAAGAATTTGCTTGAATCAGTTTACCAGCTTGTCTATTACTTGTGCAGCTGGCATCACAAAGTCAGCAAGATCACATGCGCTATTAGTTTGAGGTCTTCATTGACAGGGGAATTAAGTGTCTGGCCAATGGCTAAAAAAAAAATCATTATTTCTAATGCCCCATGTTCGGTTTGATTCTTTTGATGACCATGAACAGATGGGATTTGTTCTTTCTCCCTGCTACAAATCTGTTAATCAAATAAGTCAATATAGATCTGAAAAAAAGAAGAGAGAAACAACATCCTCTCTGCAGTTGAGCATTTCCTGGTTTCATTACACATTTTTCTTTTTCTGAACGTCCCTTTTTTGTTTTGCAAAAGACTGACTCTTAAATGCCGTTGAGCATCCAAAATTGTACCAGGCTACAAATAAGTAATTTTTGATAGGGTGAAGAAGGAAGCTGAAGTCACCAGCCTGAGGATGATGGATGAGATTTCGTCGAAACGTTGCCCTGATACCTCCAATTTTACGAAAAAACATACATCCAACAGTAACATCAACAACAACAAAAAAAGAAAAATGTATATAAAAAAGAAAAAAAATGACCCAAACGTCAAATAAGTCCAACATTAAACATTAAAAAAAATCCACCCTGGCTGAGAATTTAAAAAAAACAAAATGATAAATTCTTCTCCCCTTACATAATGGGTCTGCAAACTTTCTCATCCTTATTTAACAAGAAAAATATATATAAACAAATATTTCGGATGAGGAGGTCTCTTTCTAATAATCAAATCGACCCAACATCTAATATATATAAAAAGGGAAAGAAAAACAGTCAACAGGTTAGCCCAAATATAACACTAGTCTTCAAATCACTCTGTTAACCATTGGAGTTGAGTACAGTTTCTGATTGCTAATGGTAATGCTTTTTTTCTAAAAAAAGTGCTCATTTAGTTACGGTAATTTATATGCTGCCCATCTCACTATGCAACTGACCTTTTTGTCAAAAAGTCCCCACAACTGGAGATGTCCTGTGGGTCATCCTGTATGTTTGACCCAATGATGGTCAAAACCATAGGATGACCTATATGCCATAATATCATTTGGTTGTCCTGCCAAGTCTGCAGGGATGTCTTTGCAAATCAAGATCCAATTCCACAATAGTTATGTTCAGACAAAACCATGTTATCTTTCACAGAGAGGGTTAATGCCTCCTCCTCCTCCTCCTCCTCCTCCTCCTCCTCCTCCTCCTCTTCTTCTGTTAGGAAGAGATATTGTATGCATTGCCCTGGGTTATTTAAAAGTAAATCAATGCTTCTTCTTCTTCTTCTTCTTCTTCTTCTTCTTCTTCTTCTTCTTCTTCTTCTTCTTCTTCTTCTTCTTCTTCTTCTTCTTCTTCTTCTTCTTCTTCTTCTCCTTCTTCTTCTTCTTCTCCTTCTTCTTCCTCTTCTTCCTCTTTTTCCCCTCCTCCTCCTCCTCCTCCTCCTCCTCCTCCAGGGGCGTTCCACGGTAATTAGAGGTATTATTTTCTTTGTGTATTTAATGATGCCGTTAAGTTCCTGTCATGTTACACATCAGTCTTAATTTGACTTTGGTATCCTTAGAGCATTTCCTTGGGGGGGCATTTATCTTGGAAAAAAACCAAAACCCACCTCACCTGAAGGATCAGCCTGGGTTGGCAGATGCGTAAAGGAATTAATTGCCCGCTAATGAAGCTAATTACCCTCCGGAGAATGCAGGAAGTGACAGGTCCGGCTCGTGTGTCAAGTGAGAGGCCATGGTTGTTTGCCCGGAGACCTTGGAGAGACGGTCCCAAGTTCTGGTGGACAAGCCAGGAGTTTCTGTCGTCCGAGTGAAACTCTGCAAATAATTGCATCCGAACGTCTAAGTAACGACGGGGGAAATCTGGCTTCTTTGAATCAGTGTGAAATGTTTCAGATTACTTCGTTTCTTCAGTCGCCATAAAAGCATTTGTCTCCACTCATGTGGAGACATGATAAGCTAAGAAAACATTTCATTACTGAGGGATCTAATTCTAGGAAACACACCAGTATTTGTTTCTGGGAGTGATGACTTCATGTCTGATTTATCGTTCCTAGGAATTTCTTTATTGGGCCCTTGCAGGCATAATTCATGCGCCGCAGTGCGCCGGATACGAAGCCCGGGAAAAGCTGATGAGCATGGAGAGAATAAAAGGTGCTTGGACTGGTTCCAGTGCAAAAGCATTAAAGACACCTATACTCTTGTATTAATTATGTGTGCGCACACATGGTTGTTCCTCTGGTGCTACACAAGTGGGTGTCCAATTGGGCTCTTTCCTGCAGCTGTTGTGAGAAGTCAGGGCCACAGTCAGGAGCTGATGGTAGCTGCAGGACAAGATACAACGACTCATCCAGGATTGTTGTTGTTGTTAGTTGCAAAGTCGTGTCTGACCCATCGCGACCCTATGGACAACGTTCCTCCAGGCTTTCCTGTCCTCTACCATCTTCTGGAGTCCATCTAAGCTCACGCCTACTGCTTCAGTAACTCCATCCAGCCACCTCATTCTCTGTCGTCCCCTTCTTCTATTGCCCTCAATCTTTCCCAGCATTAGGCTCTTCTCCGGTGAGTCCTTCCTTCTCATTAGGTGGCCAAAGTCTTTGAGTTTTAGCTTCAGGATCTGGCCTTCTAAAGAGCAGTCTGGGTTGATCTCCTTTAGAACTGACCAGTTTGATCGCCTTGCAGTCCAAGGGACTCGCAGGAGTCTTCTCCAGCAGCATAGTTCAAAGGCCTCCATTCTTTGGTGCTCAGCCTTTCTTATGGTCCAACTTTCACAGCCATACATTGCAATCATCCAGGATAGATTAACTTTATATACATACATGTGTATGTGTGCATACAGCTATATGTGGACAAATGATTTCATGATATCTTCTGTAGGTTGTATATCAGGATGACTTCTTCTTCTCCTCCTCCTCCTCCTCTCCTTCTTCTCCTTCTCCTCTCTTCCTCCTCCTCTTCCTCTTCTCCTTCTCCTCCTCTTCCCTTTCCTCCTCCTCTTCCCCTCTTCCTCCTACTTTTCCTCTTCTTCTTTTCCTCTTCCTCCCCCTCCCCCTCCTCCTCTTCCCCACTTCTTCTCCTCCTCTTCTCCTCCTCCTCCTCCTCCTCCTTTTCTCCTTCTCTTTTCCTCCTCTTCCTCCTCCCCCTCCTCTTCCTCCTCTTCCTCTACATTGGAATTTGGTGCTTTATTAATGCGCTTACATTTTTTGATAAGGTCCCTTTCTCTCTCTTCTCAAGAACAGCATCTAATGCTGTTTGAATAATGTATGCTGAGGGAGGCCTGGAGGGAATGGATCAGGCCCTCTCTTGTTGGCCAACTGGAAAGGATAGTTACCAAGCAGAAGCGTCAAACCTCAGTCCAAGCTAGAACCTTCCTTTGCATCTCAGAGTTGCAAAGAGTTGAACCTTGAACTTTCCACTTGGCATTCCATCCCTGACTGGTTCAGAATGGGGACCGGCCGGCTGGAAACAGCTTCATCTGGTTTAGGCAAGACAGGCGGTCGGACACTCACGTAGCCAGCCAGCCTCAATATATCCTCTTGATCTTTCAAAGGTCAAGCCTTTCACTGAAAAATGTGTTTCTGCTTGCTTTCTTCCCCCTGTTCAGATAATGGTGCAGCTAGTGACAAATCTGAGAGGACACAACTCAGGTCTTTGAGAACATCTACCATCCAGTGGCCGTCAACCAGCTGACAAGGCACATCTGGTTTACGTTCCACGTGTTCAGTAGTTATCCATCAAGATGCTTGCTTCCTCTTTCCCTTGATACATAGATCCTCAGCCACAACAAGAAGACTCAGTTCCTTGCAGGTTAGAGGGAAAAAAACCATGCCTGTTGGCTTAATAATGCAGCCACAATAGGCCCTAATTAGGCCTCATAAAGTGCTTTGATTTCCTTTCATTTGTTAGGCTTTTACGAGCCACAAAATCTACTATATAGCTCAATCAATTATATAGCTTTGGTTGAGTAATGCTCCAATTCTGTCTTGCTCACCTGAGTAAAAATGTCACGGAAGGCAGACACGGGTAGATCTTCACTGGCAACCCACCGTATCTCTTTTGATCTGCCTTGGTAAGTAAGCCAAAACAGGAGCATGTCTTTACTTGGGGGGGATTCCTCGAATCACAGACTTGTCAAACTGTGTTTTAGCTCAGTGAGTTGCAGAAAAATTCATTCTCTTAAATGAGGGGATTGAAAATCTGGAGAAAAGTCAGCAAGACTCAGTTTGGTCTGATGGTTAAAGTAGTAAGCTAGAAAGTTGGAGGCCATGAGGCCAAGATCCATCTTGGCCATGAAAGCCAACTGGTTGACTTTGGACCAATCACTAGGAGACAGTGAGTTCTAGTCCCATCTCAGGCATGAAAGCCAGCTGGGTGACTTTGGACCAATCACTAAGAGATGGTGAGTTCTAGTCCCATCTCAGGCATGAAAGCCAGCTTGATGACTTTGGACCAATCACTAGGAGACAGTGAGTCTAGTCCTGCCTTAGGCATGAAAGACAACTGGGTGACTTTGGGCCAGCCCTTTCTCTCAGCCCAACTTACCTTACAAGGTTGTTGTTCTGTGGAAAATAGGAGGAAGTTGTGTTGGATATGTTTGCCACCTTGCGTTATCGGTGAAAATAAAGAAAGCAGGATGCAAATAAATAAGATCTCCTCCTCCCTACTGACTACAAAAGTTGGACTTTTGACTTGGCCTGAACCTCAGGCAGATGCAAACTAGTTTACCAGACCAATGGCGGGGAGAATTTGGAGAATTTAGCCAAATTCCTTCACACAGTAGGCCGTCTTATTGTCCACTCGTGAAGAAGAGTTTTTTTTTTAAAAAATCTGTAAGTACAGAAAATGCTAAGAGAGGGCTGATAGGAGATAACTGGTGAATTGTCCAGGCAGGGCATCTGGTGATGTCAAGCTACTGACATGTGGTCACTGTCAAGAGAAATTTTTGGCTCTTGGGAATCCTCCTCCGTTGACCCTTTCCTTGGTCATCAATTATTTCCACGATCTTTCCAAACTGCCAAGAACTGCCGAGCTGAAGATAAAAGCAAACTTTCCTGGCCCCAATTTCCAGGTCTTTCAAACCTCCAGCCTATAATAACTTCCACAGCCAAAGGAAGGGTCTCAACAATGAGAAGCAGGTCAGCTCAGAGAGGAAGGGGGAAAGAACACTTAACAATGATGTAGTAGCTCCTAATGGAAGAAAGCTAAGGAATTAATCAAGGTCCAGGATCCCATTTGTTAATGACAGGCCAAGGATGTTTTTTCTTAATTGTTCAAAGCGGCAGATGAAGCCTTGGGTTTTCCAGCCAAGTGTTGTCAGACGGACAGGGTTAAGGGTTGGATTCCAAGGCAGGAGAGGTGTCCCATGAAGAACTGAGGTAGGACATAGAAGCGTAGGGCTGGGAGGGACCTCAAAGGTCCTCTAGTTCAACCTCCTGCTCAAGGCAGGAAAGCTTATACCAGGCAACCTTGGCTCTTTTATGACTCGTAGACTTCAACTCCCAGAATTCCTGAGACAACATAGGGGAAACTTTGGCCCCTTCATGACTCGTGGACTTCAGCTCCCAGAATTCCTGAGCCAGCCATGCTGAGGGGAAAGGGAGAGGTTTCCAAGCTGAGCCATGCTGGCTCAGGAATTCTGGGAGTTGAAGTCCACGAGTCATAAAAGAGCCAAGGTTGCCTACCCTTTGCTTATACCAATCGTGTCTTCAAGAGAACAGCCTTGGAGGTGATACTGAAGAGTTAAGATAACCAGGTTTTCAAGATGGAGAACTATGAGGTGACATTGAACCACGGAGAGAGCTGGGTTTTAACATGGCAGATTCTGAGGTAACACTGAAGAGGGATTGAGGCTACGTTCTTGGGATTGAGGGCTCCACCTCTGAGTTTGTGTCTGGATGCTACTGCGGTGTTGGTCAACTCTTGCTTGGTTCCTAGATGAAATATATGAAAGTCCTTCATTATTCTCTGTTAGATACTAGAGTCTTACACTCCATAGTTGCTCCTGCACTGGAAGATTAAACCCAGACCAAAAGCTCCCATCCTTTTTCCTCCCCGTACCCCTGGCCCAGAATCTGATACTTTAAAATTCTTTTATAATTGATTGTCTGTGCGTACTTGTGTGTACATTTTTCTAACCTTAAATAATTCCTTTAAGTCTTCGCTTTCCATTAAAGTATTAAATATTCTCTAAGTCCATAATTAAGTCCTCTTTGCTCTCATTAACGTATTAAGTCTTTATTAAACATTGACAAAAAAATAAGAGGAGAATAAAAATAAAAGAATTCCTTGTGCTACCCTGAATTGGCTGAGCCAAGGGTGCATGCGTAGATTTGCAGTAGTAATAAAGGAGAATATTTGTAGCTCATCAGTGCTAAAAGGGAGTGGAATTTATGCAGAAGAGGGAGGGAGGGAGGGAAGGGAGGGAGGGAAGGAGGAAGGAAGGAAGGAAGGAAGGAAGGAAGGAAGGAAGGAAGGAAGGAAGGAAGGAAGGAAGACGGACTATGGGGTCCTAGGCACTCTCTGAGCTTGCTTGTTTTCTTGCAGACGTTTCATTACCCAAACTCGGTAACATCATCAGTGCTAAAAGGGAGTGGAATTTATGCAGAAGAGGGAGGGAGGGAGGGAGGGAGGGAAGGAAGAAAAGGAAGGAAGGAAGGAAGGAAGGAAGGAAGGAAGGAAGGAAGGAAGGAAGGAAGGAAGGAAGGACTATGGGGTCCTAGGCACTCTCTGAGCTTGCTTGTTTTCTTGCAGACATTTTATTACCCAAACTAGGTAACACCATCAGTGCTAGGGCAGTCCAATACTAGCACTCATGATGTTACCTAGTTTGGATAATGAAACATTATATGAACTGACATACTTCAGGGCCTTTAATCCATCCAAAACAAAGTCCAGGTAGTCTTTGATTTATGATCCCAGTAGGGATTGGAAAATTCATTGTTAAGCAGTCATTAGGTAACCGCACCTGATTTTATGACTATGATTTGGAACTTTTTCTGCTGGCTTCCCCATTGATGAGGAGAAATAGAATAGAATAGAATAGAATAGAATAGAATAGAATAGAATAGAATAGAATAGAATAGAATAGAATAGAATAGAATAGAATAGAATAGAATAGAATAGAGCTGGAAGGGACCCTGGAGGTCTTCTAGTCCAGCCCCCTGCTCAAGCAGGAGAACCTACACCATGTCAGAGAGGTGATTGTCTAATTTTTTTAAAAAGATCTCCAGTGATGGAGTGCCCACGATTTCTGGGGGCAAGCTGTTCCATTGGTTAATTGTCCTCACTGTCAGGAAGTTTAAGATGGACACAAGTGAATGCAAATAAGTAATAATTATTAAATCCAAGGTGATGGTGGTTATGACGATGATAAACCATTTCTCATGGTCTGTGCTTAGTTAACAATAGGAATCCATAATAATGAAGTGATTAAAACTCGAGAAGCTAATTAAATCCACCATCGCAGGCTTGCACCCCAGGAGTTGCTGTAAGGGATATTTAAGGGATTAAATATTTATTCCCAACGTAATACACACATAAATCTAATGTGTTGTTTTTTTTTTCTTTTCAATGTGGGGTTTAACTGAACCAAGACAAGCATGGAAGAAAAGATAATTAAAATTGTCAAACTTTGTTAATTCCGTCAATGTTGCCAGAGGATGCATGCAGACGTCCTTCTAAAAAGATTGATTTTCATATTTGGGCTGCGGGCGGCTGCAAACCTCTTATGGTTTCCTCAATTCACAACCCCCATTGAGATCAAAATTTCTCTGGCCAAATGACACATTTGTTAACTGAATTCTCTTGCCGCAGTTGTTATGTGAATCCCTGCAGAGTTGTTAACTTAGGAACACGGTTGTTAAATGAATCTGGCTCCCCCCCCCCCCCATTGATTTCGCTTGGCAGAAGGTGGCAGAGGCGGATCACGTGATCCCGGGAGGGAGGGAGGAAGGAAGGAAGGAAGGAAGGAAGGAAGGAAGGAAGGAAGGAAGGAAGGAAAGGAAGGAAGGGAAGGAAGGGAAGGAAGGAAAGGAAGGAAGGAAGGAAGGAAGGAAGGAAGGAAGGAAGGAAGGAAGGAAGGAAGGAAGGAAAGGAAGGAAGGAAGGAAGGAAGGAAGGAAGGAAGGAAGGAAGGAAGGAAGGAAAGGAAGGAAGGGAAGGAAGGAAAGGAAGGAAAGGAAGGAAAGGAAGGAAGGAAGGAAGGAAGGAAGGAAAGGAAGGAAGGAAGGAAGGAAGGAAGGAAGGGAAGGAAGGAAGGAAGGAAGGAAGGAAGGAAGGGAAGGAAGGAAGGAAGGAAGGAAGTAAAGGAAGGAAGGGAAGGAAGTAAAGGAAGGAAGGGAAGGAAGGAAGGAAGGAAGGAAGGAAGGAAGGAAGGAAGGAAGGAAGGAAGGAAGGAAGGAAGGACTGTGGGGTCCTAGATGCTCTCTGAGCTTGTTTTCTTGCAGATGTTTCATGACCCAAACTAGGTAACATCAGCAGTGCTAGAAAGGGATGGGGTTAGGAGGTGGTGGGGAGGAGGAGGAGGAGGAGGAGGAGGAGGAGGAAGAGGAGGAGGACTGTAGGATCCTTGGTACTCTCTGAGCTTGCTTGTTTTCTTGCAAACGTTTCATTACCCAAACTAGGTAACATCATCAGTGCTAAAAGGGTATGGAATATATGGAGAGGAAGGAAGGAAGGAAGGAAGGAAGGAAGGAAGGAAGGAAGGAAGGAAGGAAGGAAGGACTGCTTGCTTGTTTTCTTGCAGACCTTTCATTACCTTAACTAGGTAGCATCATCAGTGCCAGGAAGGAGTGCTATTTGCGGTTAGTTTATATATTCTGGGGTCTTGCCTCTCTGGGTGGGTGGGGGTGATCTTAGGGATTCTTTGGTTGGCTCTGTGGCATTGGGGTATTGCTTACTTGAGTGTTGGTCTGAAGGTGACCTTGGAGTTGATCTATGCTGATCCGAGTGCAGATTGATTGCTAGTGGGAAGGTTCTGGAGCCTTTTTTCTCCTTCGGGCTTGTTGATTGTCTCTTTTTGCGTGCTCTATGGATCTTGTTAATATCTGCGTGTCTATTGATGGCTGATTTCTCAGAGTGCCAGGCTTCTAGAAATTCCCTGGCATTTGGGGGTTTGGCCTGGTCTAGGATGGTCACATTTTCCCCATTGAAACTATGGTTAAATCTGTCCGTATGTTGTGAAATTAAAGACTTTTCGTCACGCCTTTTGACTGCCCGTTGGTCTTCATGGGTGGGTTCTGCCTGTTTCTCCCACATCGTGGCTGTTGCAGCTCTTACACCGTGTGTTGTCGATGACTCCTGGTTTTTTTTCTCCTTCTGGGGATGCTGGGTCTTTTAATTATACCTTGAGATAACCCTACAGCACCAGGGGAATTTGGGCTTGTCTAACGCTTCCAGTTCATAAATGGGCCAAACCCTCCCTTGTGTGATTCAACCTGCAAGTGAAATCCGCTTAGCTTCAATTAACTGCCTTATGACTTCACTGGGATTTTCTGAGGATAATCTAGACAGTATCTGATTCTCAGGCATTATAATGATGGGTGTCCAAGTATCCCAGAACATGAGAAGAGACACACCCTTGAGAAACCAAGCCACCCAAGACTTTGGAAGTTCAGAAGGTCAAGTCTCTAGGAATCGGGCAGTTCTGTTTGGTGGAACTGTACCGTTGCTTACCCATGAGCTTGGAGGAAGAACACAAATCCTTGTCAAAACAAGCTTAATGCAAAAGGTTGCATTGTTTTTCTTTTTATTCTTTGATGGCTTTTAAAATAATGATCCGAAAACAGAAAAACAAAACGTGAAGGTTAAAAAAAAACACACACATACATTGTGGGTAGTGGTTTGCACAGACAGGGATATGAGTATCATGTGAAATGAATAATCCATACAATGATCACGTTCCCATGTTGGGAATAACCCAGTCAGCTTCCAAGCCAATCAAATCTCCGAATCTGTAATTCTGGTAGCAACCATAACAGTTCGTAACAGGACAAGCAAGTTGGAAGGGACTTTGGAGGTCTTCTAGTCCAACCCCCTACTCAAGCAGGAGACCGTCTCTACCATTTTGGATAAATGGTTGTCCAGCCCCTTCTTAAAACCCTCCAGGGTTGGAGCACCCATAACTTCTGAAGGCAAGCTTTTCCGCTGAATACAGAATAACAGAGTTGGAAGGGACCTTGTTGTTGTTAGCTGCGAAGTCATGTCTGACCCATCGCGACCCTATGGACAATGTTCCTCCAGGCCTTCCTGTCCTCTACCATCTTCTGGAGTCCATTTAGGCTCACGCCTACTGCTTCAGTGACTCCATCCAGCCACCTCATTCTCTGTCGTCCCCTTCTTCTATTGCCCTCAACCTTTCCCAGCATGAGGCTCTTCTCCAGTGAGTCCTTCCTTCTCATTAGGTGGCCAAAGTATTTGAGTTTGAGCTTCAGGATCTGGCCTTCTAAAGAGCAGTCAGGGTTTATCTCCTCTAGGACTGACCGGTTTGATCGCCTTGCAGTCCAAGGGACTCGCAGGAGTCTCCTCCAGCACCATAGTTCGAAGGCTTCAATTCTTTGGCGCTCAGCCTTTCTTATGGTCCAGCTTTCACTGCCATACATTGCAACTGGGAAGACCATAGCCTTGACTATACGCACTTTTGTTGGCAGGGTGATGTGGAAGGGACCTTAGAGGTCTTCTAGTCTTGCTCAGGCAGGAGACCCTATACCATTCCAGACAAATGGCTCTCCAATCTCTGTCCTGTGCAAATTTTGGCAGGCTGTCCTGCCCAAAGGCAGGACAAGAAGCAATGGATGGAAACTAATCAAGAAAAGGACCAACCTAGAATTAAGGAGAAATTTCCTAACGGTGAGGACAATTAAACCAGTGGAAGAGCTTGCCTTCAGAAGTTGTGGGTGCTCCAACACTGGAGGCTTTTAAGAAGAGACTGGACAGTCGTTTATCCAAAATGGTAGAGAGAGTCTTCTGCTTGAGCAAGGGGTTGGACTAGAAGACCTCCAAGGTCCCTTCCAACTCTATTATTCTATGTTCTAAGAACAACTGCTATGGGAGAAGTATGGATGTATTCCAGATAGTGAACATGGTCAGGAAGGCCAAACACACACACACACACACACACACACACACCGCACATACACCCTTCATCCTTCTGAGCGCTCCATTACTTGCTGGATCCTCCACTCCCAATCCTGCTGGCTTCCTGTTACTTGAAATAAGGCCTTGGAAAGCCCAACCTTTTCACAGGCTGCCAGAACCAGGGTCACGAGCTGCCAAAGGGAATATTCCCATCTCAGATATTCCTCATGGAGCAATCATGGAAGGTGTTGCCTCTGTTTCTCTTTGATGCGGCTTCTCCTTTGCTCGGAAGGTCCTCCTTTGATGTGGCTAAGTAGCTATGCCTATGATTCAGCTCTTGCTACCTGGTGTTGTACAAGCACACCACGCAGGAAGGGTTCAGCCAAGAGACAACTCAGCAGAATTGATGGTATCAGCCTCAACGTTCCCTTGGGTTTTCCATACTTCTAGACTTAGGAACTCCGCTCTCCGTGGCTTCTTCCCCTAGCGCCGGGCTTCCCGATTTTTTTGAACTTGGTTGAACTTTGAAGAC
>NC_139527.1:5918987-5980517 GCF_947247035.1 Vipera ursinii
CCGAATGGAGACGAAATGTTTGCAGCCGAATCTCCAAACGAGGAGATCAAACCAACAGCCCTACTGTTCTCACTGTCAGGAAATTAATTCTAGGATGGATTTCTCTTGGATAAGTATCCGGCCGTTACTCCTTGCCCTGCCCTCTGGTGCTTTGGAGAATAGATTGTCCCCTTCTTCTCTGAAACAGTGACCTAAGTCAAGCCCACCTTGAATTTTGTTGACTTATCTGGGTTCAATCACCTTGACCATTAGTAGATCAGATCCTTGTGTATAGGTTGCATGAGATAATTTCATCGGGCTTTGGAACTCAACCTCTTGCACCCGACATCTACAGTCAAACTTTTGTGTGGTTTCACTTCTTCCCGATTCATTGATATCAAAAATATAGTTGGTCTAAAACAGGCGTCTCCAAACTTGGCAACTTTAAGGCTTGCGGACGTCGATGGATGGTGATTTCCATGCTGGCTGGGGAATTCTGGGAGTTGAAGTCCACGTGTCTTAAAGTTGTCAAGTCTGGAGACCCCTGCTCTAAAGAGAAGAGCTCACAAACCTAGTATGTTCCTCAAAAAAATTGGGGTGTTTCCCCCACCCGGTCAAATGGTGTTCCTCAAACTTGCTGAGCTTGTTTCAGGGATGTTCCAGAGACACCATTCTTTTTTTTTGTATCTGCTCTTCTGGGTGGGAAAAATCTTGGAATCCAATTTAGAAATGGGAACCCAGAGTCGGAAGGACTGGATTTGCACATCAAAGCAAAATTGATAGGAACAACTGCAAGCTTGTCTTCTCCAACCTGAGCCTCTAGCTTCTTCCACTCTTCCTGGGCACAATGGCAGACAATTAGAAGAATCAAACAAATTTGGAGAATGCAAGCTTTTTGGGCGGGAATCTGCTGCTTTGAAATACGAACTGGTGCTCCTCTTGAGCGCTTGTGTTCAAGAATCAGGAGAAATCCAGCAACATCAACATCAAGTCCCATCCCTCTTTTGTAGCTTGACGCTTGGGCTGCATCCTTGAGGGATCTGCCAAGCGGCCCGGAGTTTGTGGGATTTATGGGTCTGGTTTCCCCCCCCCTCCATCTCTTTCTCTCCCTGGCACCGTTTCAAGGAAGAAACGAGATCCAGGGTTTTTAAAAGAGGAGCTTCCTTAATCATCCATGCTGGCTGACTGTCATTCCATGTTGATCTCGGACCTAAATTGTGAAGATGGGAAAATGTAAGGAGATTTGGGTTGCTAAGGAATAAAGAGGGCATACGATCCTTTGCTAATGTGCCGAATGTGTTCTCATCAGGCTGATGGGAACAACTGTGCTGGGAGGTGTCCAGACCACATGTCTGAAAGCCTGGATGCAATTTAAACCAAAAGTAGTCCTCAAATTACAACGGTTCGTTTAGGGACCGTCCAACATCACAACGGCACTGGGAGGAAAACAGTGACTGTTTTTCACACTCAGCCTCCCCCTGGTCACGGGATCAAAATTCAGAGGCTTGGCAACTGACTCATATTTATGACGGTTGCAGCGTCCCGGGTTCCCTTTTGCGACTATTCCAACAAGCAAAGTCAATGGGGGAAGCCAGATTCACTTAACAACTTATCAACTGCAGGAAAGTCGTAAAATGGGGGCAAGGTCACTTAAGAAATCTCACTTAGCGACAGAGATTTTGGGCTCGATTTTAGTCGTAAGTCGAGGACTACCTGTATTGAAAAAATCCAGGGTATTTTTAGCTACTGTGGCCTCAGCATTTTGTCATCCTCAACACTGAGCAGACATTGTAAACAGGGATGCTTTACCTCGAGGACATTTGGCTCAGCAGTGAGAAAATCAAGACTTCCTCCATGAGGGCTGGTAGCATGCAGTGCCCAATTTATCCATCTCAAGCTAATAGATCAATTCATGGATGCAACAAACACATATCAATATTTAGAGACCGCAAATCGGTCAGTTGGCATCTCATTTTATGTGATTTGCTCTCTGCTAGTTAATTTACTATTAACGATTGCAAAGGCCTAAGGTATTTTAGCTGCCATGACCTCAAGTTGTTACAACCTTTTGTCATTTTTAGCACTGAGCGGACAGTGCAAAAGGACACCCTTTTCATTGAGGAGGTTTAGCTGAGCAGTGAGCAAATCAAAGAGACTTCCTCCATGAGGGCTGGTAGCATGCAGTGCCCAATTCACCCATGTCAAGGTAACTAATCAAGGAGAGAAGCAACCTAGAATCAAGAAGAAATTTCCTGACAGTGAGAACGATTAACCACGGCTTGCCTCCAGAGGTTGTAGATGCTGCAACACTGGAGATTTTTAAGAAGAAACTAGACAACCATTTGACTGAAATGGTATAGGATTTCCTGCCTGAGCAGGAGGTTGGACTAGATGACCTCCAAGGTCCTTTACAACTCTGTTATTCTATTCTATTCTATTCTATTCTATTCTATTCTATTATTCTATTCTATTCTATTCTATTCTATTCTATTCTATTCTATTCTATTCTATTCTATTCTATTCTATTCTATTCTATTCTACTATTTCCATATTCTATTCTATTCTACTCTTTCAATATTCTATTCTATTCTATTCTATTCTATTCTATTCTATTCTATTCTATTCTATTCTATTCTATTCTATTCTATTCTATTCTATTCTATTCTATTCTATTCTATTCTATTCTATTCCAGTAGAACTAGATCAACTCATGAATGCAATTAGCATATATCAACGTTTAGAGGCCTGAGTCTCATTTTAGATATGTCAAACTGTCCGTTGTGTTTCAAATCTGGGATTAAACTGGGAGGCAAAGTTGAATGCAGGAAATAATCCGTTCCCACTGGTGGGAACAGATTTAGAGATAAACTGGAGAGCAGCACGATTGTAGAGAAAAACCCCCCAGAATCCATGCCATTGAAACAAATAACTGGAATGGGGTTTTAAGAGACAGCTTGACACTTTTATGAGGGTGAAAACAAGATTTGTGAGCTGCTAGGACAAAGCCAGGAGGCTGGCTGGAAATAACTCAAGTGAGTCCAGCCACCTTGGGCCAAGTAGCAGCTTCCGGACTGATTTCCCTCCCCACCCCCACCACCTTCTACACAATTTTGCCACTTTCCAAGAAGGAAACAGGTGTGTCTGTGTGTGTGTGTGTGTGTGTGTGTGTGTGTGTGTGCGTGTGCGTGTGTGAAAATGCGGCAGCAGGCACGCCAGGAACTAGAACTCTGTAAAAAAGCTGAAATGTCAAAAGTGGCCCACAACGTGGCTTTGTCGAGTGCGAAGAATCAGGAGCACACCTGAAGTTTCAATGAAGTTGGTTTATCGTCCATGTGGGCGCACACTAATCTAGTCAACAATGGTCAGCACTAAACTGGCCCTAGATCAAAGTTCGCAAAAGTCAAGAGGAGTTGGGCTTAAACCGCTTCTTGCAAACTCGTTTACTTTCGAGGCAGTGGGTCACCAGTTTGTAAGATATAGCTGCCTAAATAATAGGTAAAGGTAAAGGTTGCCCCGCACATGCGTGCTAGTCGTTTCCAACTTTAGGGGCCGGTGCTCATCTCCGTTTCAAAGCCGAAGAGCCAGCGCTTGTCCGAGGACGTCTCCGTGGTCATGTGGCCGGCATGACTAGATGCCAAAGGCTCACAGAGCGCTGTTACCTTCCCACCGTAGTGGTCCCTGTTTTTCTACTTGCATTTTTACGTGCTTTTGAACTGCTAGGTTGGCAGAAGCTGGGACGAGTAACAGGCGCTCACTCTGCTACGCGGCACTCGGGATTCGACCCGCCAAACTGCCAACCTTCTGATCGACAAGCTCAGCGTCCTAACCCACTGAGCCACCGCGTCCCACCGCGTCCCATACCTAAATAATAATAATAATAATAATAATAATAATAATAATAATAATAATAATAATAATAATAATAATAATTTTCTTGATGCCACTTGGAAAAAAATAAGGTGCTCCCTGAAACGGGTGCAATTTTATAACTTCAGGTGCCTTGGTTCCTGGGACTTTCAACCTCAAAGACTTCATGTAGTAGGATCAGTTGATCCCTAAAGAAACAGCTCCGGGGTACCTATCTAAATCAGAGAGGTGCCTTTGATCAAGACTGGCCAGTCATAACAACATTATGATACATCCGTAACAGCTTTCATGCACAGGAGCCTGACGCCCTTTGCAAACCTTCATTAATTCCTGCAACGCCCAGCGCTGATTGCTCCTGTAATTATCCAACTGTCAGCTTCAAAGACGGCTCTGTAATAATGGGAGAGCAGAGATGGTTGGTTTCAACTCCTGGTGCCATCTCCTGAGGGAACTTCTGCCAATCCAGAGGGAACTCCAATTTTTCCAGCCTTCACATCCCACAGGTGAAGAGTTCAGGCCAGGGTGGAGACTTGCCCATCAGCATCTCTTCAAGGGAACCATCCAACTCCTTCGGCTTGCAAGGACCTGCTTTGGAGGTATTGTGGAGCAGAAGACGCTTGGCGTGACCGTCTATGCAGCTGGCATGTGAAAGGCACAGGAGTGGGCAACCTAAAACTCCCATATTGGGTGCAGACCCGGGAATCTTTTGTTGCAAACCCCAAAGGTCAAGTGCTCCTGGCCATTCCTACCTAAGGTAGGAATGACCTCGCTTAGTTGACTTGGAGTCGGTCGACTTGGAGTCGGTCGACTTGGAGTCGGTCGACCTTGACTTGCTGCTGTTGTTGATGATGACCATGTTGTCAGTCCAGTTGTGTCTGACCCTTGGGGATTTTATGGGCCAGGTCTCTCCAGGTCTTCTGATCTTGTACTACTCCTTTGAGTTGTTCTATGCTCGTCCAGCCACCATCTTCTTTGGGGGTCTGGTTTCCTTTTACTGCTAACTCTTCCAAACACAATTGCTTTCTCCCGTGAATTCCCCTGTGTGACGTGGCCAAAAAAAAAAAAGAGAGAGAGAGAGAGACACACACACACAATTTTGCGAACTGCTGTTCCCACCAGATAGTTCCTAAAACAGACAAGATGCATTAATTTATTAGGCGGTTGGGTTCAACCTGGTGTGTAAACCTACAATCATGCCTGCTGCACCTTGGTCCCCTGAAGCAGTGCCCAGATCCATTTGCTGGAGAGCCAACACTTCAAACAAGAAATCTCATTATCCCGTTCAGATTTCAACAGCTGATTTCATCCATCCTGGCGACACCCCTTCCAGGTGTTGCCTAAAGCCAGGTGTTTTTCTTTAAGGGTGGCTAAGGTGAACTTAGGTCTTGCCTGTGCCAAACAAGGGCTCAACCCTTACCTCGCTGGGTTGCTATTGGGGAAATAGAAGAAAGCAGTGGCCCCCAACCTTTGGGGCACCAGGGACCATGCAACATTGGAATTGACATGAAAGGGGGAGAGGGGGATAACAAGGAAGAAATAAACTTTCTGAGCTTAGTTTCATCCAAACGTAATGCTACGTGGGAAAGACCTTGGGAGACAGGGGGAAAGAGACGGGAATGGTCAGATAAGAAGTAGCTGAGCCCACAGTTGCACAAAGGATGGAAAAAGTATGCTCAGAAGGGACTCGCCCTAATTTCTCATCCTGTAAAGGAGATGGCTGTAGTGCTATGTGAGAAAGACCTTGGGAGATGGGGAGAAGAGATGCTGCCAAGGGAATAGAGTAGTGTAGAGTAGAGTAGAGTAGAGTTGAGTAGAGTAGAGTAGAGTAGAGTAGAGTAGAGTAGAGGAGAAGAGAAGAGAAGAGAATAATGGAATGAAGAATAGAATAGAATAGAATAGAATAGAATAGAATAGAATAGAATAGAATAGAATAGAATAGAATGGAATGGAATGGAATGGAATGGAATGGAATGGAATACAGAATGAATAGAATAGAAGAGTTGGAATGGACCTTGTAGGTCATCTAGTCCAACCCCTCACCCAAGCAGGAGACCCTACACCATTTGTGACAGATGGCAGTCCAGTCTCTTCTTGAAAGCTTCCAGTTATGAAACTCCCACAACATCTGGAAGCAAACTTTTCCATTGGTTGACTGGTCTCATTGTCAGAAAATTTATCCTTATGTCTAGGTTGAATCTCTCCTTGGTCATTTTCCATCCATTATTTCAGGGGTCTTGAAACTTGGCCCTTTTATGACTTGTGGACTTCAACTCTCAGAATTGAGGATGCCTGGCTGAGGAACTCTGGGAGTTGAAATCCACAAGTCATAAAAGGGCCAAGTTCAAAGACCCCTGTGTTATTTCTTGTTTGACCTTCAGGTGCTTTGGAAAATAGGTGGAACCCCCCCCCTTCCCTCCTCTCTGTGATAGCCCCTCAAATATTGGCACACTCCTCTGGTCCTTCTCTTCGCTAGACTAGCCATGCCCAGTTCCTGTAACTGTTCTTCCTATGTTTGAGCCTCCAGTCCCGTAATCATCTTTGTTGCTCTTCTCTGCATATAAGAGGCAGCTGAGCCCATAGCTGGATAATGGATACAGAAGTGACCCTAGCCCCTTAGGTTCTCAGGCTTTAAAAGAGACAGTGGCAGATTTGTACTTTCAGACTTACAGGTTTGGGTTAATGTAGCCTTTTGAGTAAAGTAGAATTAGCTCATCTGGGTGTTTCCTGTCTAGTCTACCTGGCAAGGCTGACACCAAGAGAGAGGTGTGGAGAGACTTCGCTCACGCTTGGATATATTTGGTTTTATTTTCTCAAAGTCTATCCTGGAGACCTTCTGTCTAGATCAGTGTTTCTCAAACAGGGCACAGCCAGCTGGGGAATTCTGGCAGTTGAAGTCCACACCTCTTAAAGCAGGGGTCTTCAAACTTGGCTTAAAGTCTTAAAGTTGCCCGATTGGAGAAACTGTGATCGAGAGGGTTACAAAGAGCTGAGCTCAACCTGATGGCACATTAACCCAAAATCAAGCTCATCCATTAGAGCAGGGGTGTCAAACTGCCAGCCCGTGGGCCGGACGCATCATACCAAAATCGTGCCCACCCCATTGCCGGCAAAGGAGAAAAAGCTCCGATACGGTGCGCGACGTCATGTGATGTTGCGAGTTTGACACGTCTGCATTAGAGTATAGAAGCACTGCCACTATCATAATCATCATTAAATTTATAGGCAGCCCCTTCACTGATTCCCAGCATTTAGAAAATGAGTCAGTGGAACTGCTTGCCTCCAGAAGTTGTGTGTGCTCCAACACTGGAGGTTTTTAAGAAGAAATTGGACAACTCCTTCTCTGAAGTGGTGTAGGGTTTCCTGTTTGAGCAAGGGGTTGGACTAGAAGACCTCTAAAGTCCCTTCCAACTCTGTTATTCTGTTAATTCTGGGTCGTTCCCCTCCCCTGAGCACATAGTATCAAAGCATAATTCCCTCCTCCAATTAACAGTCATAAATCACATTCTCCAATTAGCCTGAAATGCAGGCTTCCCCTCCAGTTCTCCAGCCGGCCAATTCTTAACATCTCTTATTTCAATAACCTTGGTTCTCACACTAGGTTCAGTATTGTTATGTCTAGCTAACTCTCCTGCACATTCCTCCCCCCAGCATCATCTAACTCTAAGAGTAAAACATAAGAAGAAAACGGTTGCATCTCCATCTGTTGTCAAAGCAAAAACATCCGATGTTAGCAGCGTTGACAAATGGTTTAAAATATTTGAAAACAAGCAAACCAAACACAAGTAACAAAAGAAGATAAAACGTGCCCTCCAAATTAAAACCAAAAGACAAGAGGGCTTTTGAGTGCATGCTGAATGACAGAAAATGGAATAACCAAACACAATTGGGACCTTGGAGGTCATCCAGTCCAACCCCCACTCAAGCAGGAGAACTTTATATCATTTCAGACAAGTGGCTGTCCTATGTCTTCTCAAAAACCTCCAGTCTTGGAGCATTCACAACTTCTGGAGGCAAGTCTTTCCACTGATTAATTGTTCTCTTAATAAATTCCTCCTTAGTTCTAGGTTGCTTCTCTCCTTGATTAGCTTCTATCTACTGCTTCTTGTCCTGCCTCTCAACCTCTGTAAACGACTTCACCTGCTCCTTCCTTGTTCAGATCGCACGTGTGCATCTTGTAATGTGTGGCCATGCACAGAGGCAGAGTCCTAAAAAATATAAAAAATAAAATAAAATCTCCCTCTTTGAATCAATCCTGCAGGTTTCTATGGAGATTCTCAGTCCTCAGTTCGAACTGATGAAGCTTCTCGGATGAGAAGCGAAAGATCTTTTTCCTCAAGGAAAAAAACACACAGCCCAGTTGCCCTTTGAAAAAAACCAACAACAACAGAAAAAAGCAGTTTTTAAAGACAATCCTGCAGGGATTTCTGCTTTGGCGTTTGGCCGTTCTGAATCCTGAACCTAAGCAGAGAGTTGGGAAGACGCTGCGTCTGAGTGAATATAAACTTTATGTACTGGGACTAAATGTTTAACCTCTGCCGCCTTCCAGCACCCGGGGACCCATTCAGCATTATGTGTAGGAAATGAAGGAGTTGGGCAAATGGATCCACGATTATCTCAGCGCCGTTTTCGGAAAACAAGGACGAAGGGCAGACGGAGGCATCCTCTGGAGAAGAAGACAGGGACACATTTCAACGGCCATCAACATTTCCAGGGATCTGGCCCATTAACCGGTTTTGGTTGGGATGAAACTAAATTGTCCGTCAGGGTCTGAGAAAGCCGAAATCTCCGAGGTGGTTGCCGTCCCTGATGATTGCTCCGAATGAACGAGAGGAGAGGAACAAATATGGAAGTGTCTCCGTAAAAAAAAAAAGAAAAAAAGTAGAGATATACTGAATATCTTGGGAATCTGCATCTTGTAATTAACAGGTAGTCCTTGACTTACACCCACAACTGCTTCAGCTGTTGGGGGTTCTAATGGGAACAGTGCAATGTTTTCACTGTAGCTGGTCTGCAGTGACTATAACTGAATAACGGAGCTGGAAGGGACCTTGGAGGTCTTCTAGTCCACCCCACCCCCTGCTCAAGCAGGAGAGCCCCTAGAACGCTTCTGATATATTCTCGCACCTCTTAACAAAAGTTTGAAATAACGGCAGCGATTTATGCATACGCACCATAATTTTGAAATTTCTGAAACCCAAGTTTTTGCACCCCCTAGAATATCGTCTCTCTCTCTCTCTCTCACACACACACACAGTTGGGAACCCCTGCCCTATAGCATTCCACACAAATGGCTGTCCAATCTCTTCTTGAAAACCTCCAGTGTTGGAGCACCCACAACTTCTGGAGGCAGGTTGTTCCACTGGTTAATTGTTCTCACTTTCAGGAAATTCCTCCTTCATTCTGGGCTGCTTCTCTCCTCAATCAGTTTCCATCCGTGGCTTCTTGTCCTGCCTTTAGGCCGACTCCCTCTTCCTTGGGGCAGCCCCTGAAACACTGGGACCCTACTTTGGGAAGGGGGTGGCTGGCCTGGAGGGCAGAGAGGAACCCCTGGTTCTCTCCAAAATCGGAGCTGCAAGGAGGAGGGCAAGGAAGGGAAGCATGGGTGATGCTAACCACACAGGCCGAGCCCGGAGCTAAGTCACAAAACAGAGAGGCAGCGCGGTCGTCCAGCTGGTGAACTGGGGGTGGGTGGGTTATGGCGTTTGTAACAGAGGTTTTGTAGTTGCCGTGCTTGGGATTCTGGCTTCCATCCATCCATGCAATTTGGGGAAATAGATACATTTCTAGCCAGGGTTGGGTCTTCTGTTCCCTCTCAATAGCCAGGGTGATCCACTGAGCTTGCCCAGTTAATAGTGAGTTTTTTCTTCTTCTGTATTATTATTATGAAAAACAAAGGCCCTCATGTTCCTCCGCTCTCTTTAGCATGGTAAGAAAAAGCTCCATTATTAGGAAAGACCTTATCTTCTCGTTTGCCCTCTTTATTAAAAACATCCTTATCTTTCTTATTGTGAAAACATCTTCTCCTCCTCCTCCTTTTCTTTCTCTTTCTCCTCTTCCTCCTCCTTCTCTTCCTCCTCCTCCTCCTCCATATTTTTTTTCTCATCCCTCTCTACCTTCTTCTCCATTTTCAAAAAAAAAAAAGAAATCTCCTTCTCTTTCGCCTGGAAAATAGCAGCCTTTTTTGAATGAGGGACGGAGCTCAACAAGATCTGAATACTTTTTCAATAATTTTTGGGACATGTTTAACCCCGCGAGAAGTCATGGAATGGTGACACTTTTCTGTGTCTGAGTTCTTCGAAAGGAGTGAAGAAGGGAGAAGACTTCTTAAGCAGGAGAACATTTCCTGGGAATCAACCCCAGAACTTTGGGATGTCTGTTGTATTTATTGCGTGGGAATCTTCTCTGTCATCCGAAAATTCAAAGTAGCATATCTATTCCCAAATGTACCTGATTCTCAAATGCGTTTGAGCATCCAATCAAACAGAATAGAGCTGGAAGGGACCTTTGGAGGTCTTCCAGTTCAACGGTCCATATAATCTAATAATGGGTGTGCGGTTAGATTGTTTGAAAGCTCTCCCATTTTGAAATAGCCGAAGTTCGGTAAGCAAGGGAAAGGATCAAACAGGAGTGAAACATATGGATTTTTGTACTCTAGGAAGAGAGAGGATTCCTTGCTGGATTGACTCAAGAGTTCCAAATACATCACAGTGTGGTTACTCAACAGTGCTGACAGGTCAAGCTGCAGGGTTGGAACGAGACAGAGACAACCCCATCTTCTGGAGGCACCAGAAAGCCCAGCTCCTCCCAAAGTGAGACATGGTGTCCACATTCCCCGGTTCACTTCTCTTTCTTGCCTTGAGTGTACCACGTCTGGGCCAAAGATGAATCTCCCACCAAGGTTTTCAGAAGGTGCTTTTTGAAACAGTTGGCTGGGAACCGTCTCCTTTGGTGGAGCGGGCGGGTGTGGGAATGGAGAAGACAAGGCAAGGTGTCAAAGTGATGAAGGTGTGGAGTGACTCACTGGCCTGTTGACAGCATGCTTGGAAGAGACTGCTGGAGTTGATGGAAAACCATCTTCCCTGTAGGCTGATTGGTGTAATGGGAAGAGGTTATTCATTCACTAAGGGCCAACAGCCTTCTGGGAGCCCTCCCCTCTTGACCCAAGATGTTGAGCATGATTTTTGAAGGCCCTGATCCAGGAATTGGAATTTTGCAGCTTCTAGATCAGGGGTCTTCAAACTTGGCCCTTTTATGACTTGTGGACTTCAACTTGCCTGGAGGCGGTTCGGGTCTGGATGGGGAGGAACAGACTTCAACTCAACCCTGACAAGACTGAGTGGCTGTACATTCCGGCATCCCGGGACATTCAAAATGTTCCATCTCTTTCTATGGGGGGTGAGTTGTTACCCCCCGTGGATAGGGCTCGCAACTTGAGAGTCCTCCTAGACTCACGACTTACCTTGGAAGAACATGTAGCAGCTGTGACTAGGGGGGCTTTCGCCCAGGTTCGCCTGGTGCGCCAGTTGCGGCCCTATCTGGACCGGGATGCCCTGTGTACGGTCACTCATGCGCTCGTGACCTCTCGCCTTGACTACTGTAATGCTCTCTACATGGGGCTTCCCTTGAAGACCACTCGGAGGCTCCAACTGGTACAGAATGCGGCCGCGAGAGTTGTCTTGGGAGTTTCCCGGTACTCCCATGTTACACCTTTGCTCCGTGAGCTGCATTGGCTACCAGTTGTCTTCCGGGTGAGGTTCAAGGTCTTAGTGATGGTTTTTAAGTCCTTACATGGCATGGGTCCGGAATACCTCGGGGATCACCTGCTGCCGGCGTCAACTCCCCTCCGCCCAGTGCGTTCCCACAGAGAGGGCCTCCTCAGGGTGCCTCCGGTCAGAGAATGTCGGCTGGTGGCCCCCAGGGGGAGGGCCTTCTCTGTGGGCGCCCCGGCTTTGTGGAATCAGTTGCCGGTGGAGCTCCGGATGGCACCGGATCTCCGCTCCTTCCGGCGCGGGTTAAAGACCCACCTATTTGAACAAGCTGGCCTGGCCTGATGGGGAATTAATTTGGGTTTTAAATATTGCTATATTTTATTGTTTTATCGTGGGCATTAATTTAATTCTATTTTAACTTTTGTAGTTTTGTATTTTTATTATATGCCCTGTACACCGCCCTGAGTCCCTTGGGAGAAGGGCGGTATAAAAATTTAATTAAATAAATAAATAAATAAACTTCCAGAATTCCTCAGCCAGGCACAATTCCTCACGCTGGCTGAGGAATTCTGGGAGTTGAAGTCCACAAGTCACCAAAGGGCCAAGATTGAAGGCCCCTGTTCTAGATGCTGTAGACTTAACGCTGATGTAGCTAGACCCAAGAAGAGTGGGGGTTGTAATCCTACCATATATGGGAGACCTAACCTCAGCCAAATTTTGATCCTGAAGATCTCAGATATTCAACTTTGCTCTTGGGTGATCTGAAGGAGACCTTGGTGCTCTCTGAGCTTGGTGGTTTTCTGACAGACATTTCATGACCAAACTAGGTAACACTGTAGCGTTGATGCTGCTGCCTAGTTTGGTCATGAAATGGCTGCAAGGAATCCATCAAGCTCAGAGAGCATCGAGGAGCCCATAGTTCAACCCTGAGCTGCAAAATATTCTCCTCTGTCAAGTAATCTGAAGGAGATTTCATTGATACAAGATCTCAACTACACGTAATTATGGAGGTAGCCCTTTGTAAGGGAGAGAAAAAAAAACATTGTCTTCTGTCTCTTTGCCATTCAAAATCCCTCCTGTATGGTTTTTCCCTTTCGTCTTGCAGAAACGAAGACCAAACCCCTACTTCCGTTTGGAACCAAGACACGAGTGACAAAAAATACACTTTAGATTTCCCATTTGACGACTCTTTTATCTCCGAAGGAGGCTTGTCAGGTTCTAAACACAAGGTGGCACTACCTAAAACGAAATTTTCAAGCTTTGTTGGTGGGAAGTAAAATTTGCAATGTGATTTTGCTGCGAAAGGCAGCAGAGGAAAGGGACGGGGGGGGCGCGATTTAGAGCAAAGTTTGTTTGAAGTCTGATTGCAAATTAGGTAGGTAAACTAGGGACACTCAGTTGTGGGGCAAACAAACTCTTGCTCAGATAAATCCTCGTTTGCAATCTCTCTGGAATTTTATTGCAAGTTATCTTTTAAAGTGTAGCGGTTTAAAAAAGAGTAACAGCACTAACACTCAAAATCTATCCAGTGTTCAGGTTATATTTAGAGTATGCTGCCCTAATATCTATAGCTTTGTGGGTTCGCAAGTGCAAGGATGGTTTGAAATGGTCTCCTCCTCTTCCTCCTGCTCCTTCTCCTTCTCTCCTCTTCCTCCTTCTTCTCCTTCTCTTCTCCTCCTTCTCTTCTCTCCTCTTCCTCCTTCTCTTCCTCCTTCTCCTTCTCCTTCTCTTCTCTTCTCTCCTCTTCCTCCTTCTCCTTCTCTCTTTTCCGTTCTCTTCTCTCCTCTTCCTCTTCCTCCTTCTCCTTCTCTCTTTTCCATTCTCTTCTCTCCTCTTCCACTTCCTCCTCCTCCTTCTCTTCTCTCCTCTTCCTCCTTCTCCTTCTCTTCTCCTTTTCTTCTCTCCTCTTCCTCCTTCTCCTTCTCTCTTTTCCGTTCTCTTCTCTCCTCTTCCTCCTCCTCCTCCTCCTCATCTCCTCCTCCTCCTCCTTGTCCTTCTTCTTCTCCTTCTTCTCCTTCCCTCCTTCTCCTTCCCCCCTCCTCCTCCCTCACCCTCTGATTTTTATTTCCATTTCTATTTTAAAATATACTAAACACTATTTTTTAAACAAGAAGAAAGAAAGAAAGAAAGAAAGAAAGAAAGAAAGAAAGAAAGAAAGAAAGAAAGAAAGAAAGAAAGAAAGGGGGAAAGTGCTTTCTCCTCCAAGAACTTAGCAAGCTGCAATCTTCTCAAGCTTCTGGGTTGGGTAGGTGAAGGTGATGATCTCAGAGTGGTGTTGCTGCTGATTCCAATTAACATGCCACTTTCCTTCATTTTAGTTAACTTGTTCGGGGTGTTTGATGTCAAGCATTTGCTGTTGGCGCATTGATTTATAGCCCTTTTTGTAAAGGAGCTTTAGGCTGCGAACTATGAGTGTCTCCCGTGTTCAAAACATGCTCAGCGGAGCTTCTGTCCTTCAACAAGCGGGATTGCTGTCTATTAACCTAATTTGCAAATGACGACCGCTGGCTAAATGCTAATTAGTACATATGGGCTTGGTGGATTCCTAGGGTGTAATTTGGAGGGGGGGGAGCAGAAATTGTGCCAAGTTAGCATAAAATGTTTGGCTCTGTCCCTGCTTGCTTCCTACGCCTGGTTCTCAGATGAGAAGCCAAGATGGCTAACCCCGACCTATAGGTTTTGTAGTTCTCCTCCCCTTCCTTCCTCCTGTTTAGGGTTTGAACATGTTTTCGGGGTTTTAAGTCCAGGAGAAAGGTCTCCTGTGAATTCTGGGTTTGTTCAATACTATTTGTCTCTGCCTCAGCCATAATTGTTTGGACCACTTGGTAAAAATGTCCTCAGTCAAATGGATTAAAATGCCATTTGAGGGCTATCATTTGGCACTTACAGGATTTCCTTCCTTCCTTCCTTCCTTCCTTTCTTCCTTCCTTCCTTCCTTCCTTCCTTCCTTCCTTCCTTCCTTCCTTCCTCTCTCCCTCCCTCCCTCCCCCTCCCTCTCATTATTCCTTCCTTCCTTCCTATCTACCTATCTACCTACCTACCTAACTTCCAATCCAGGGGCTGAAGTCCACCCATCTTAATGTTGCCAAGTTTGATAGACACAGGTGTTATGTAAATAAACACATTCCAGATATACAAGATACAGAATAATATAGCTGGAAGGGATCTTGGAGGTCTTCTAGTCCAACCCTTTGTTCAACCAGGAGACCCTATACCATTCTGGACAAATGACTGTCCAGTCTCTTCTTGAAAGCCTCCGGTGATGGAGCACCCACAATGTCTGGTAATAAACTGTCCCACTGATTGTTCTTATTGTCAGGAAATTTCTCCTTAATTCCAGGTTGCTTCTCTCCTTGATTAGTTTCCCTCCGTTGCTTCTTCTCCTGCCTTCTGTTGCTTTGGAGAATAGGTTGACTCCCTCTTCTTTGGGGCAGCCCCTCAAATACTGGAAGACCGCCATCATGCCAGCCCTCGTCCTTCTCTTTGTTAGAGTAGACATACCCAGTTCCCTCAATTGTTCATCATACGGTCTTTGTTGCTCTTCTCTGCACTCTTTCCAGAGTCTCAACACCTTTTTTGTATCATGGTGACCAAAACTGGATGCCATCCTCCAGATGCAGTCCATGGAGAGCCATGCAAGACTCCAAATACAGGCAGCCGTTGACTTACAACAGTTTGTTTAGCGACCATTCAGAGTTACAACGGCAGTGAAAAAAAAGGACTTAACGATCATTTTTTCCACAGTTGCAGCCTTTGCAGCATCCCCCTGATCGAGTGATCAAAATTCAGGCAGCAATAGCAATAGCCTTTAGACTTCTATACCACTCCACCGGGCTTTACAGCCCTCTCTAAGCCATTTACAGAATCAGCCTATTTCCCCCAAAACAATCTGGGTCCTCATTTTACCGTCCTCGGAAAAATGGAAGCCTGAGTCAACTTTGAGCTGGTCAGGATCGAACTCCTGACAGTGGGAATGATTTTTGTAGCAATAGCAATATCCCTTAGACTTATATACCGCTTCAAAGTGCTCTACAGCCCTCTCTAAGCAGTTTATAGAGTCAGCACATTGCCCCCCAACAATCCAGGTCCTCATTTTACTGACCCCGGAAGGATGGAAGGCTGAGTCCACCTTGAGCCGGTCGGGATCGAACTGCCGAACTGTTGGCAGCCGGCAGTCAGCAGAATTAGCTTGCAATACTATATTCTAACCACTGCGCCACCACGGTTCTTGCTTGGCAGATGCTTGGCAACTGGTTCATATTTATGACCGTTGCGGTGTCCCAAGATCACGTGATCCCCTTTTGCGACCTTCGAACAAGCAAAGCCAATGGGGAAGCCAGATTCACTTAACAACCAGGTTACTAACTGAATCACTGCAGTGATTCCCTTAACAGCTGGGGCAAGAAAGGTCGTAAAATGGGGCAAAGCTCACTTAACGAAAATGTCTCATTTAGCAACCGAAATGTAGGGCTCCACCGTGGTCGTAAGCCAAGGACAACCTGTAAACAGTGGCTTGGAGTTCCACCGACGCCGTCTTTGGTTCTGTCTGGTGATCACCGACAGAGATGTGTGTGTGTGGGGGGGGTCTGTCCCACAGCTCAAATTTAGGAGCAAGGCGTATTGTCTCCGAAATGGAATTTCCTGTAAGCATTACACTTGTTGCAATAAAAACGCAACAGACAGGAAGCAGCTGTGCATATGGCAAAACACTTTTTAAAAAAAAAAAAAAATTACAACTAGCTGGGCATTTTCTTCCAATATTTTTTCCATCTTTCCTCCCCTCTCCCTTTCCCCGTCTTTCCAACAGCCTGAATCCTGTGCAAACAATTTCATTTTTACCCAGCTTCCTGCCGAATGGCAGCCAAGAAAAATAGGTCTCATTCAGGGAAGTGAAGGATCAGCCCTTAAGCACGCACCGTATTGTCTGGGAATAGAATATGGGATTGGGGATTATAAACCCAGAGTTGGGAAAAGCTAAAAAAATTTTTTATCAGCCCAGAATAAACAAGAGTGGAAACCGAGCTTCTGTTTATTCGAGTCTTTAATAATGGGTTGATAAGCTTCTAAACTTTCAAGTTTCCTGTGATTGAAAGGGGTGTGTGTGTGTGTGTGTGTGTGAAGGAGAAGGAGGGAACATGGTGTTCCGAAGTGAACACAAATGTGGTAGAAAAGAGAGACAATTTTTGTTAGGTTTAGTACTCCACCTGCCACCTTAAGTACAGAAAATTCAAAAAGCACTGAGTAATGGAGGATAGAAGGTCGAGGTGTTGCAGAATATAGAATAATAAAATTGGAAGGGATCTGAGAGGTCTTCTAGTCCAACCCCCCTACTCAAGCAGGAGACCTCGTACTATTCTGGACAAATGGCTGTCCAGTTGTATGTATGTATGTATGTATGTATGTATGTATGTATGTATATGTGCAGTAGCAGCCAAAAAACCCAATACAATCCTAGGCTGCATTAATAGAAGGATCGAATCAAGATTTATTTATTTATTTATTATTAGACTTATATACCGCCCTTCTCCCGTAGGACTCAGGGCGGTTCACATGGTTTTTTAAAAGAACAATACCAGAATTACAAAATTTAAAACAATTAAAATGATTATATTAAACCTTGAATATAAAAATCTTAATTAAAAACCAATTAAAACCCCAATTAATACCCCAATTAAAGATCACATGAAGTATTAATACTGCTTTACAAAGTCTCAGTAAGACCACACTTGAAATACTGCATCCAGTTTTGGTCACCACAATATGTATCTATGTATGTATGTATGTATTTAGAAATTTTACATTGCCGCCTACTCGCACATGAAAACCTCCAGTGATGGAGCACATACAACTTCTGGAGGCAAGTCATTCCACCGGTTTATTGTTCGAACTATCAGGACATTTCTCTTTAGTTCTTGGTTGGATCTCTCTTGAATAGAATAGAATAGAATAGAATAGAATAGAATAGAATAGAATAGAATAGAATAGAATAGAATAGAATAGAATAGAATAGAATAGAATAGAATAGAATAGAATAGAATAGAATAGAATAGAATAGAATAGAAGCTGGAAGGGACCTTGGAGGTCTTCTAGTCCAGCCCCCTGCTCAAAAAGCTGACAGCAGGCACCTTGTAGTCTAGGCTGAACAAGATGAAGGCGCCATGTAATCTAGGCTCAGCAAACTGACAGCAGAGGCCTTGCAGGCTAGGCTGGAGAAGCTGAAAATGGATTCACTATAGGCTGGTCTCAACAAGCTGAAAGTGAATGACAGAGTCTGCAGAAGAAAGGGTGGCTGAAGATGGAAATAAATAAATAAATAGAAGCCCCAGTGGAAAAAAAGGAGCTGGCAGAACGCTTGGCACCACCCTGGTCTTTGCATAAACAGCTCTGGGTCCTGTTTCCTTCCTCAGTTCCTGTTTGCTTTTAGTGTGTGAAAGAGAGAAACACAAGGATAAGAAAGAAAGAAAAGAAATCTAAATAAATGAGCTTAATTCTACCCGCGCCAGCAACTGACCATGACATTGGATTTGCTTCTGTTCTTTGCTTTCTTTCTCTTCTCGCTGTTCCCACAGTGGTCATTAAATATTGACTTGGTCCGTTTGCCAAACTAGAAAATCCAGTGCATGACTCAACATGGATTCAGGAAAAAAAAGGCTTTCTCTACTTTGAGGATTGAATTGGGACAACCCCATTTCATTTTGAGGGCCTGGCTGAGAAGACGCAGAATTCCTATTGCCTTGCCACCCTCACTGAATCTCTGGTTTTCGTGATGTTCACCGAGAACGTCAGAAGACCAAAACAGTGCAAATTGAGCACTGAGGTTGAGCATCATCCGAACGAGGGGAAGTTGCCTTCACCTCCAAATTGGGAATCTTGACTTCAAGTGCTGTGCACAAAATGTATTCTGGGATGCAAAAATTCCTCTGTTGGCTCATATTTAAGTTCTCTGTTTCACTGTTGGCTCATATTTAAGGGGACAATATGAGCCAACAGTGTGCGGTAGCCGCCAAAAAAACCCCAATGCAATCCTAGGCTGCATTAGTAGAAGGATCGAATCAAGATCACATGAAGTATTGGTCACCACGATGTAAAAAAGATGTCGAGACTCTAGAAAGGGTACAGAGAAGAGCAACAAAGATGATTAGGGGGCTGGAGGCTAAAACATATAGGGAACGGTTGCTGGAATTGGGTATGTGTAGTTTAATGAAGAGAAGGGTGAGGGGTGACATGATAGCAGTCTTCCAATATCTCAGGGGCTACCACAAAGAAGTCAAGCTATTCTCCAAAGCACCTGAAAGCAGGACAAGAAGCAACGGATGGAAACTAGTCAAGGAGAGAAGCAACCTGGAACTAAGGAGAAACTTCCTGACAATTAGAACAACTAACCAGTGGAACAACCTGCCTCCAGAAGTGGTGAATGCTCCAACACTGGAAGTTTTTAAGAAGAGACTGGACAGCCATTTGTCTGAAATGGTATAAGGTTTCCTGCCTGAGCAGGGGGTTGGACTAGATGACCTCCAAGGTCCCTTCCAACTTTATTATTATTATTATCATTATTATTATTATTATTATTATTATTATTATTATTATTATTATTATTATTATTATTGCCACTTTACAAAGTCTTAGTAAGACCACACTTGAAATACTGCATCCAGTTTTGGTCGCCACAATATTCAAAAGCTGTCGAGACTCTAGAAAGAGTGGGGAGAAGAGCAATAAGAATCATTAAGGGGCTGGAGAATGAAACGTACAAAGAACAGCTACAGGAATTGGGTATGTCTCATCTAATGAAGGGAAGGACGAGGCGGTGACATGATAGCAATCTCTGAGGGGCTGCCACAAGGAAGAGGGGGTCAACCTATTCTCCAAAGCACCCGAAGGCAGGACAAGAAATAATGGATGGAAACTAATCGAGAAGAGAACAAACATAGAAGAAAGGAAAAATTTCCTAACGGTGAGAACAATTAACCAGTGGAACAGCCTGCCTCCAGAAGTTGTGGGTGCTCTGTGACCGGGATTTTGAAAGAAAAGACTGAACAGTCATTTGTCCAGAATGATGTAGTCTTTCCTTCTTGAGCAGAGGGTAGGACTAGAATACCTCCAAGCTTCCTTCCAACTCCATTATTTTAAGTTCTATGTTCCAATTCAGGTTCAGGAACCCAAATTTGGAATGATGCGTTCAAGAGGTGGCCAACAAACCTGCAACATTCCAATGATACAGACCCAACCGACACCTGGAGAATGATTTGAACTTGTGAGGTCCCTTCTTATGAAGCTTACGATCCACCCCCCCCCATACAAACCCCTTTCCCTTTTTCGTTCATTTCCCCTGCAACAACAATGGAAACCTCCCATTTCCCATTATTCAGCTTTGTAGCTCATGCATTCTGGCTTCTAATGATGTGAAGAGAGAAGAAAGGGGGAAAAAAACACATTGATCATTTGCAGGTGAAGCTAGCCAAAAAGAGTCATTGTTTCTCCATCGGCTTCCCTTTGGTTAGTCCCTCGGCAGGGAAAGATGAACTTGCAAAATTCATATTCACCTCCTCTTT
The DNA here is from genome assembly GCF_947247035.1 of Vipera ursinii. Lineage (NCBI taxonomy): Eukaryota > Metazoa > Chordata > Lepidosauria > Squamata > Viperidae > Vipera > Vipera ursinii. Next base: position 5,939,095 of record NC_139527.1, read on the forward strand.
GTCTGTCTTTCTTGGCAAACGTTGCAAGGGCTGTTGTGTGGACCTCTGATGATGGAATCATGTGAAGAGGCAAAGGATGAGCAAAAGGAAGGATGGGGTTGAGTCAACAGTTGGTTGGCCTCTTCCACCCATTCTCCAAGCAAAAAAGGGATGAGAGAGGAACGGTGAGAAAAGAGAGTTGGGGGTGCTTTTGAGGGGGGGGGAAGGAAATGCCATTGGCCTGGGGGGATCCAGCAAAATCCCCCTTGGTGAAGCAAGCTTGCTGGAAATCTTGCTTCCAACCCTGTTGGGTAATTAATTTAATTTCACCCCACTACAGATGCTTGGCACCTACACAAAATCTTTAATTGTCCATAAAATATTCTCCCCACCCCCACCCATCTACAGATGGTTTGTTCTTAGGAAAACAAAGATAGTTGATCCAGTTGGATGGAAAAACACCTTTCTGCCGAAGTGAATGACAATAATGTGTTAAACACATCTATCCCTATACGCACCGCAGAAACGTTCTCTCTTTCTGGCACGGCTGGAGAAAAAGCTAATTAATAGAACAATATTGAGTTGCCTTGGAGTTCCCTCTTTGGATTTTGTTTCTCAGGCTGCCCATGTGATCTTGAAAGAGTGTGGAAAAATGGCTTTTCATGTTCTCTCCATCTTTGCTTCTCAAATGTATTTTGTGGGTTGGAATATCATTATCCTTTGCAACATAGAACATAGGCTAGTAGGGTTGGAAGGGACCCTGGAGGTCTTCTAGACCAGCTCTCTGCTCAAACAGGAGACCTGATACCATTTTGGACAAATGGCTGTCCAGTCTCTTCTGAAGAACTTCCAGTGATGGAGCAGCCACAACTTCCAGAGGTTAGCCATCCCAATGATTGATTGTTCTCACTATCAGGAAATTTCTCCTCTTTAATGATCACCACTCATTATTTCTTGTCCTGCTCTGGGGTGCTTTGGAGAATAAGTTGACCCCCTCTTCTCTGTGTCAGGCCCTCAAATAATGGAAGATGGCTATCATGTCACCCCAGTCCTTTACCATTACCACGTTGAACAACGAACCAGAAAGATTACACATTCTTGGAGGAATTCAACTCAAGCACCTCAGTGTTCACCTTGAAACCAGTCTGGCAACTCTTTGATATGACTTGATTTGCATGTCTGTTACATCTTCTCACATTTCATCCATGACACCAACCCGACTTGAGCGCCAGCCATATTTTTGTCAGCCTCCTCCTATTTTTCCTTTGTTTTTCCGAACCTGATGACAAGTTCTCAAGAACTTCAAAGCCTGCAAACTAGGCGATGATCTTCAGTTGGCTTGGCCAAATAAAGCTATTATCTCGGTATTTGCAGGAGCGATTTGAACAGGAGTTTGAGACTCTTTCTAGCTACTCTCTCAAACATTCATGTCCACTGAATTAAACAAGGACGTTTTTGTATGAGAACAATAATCAACCTTTTTCACCATTATTTTGGTAAATTAACAATTTTGTACAGTGCAGGTGGTCCTCGACTTACTACCACAATCGAGTCCAAAATTTCTGTTTGCTAAGTGAAACACTTCTTCAGTGAATTTTGACCCATTTTACGACCTTTCTTGCCACAGTTGTTAAGAGAATCACTGCAACTGTTCAGTTAGTAACACGGTTGTTAAGTGAATCTGGCTTCTTCATTGAGGTTCCAAAAGGGGATCACAAGATCCCGGGGACACTGCAACCGTCATAAATGGGAGTCAGTTGCCAAGCGTCTGAATTCTGATCATGTGACCACGGGGATGCTGCAACAGTCGTAAGTGTGAAGAGCGGTCCTAAGTCCCTTTTTTCCAAAGCCGTTGTAACTTTGAACAGTCACTAAATGAACAGTTGTAAGTCAAGGACTAACCTGTACAGTCTTCAGTGTAGAACAGACATGTCAAACACAAGGCCCGGGGGCCAGATCCGGCCCGCAAAGTGGTTTCATGTGGCCCGCGAAGCCATGCTGGAAACAGTGAGGGAACGGCCCCCACTGCCTTAGCCCTGGCCCAGAGACCCTCCTTCTGCCAGAGACCCTCAGAACTGTCCCACTCCTGCCCGGGCCCCCATAGGTACCCTTGATGCGTAGGCCATATGCACTCTAGCCACGCCCACCCAGTAGGCCACGCCCACCCTGGCCATACCCACCCGGCCCCTTGAGGGCAACCGCAATGCTGTTGCGGCCCTCAATGAAATTGAGTTTGACACCCCTGGTGTAGAAGATGACCAGGCTGAGCTCGAGGGAGGGAGGGGTCAAATGTGTCATCAGCCTCCAATCCTTTCATGCCCACAAAGGACCTAAGTCCCGCCCACCTTGAATTCCACTGACTCTCCTCTGTTGCCAATTTGCTTTGACCCTTAGTAGTTCAGATTCTTTAATATCTGAAAAGGCTAGCAAAACACATGTGGTTCCCCAAGAAGTTTTTTGTGCAAACCTCGACTTACGAGAGTTCATTTAATGACAGTTCAAAGTTACAGCAGCCCTGGAAAAAGGCACCCATGACTGTTTTTCACACCGATGACCATTGGGGCATCCCCAGGCTCACGTGATCAAAATTCAGACGCTTGGCAACTGTCTCGTATTTATGACGGTTGCAGCGTCCCGGGGTCTCATGAACTCCTTTTGCAACCTTCTGACCAGCAAAGTCAACGGGGGAAAGCAGATTCCCTTAACCATCTTGTGACTAGCTTAACAACTGCAGGGATTCGCTTAACAAGTGCGGCCAGAAAGGTTGTAAAAGGGGGCAGAACCTACTTAACAACTGTCTCACTTAGCAACAGAACGTTGGGCCCAACTGGGGTTGAAAGTCAAGGGCTACCTGTGTTAAGAATTGCTCTAAAAAATAATGTAGGTTTGATTGCCCCGATCGTTCTTTTGAAAAGCAAGCTTGTCCCACCCAGAGGTGAATCTGCTGAAGAGATATTCAGCACATGTTCCGGTTAATTTAGATGGGCCCGGTGTGCCAGAAAGCGAATGAAACTGGCTCATGCTTCCATTTGGGAATGATTAATGAGCCAGCACTCCATCATGTGCCCGCGTATGGGACAAAATATACAGATTATGGGAGAAACTGGGAATTCAGCAAACATCTGTTAACCCAAGCTAGACACATACTTTACATCACGGTTGGGTCATAAATCAGAACACAGAACTGTTCTGTGTTTTCTTTTGTGTGTGTGTGTTTTTTTTTAAAGAAAACCTGCAGATATTTTGACAACTCAGTCAAAAGGTTCTCGTAATAATGGTACCAACTTTTCTCTGTTTTTTTTTTCCTTTTTCTTTCTGCCTTGGGCTATTTTAGAAGAAGACCTTAGACTTTGGATCCAAGGTGAAGGAAGATCTCTGGACTATCTCTAGCTTGTTTTCCAAGTGCGCGAGAGCTGTCTGTCATTTGCAGAGTCCTTGATGCTCTCTGAGCTTGGTGGTTTTCTTGCAGACATTTCATTACCAAACTAAGTAACATCACTAGTGCTAGAAGGAAGTGGAGTTTGCAGGGAGGAGGAGGAGGATAAAATGTCTGCAAGTAAACCATCAAGCTCAGAGAGTGTCAAGGACACCACAGTTCAATCCCAAGCTACAAATATTCTCTTCAGTCACTTCTGCTGCCTGTCAAAATCTCACTTCTATCATGGCAACTTTCCCTTTTGCTAAATGACTAGGTCTCCATTTTGATCTCCTGCTTGCTTTAGGCCTCCAAGCCGTGGCACGGACCTTGTGGAAAATATGGGTCGTTCTTTGAGTGGAGACCCAAGCAGGAAAATAAAGTCAGAATCCAAAGGTACCATCAACCAATGGACATGACACGTGCGTGTTGAGGAGACATCAAATCTGCAAAAGAAAGGAAGAAGGGAGGGAGGGAGGGAGGGAGGGAGGGAGGGAGGGAGAAAGAATGAAAGAAAGAGAGAGAGAGAGAGAGAAAGAAAGAAAGAAAGAAAGAAAGAAAGAAAGAAAGAAAGAAAGAAAGAAAGAAAGAAAGAAAGAAAGAAAGAAAGAAAGAAAGGTAAAGCATCCCAACACCTTTGGGGAGATCAAAGCAAAACAGGTCAGGATGAACACAGATTATTGTTTGATTGCTCACCTGCAGAACAAAACTCTCAAAAAAGAGGGGCTTTTGCATAGCCACCAAACAGCACACTCCGTGTTAAATGATGTTATTTCCTCTTGAGTGGTCATCTAGTGAGATAACAGGAAGGGCTCCTGCTGTCATTTCCTGAAGAGTTGAGTCCATTTCCCATAACCCAGGGGACCAACTCACAGAGAAGGGGTGGGGGGGTCTTGAAAGGCTTTGGATACATCCGGCTTCCCGGTGCGGATTTCCCTCCCCTGTTGGGCTTTGACTGACACCTGACCCAAATGCAGGAAGGAGCAAGGCACGACAAGAGGTAACGTTGCCTGTTTGGCGTGGAGAATCCTGCCTTAACAAAATAAACAAGGTGCCTAATTCATTTCCCATCAAGCCATGAGCTGAGTCTTCCCCAGCCATTTCTCCTGACAAACATCTAGGTGGAGGGGTAAGAGTACAGAGCAGCAAAAATAGCAATAACAATAGCCCTTGGGCTTATATACTGTTCCATAGTGCTTTACAGCCCTCTCTAAGGGGTTTACAGAATCAGCATGTTGCCCCCCCCCCCAACAACCTGGGTCCTCATTTAACCAACCTTGGAAAGATGGAAGGCTGAGTCAACCTTGAGCCTGTCAGGATCGAACTCCTGGTAGTGGGCAGAGTTAGCCTGCAATACTGCATTCTAACCACTGTGCCACCACAGCTCCTATCTGTCTGCCTTCTGTCGGTCTGTATTTCTGTCTGCCTGCCTACCTGCCTGCCTGCCTGCTTGCCTGCCTGCCTGCCTATCTATCTATCTATCTATCTATCTATCTATCTATCTATCTATCTATCTATCTATCTATCTATCTATCTATCTATCTATCTACCTACCTACCTACCTACCTACCTACCTACCTACCTACCAGCAATAGCACTTAGTCATATATACTAAGTGCTTTACAGCCCCCAACAAACTGGGTCCTCATTTAGCTGACCTTGGAAATGTGGAAGGCTGAGTCAACCTTGAGCCTGTCAGGATCGAACTCCTGGTAGTGAGCAGAGTTAGCCTGCAATACTGCATTCTAACCACTGTGCCACCACAGCTCCTATCTGTCTGCCTTCTGTCGGTCTGTATTTCTGTCTGCCTGCCTGCCTGCCTGCCTGCTTGCCTGCCTATCTATCTATCTATCTATCTATCTATCTATCTATCTATCTATCTATCTATCTATCTATCTACCTACCTACCTACCTACCTACCTACCTACCTACCAGCAATAGCACTTAGTCATATATACTAAGTGCTTTACAGCCCCCAACAAACTGGGTCCTCATTTAGCTGACCTTGGAAATGTGGAAGGCTGAGTCAACCTTGAGCCCGTCAGGATTGAACTCCTGGCAGTGGGCAGAGTTAGCCCGCAATACTGCATTCTAACCACTGTGCCATCATGGCTCTTGCTCCTCCATATTTTGGTGCATGTTCTTCATTGCTGTCTGACCCAGTGCAATCCAACATTTTATTTCTGGCAATAAGCAATATCTTAGGAGTGCTGAATGGCTTGGTGGCCAGGATGTTATTTAGGAGTTTGGGCAGTGATCTGCGTGCATAGCATTTTGGGAGTTTGCAATCCTAGTGGACAAACACTTGAATATGAGCCAGCCGTGTGCTGCAGCTGCCAAAAAAAGCCAATGCAGTCCTAGGCTGCATTAATAGAGGGATAGCATCATTAATACTACTTTACACTGCCTTGGTAAGGCCATACTTGGAATATTGCATCCCTTGCCACGATGTAAAAAAGATGTTGAGACTCTGGAAAGAGGGCAGAGAAGAGCAACAAAGATGATCAGGGGGCTGGAGGCTAAAACATATAAAGAATGGTTGTTGGAATTGGGTATGTCTAGTTTAATGAAAAGAAGGACTAGGGGTGACGTGATAGCAGTCTTCCAATATCTCAGGGGCTGCCCCAAAGAAGAGGGGATCAACCTATTTTCCAAAGCACCAGAAGGCAGGACAAGAAGCAATGGATGGAAACTATTCAAGGAGATCCAGCTAGAACTAAGGAGAAATTTCCTGACAGCTAGAACAATTAACCACTGCCTCCAGAAATTGTGGGTGCTCCATCACAGGAGGTTTTGAAGAAAAGATTGGACAACCATTTGTCTAAAATGGTATAGGGTTTCCTGTACAGCAGGGGGTTGGACTAGAGGACCTCCAAGGTCCCTTCCAACTCTGTGACTCTGTTATTCTGCACCCACATTTTGATATGAATGTAGGCCGGGTAAAGGAAAATGGGCCTCACCTCCATTCTGCATCTCCTGGTTCTCTCCAGATTGAATGGTGGTCATGCCCTTTTCATGGTGCTGCTTTTCAAAACAGCTTACATGTTTCAGCTGGTACAGAATGCAGCTGCTTAAGTCTCGTTGGAGTTAGAGGCTTGGATTGTGTTACACCACTTCACTGCCACCTGCAAAATTGCGGGGAGACTGGGCTAATTAAAGTGCTAAGGTTGACCTTCAAAGTCCTCAAGCAGGAATGGTGGTCCTTCAAGAAAGGGTTGTCCAACAGGGACTCCTGCTGTGATTTTGGAAGTATATGAGACCCCCCACACACACTCTCCTCCCCCAGTTCATGCTACTAAAATTTGGGAGCAAATATTGAATAACAGCACAGTTCCTCGCCGGATTTCTGTGGGGGAAGGGAAGAGGAGAAATCGGAGAAGCTTCAAGTTGGCTTCCCGTATCCCCAAAATGGGGGAACCACCAGGCTGAAAATTATACTTTGCTACGCCTTCTGGTTGAGATCATACTTCTGCTGTCTTTCCCTAAATGGCCAGGTAATAATTCTGATTGCAGAGGAATGGAAAAAGTCAGTTTAGATTCCATGAATCTTTTCAGAAGCTTAAATCTGCCACTGAGTTGATCAAACCAACAAATTGGATCATGATCAGGTCTCAAAAAAAACCCATCTCTTTTGAGAGAGGTCCTTGGTGCTCAACTGAGCTTGGTGGTTTTCTTGAAGACGTTTCATGACCCAAACCAGGTAACTTCATTGGTGCTAGGAGGGAGTGGGATTTGCACTGATGTTGCTACCTAGTTGGGTCATGAAACGTCTTCAAGAAAACAGCCAAGCTTATAGTCCTATAGTCCTCCTCCACCTCCTCCTCCTCCTCCTCCTCACCATCTCACAAAGCCACTCTCTCCTAGCATTGATGAGGTTACCTAGTTGGGTCATGAAATATCTGCAAGAAAACAAATAAACCCAGGGAACACCTCATTTCATCCTTGAGCTACAAATATTCTCCTTTATTGGCATCTCTTTCTTCCTTGAAGATGGAAAATGTTACATATTCTGGCTCAGTTTTGCCAAGTATCATCCCTTGATGTAATGTGTGTGTGTGTGTGCAATTGTGTGAATTTTGAACAAAAAAACAAGGGAGTTGGAAGTAAACTGAGAGACCATGAGCAGTCTCCGAGGCTCCTTGTAACACTCCGGCGAAAGTTGGATGGAAAAAAATTGCACGCTCCACTGAAGCATTACACCCATCAATCAAATCTGGGAAAACATTTCGCTGATGTGTCAAAAAGAGAGAGAAAAAACGGGGAGGGGGTACAGCCAAGCAGAACAGCCCTCATGACAGGAGGATCAGGATGGTTAAAAAGTCCCCAACAATCTGTCTGAACGGTGAAAGGAGGGGAAAAAAACATGGGAGGAAAAAAATCAGTCACAGGAGAAAAATAGATGTTGACGCCACACCACTCAAGGAAACGCACCCGTTAACTTTGGGCAAAGATGCCACAAAAGCGTTCCTTGTGAATTGGAAAACTCAGGATGTCATCAACCTGTGTATTTTAGTGATGATGTTAGCCATTCAGTTGTGTCCGACGCTTGACAATTCTGTGGGCCGGATCTCTCTACATCTTCCAATCTTGCACTAATTCTTTGAGTTGTTCTATGCTCTGGCTCAGTGGGTTAGGACGCTGAGCTTGTCAATCAGAAGGTCGGCAGTTTGGCGGGTCAAATCCCGAGTGCCGCATAACAGAGTGAGCGCCTGTTACTCGTCCCAGCTTCTGCCAACCTAGCAGTTCGAAAGCACGTAAAAATGCAAGTAGAAAAATAGGGACCACTCCGGTGGGAAGGTAACAGCATTCCGTGCGCCTCTGGCGTCTAGTCATGCCGGCCACATGACCACGGAGACGTCCTCGGACAAGCGCTGGCTCTTCGGCTTTGAAACGGAGATGAGCACCGGCCCCTAGAGTCGGAAACGACTAGCACACAAGTGCGGGGGAACCTTTACCTTATGCTGTGGCTGGGGTGTCCATTTTCATGGTGTCCAGCACCGCGTTCTTTGGTGGCCTGGTTTCCTTTTACCGCTGACTCTTCCAGAAAGATAATTGCTTTCTCCAGTGGGGTTCCCCCACATGACATGGCCAAAGTAAGCGAGAGGCAGTTCTGTGATTTTGCCTTCTAGTGACGTGTCTGGTGATGTGTCCTCCAGGACTTGCTTGTTCGTCACCTTTGCTGTCCAGTTCTATCCTATTTTTAGTAGTGCCCCTCAAAATTAACTTCCAAAGGAAATACACAGTGGAATTTGGAGGTGGAGGATGAAGTCCAGAAATGTTTCAAGGGGGAATTAGAAAAATTCTAATATTGAAAGCATTGAAAGGAGTTGGACTAGAAGACCTCCAGGTCTCTTCCAGCTCTGTTATTCTATTCCATTCCTTATTCTATTCCAGTGGTGGCGAACCTTTTAGAGACCAAGTGCCCAAACTACAACCCCAAACCCACTTATGTATCACCGGGTGAGCATGGCCCATTGAGTGGGCGTGGCTGCAGTGGTAACGGCAGACTGGGTGGGACTAAAAAGTTCAAGCAATCAATTCCAACTTTGCGAGATCTTTTTTTTCCCCACAAGAAGTTGAAATTGATTGAGCCTTTTTTTTTTTGCACACGGCAGCAGAGGCCTAAAGCGAAAATGTTTTATAAAACCCAGCTGAAGGCCTAGGACTGGGGCGATGGCGTGCATGCCCACAGAGAGGGCTCTGCGTGCCACCTATTCTATTCTATTCTATTCTATTCTATTCTATTCTATTCTATTCTATTCTATTCTATTCTATTCTATTCTATTCTATTCTATTCTATTCTATTCTATTCTATTCTATTCTATTCTTTCCCATTTCCAATTCATTTCTTTCTATTCTATTCTATTCTATTCTATTCTATTCTATTCTATTCTATTCTATTCTATTCTATTCTATTCTATTCTATTCTATTCTATTCTATTAATTCTGAATTCTACTTTACTCTACTCATTCTATTCCATTCCATTCCATATTCTATTCTATTCTGTTCTATTCTGTCCTGTCCTGTCCTGTCCTGTCCTGTTCTATTCATTCTGAATTCTATTCTATTCTATTCTATTCTATTCTATTCTATTCTATTCTATTCTATTCTATTCTATTCTATTCTATTCTATTCTATTCTATTCATTCTGAATTCTACTCTACTCTACTATATTAATTATACTATACTATACTATACTATACTATACTATACTATACTATACTATACTATACTATACTATACTATACTATACTATACTATACTCTATACTATACTATACTATACTATACTATACTATACTATACTATACATTACATTACATTACATTACATTACATTCCTTCATCATGCCCTTCCCTACTAACCTCTTTTGGAGATAAAAAATCTCCAGTGCGGCACTTTCTCCAGTTCCAGATGTGGTGACCAGAAGACTACATGGTCTTCTCAACCTTGCCTTCCTGAAGTAAAGCATGATTAATGAGACAGAATCATTTGCTGCTCCCAAAAGCTTGGGTTTCATGGGTGCCCACAGTCTTGATCCGTGCGGCCAGATGGACATTCTCCAAGGGATCGTTGCCTGTCCTGTGATGGGGAGGAGAGCAATTGGCTGCATTAGCTGACTCCTTAAGTCCCTAACCAAAGTGTCAATGCATCCGCAACATTTTTAAGATGCTCCAGAGGGCAGACATTGATAAACGATGCTCCAGCTCAGCCCCCTGCTAAGTTTGGATCTGTGGTGTTTACAAACAGCTGTTATGAGCATCTGAGGTCCAAAAGGGAAAGGAGAATTTTCCTGGAAATATTCCAGGAGGGGGGGGGCAACTTCTCACTCCATTCCCTGGACAGCTCCTTGCAACAACATGGTTTAATGGGAGATATGAAGCATCTATCGTTTCAGCGGTTGCGTTTATGGTCAGGATAACTGCTTTATCTTCGTTATGACTGCTAGCATCAGGTGGACACGATGGCCTAGACACCGTGACTGTGATAGCTCTTTATCAGCTCTTTATTAACTGGATGCTATTTTGATGTGTCCTCCAAGGAAGGGAGACCACAGAGTTTTTCCATCCACGGTTGATTTTTTTTTTTAGATCAGGTCTTATCTCCCTCCAAACTTAAATAATTCTCTTTTGGAAGTCCATACTGTTGACATTATCTGAGGATGGAAAACGTAGCTGCTGGAAAAAAATGGTCATAAAATTGGGTGGGTGTCATCACCAAGCCATTTCACAACCACATTGACATTCAGAAGAACAGAGATGGAAGGGAGGACCCTGGAGGTCATCTAGTCCAACCTCCTGCTCAGACAGGAAACCTTATACCATTTCGGACAAGTGACTGTCTGATCTCTTCTTAAAAACTTTCAGTACCGGAGCACCCCTAATTTCTGGTGGCAGGTTGTTCCACTGATGATTTGTTTAACTGTCAGGAAATTCCTCCTTAGTTCCAGGTTGCTTCTCTCCTTGATGAGTTTCCATCCTTTGCTTCTTGTTTTGCCTTCTGGTGCTTTGGAGAATAGGTTGACCCCCTCCCCCCCTTTTTTTTGTTGGTGGTAGACTCTTAAATATTGGAACATTGCTTTTGTCCATGGAAGAAGCTTCATCCATAAAAGAAACTTCTCTTGCCTACATCCTGCTTCAGGAGGGTGTAGAACTTCTCTAGAACATCTTTAGCTAGTTGTAAGTCAAAGAGGATTTGACTTAGATGATTAAGAAACGTAGAAACAAAGATGATCAAAGGCCTGGAGACTAAAACATATGAACTACAGTTGCAGGATTGGGAAATGGCCAGCCTAGAGAAAAGAAGGACTAGAGGGGACATGATAGCAGTATTCTGGTATTTGAGGGGCTGCCACAAAGAGGAGGGGGTCAGTTTATTTTCGAAAGCACCAGAAGGCAAGACAAGAAACAACGGATGGAAACTAATCAAGGAGAGAAGCAACCTGGAATTAAGGAGAAACTTCCTAACAGTGAGGACAATTAACCAGTAGAACAGCTTGCCTTCAGACGTTGTGGGTAGCTTCATCACCCGAGGTTTTTAAGAAGAAACTGGACAGGCACTTGTCTGAAATGATATAAGGGCTCCTGCTTGAGTAGGGGGCTGGACTAGAAGACCTCCAAGGTCCCTTCCCAGCTCTATTCTGATCTAATTACCTGCTCCTTGCATTACAAGCCTGCTTTGCTTCAACCAGGGCTTCCACCAGGCTGCAAACTGACCTAACACCACTAGAAAGCAACCAAGCATTGACTTTTCCCAGCCTCTCTGGGCTGTCCTTCAAAGGGTCTTCTGGCATTCTGCAGTCCAGATCTTCAAACCATGGACATCTGCAAAGCAGTTCCATGGGGTAGAGCAAAAAGAGAGAAAGCAGACTGGATGTTTTCCATGTTTCTTTTGAAAGAGAAAACCAACATGGCCATCCAGAGTCTCCAACTAGACCCGGTCTTCATGAAGGCTGTTAACATCTGAGCGTCGCCGTCTCTATGGCCTCCTGTCAGTTTGGGTGGCCCCAATTAAGCTCTCCCCAAGGATCCATTACAGGTGGTAAGCAGACAGGCTCGGAGCCTGAACTGTACCACAAACCTCGGTGAGAAATGTGCTTCCCTAACCAAAAAAGCAGAATCTTATATTCTTTAAAACATTCCAGTTCTGTCTGGGTGTTCCTCTGCACGCATTCCTCTACGTGGGATTATTATTCTAGAGAATTTATAAAGTCATTCATTTCTCCAGCCGTCCCCGTACAGTGGAAGTTTTTGCTTGAGCGAGCGGGGACTCGGGGCGCACAGCTCGGAGAGCCGTGTGGGCCTGTGAAAACACAACAGTAAATAAATCAGCAGGGAGAATTTACACTTTGTCCTTCTGATTGTTTTTCTACTCCATGGCTCAGAAGCAGAGTCCGGAGTGTAAAATAAATAACTTTGTGGCACAGCTTTAACTGGGCCGGTTAGTAGCTGTGCGAGACCGTAGATTTATTTACAAGCTGTGCTCTCCCAGCTGAAAAACGAACCCAGGGTGGAGAGGCAGTTAAGAATATATGGCATTTTCTGGAGTGGCTTTCTGGGCCATACATCAGATTTTTATTACAGAGTTATCACTGCCAGAATGACAGAGGAGCTATATACATTTCTGAAAACTCAAATCCATCATTCTGGGCCAGCGCTACCTCGCACACTGAGTTCGGTCCCAGCCCTGTTAAACTTGGCCTGTGGCCAGAAGGGAAAGCAAGTGGTCACACAAGGTATATAGGATGCATGAGAATAATTTTGTTCACATGGTTCAGAAGCAGCTCGTTGTTCTGACATGGGTCGAAGAAAAATGGGGGGTACGGTTGGCTCTGGAAAATGAGGCTTGTTGTGTACAATGAAAAATGGAAAAGCGGGATGAGATGTAACTTCCATCAGGTTTTGAGGAACAGAGATTGGGATGGGGAAGGAAGGGGCAGAACATTGCCGGAACAGCATTTTTCCTTTTTTATTATTATTATTATTATGGTTTGTCGCACAGTCAGACAGATTTTCCAACTGGATTTGGCATTTTTGTCCACCTAACAAGTCCTTCCCGAGGACCTGGAATAGGCAGATGTGGTTGTTTGGAGGGTGTTTAAGGTGTTGCCTGCAGGATGTAAGCTCTTCCGAGTTAGAGCTGCCTTTTGCAATTGACTGATGGTGATATTGTCAGTGCCGACCGGCATTCAAGGGGCGGCTCGTGATCTTTGGGGATTGCACTCAGGGCGCCTTTGTTTTCTTTCGCCACAGTCGTTCTGCTTCTATTTGCAGGCCTTTGTATTTTGTTATCTTCTCCAGTTCTTTCTCTTCTATTATTGTTAGGAAGAAATTGGAGATTCTCAGTCATCCGGGTCATAGTTATCCCAAAGATGCTTTTTCACGAGGCAACTGAACGTTCTTGCTTTCCTTTGAAGAAAGAAAGCCCAGTTGCCTCGTGAAAAAAGCATCTATGGGATGGATCCTACAATGCAGGGTTATAATTCTTTAGCTAGTCACCCCAAAAGAAAAGCTTCAGTTTCAATTTTATGTGAGGCTCTTCTGCATTATGAACATGGACCTGAGAGATACTATTTTTCTTGCGAACGGAAAGCTTTTGAGAAGACTGTAAAAGATGACTGGAGGTTTTCAAGAAGAGACTGGGCAGCCATTTGTCTGGAATGGTATAGGGTCTCCTGCCTGAGCAGGGGGTTGGACTAGATGGCCTCCAAGGTCCCTTCCGACTCCGTTCTTATGTAAAGAGAAGCAAAATGGACACACCATCTTCTTTTTTTTATTGAAAAGTTTTACAATACATTTTTAAAATAAAAAAAGAAACAAAAGAAAAAACCCCTCCTCTCCTTCCCCTCTCCCCAACCCACCCCTCCCCACCCCTCCCCGACTTCCCAGAGCTGAATACAGGGTATAGTATTACAAACATAAGCTAAAATATGCTAACAACCCAAAAATAAAACATTAAATTCTGTCGCACTTTAACTCTCCATAATCATCGTATTACTAACAAATAACAAATAACTAATTATACATCGTATAAAACCACTACTTATTCAAATGCTAAATGAAAATTTTTAGTCCCGTATTTATTCTGAATATATTCAATCCGTCTCCTCCATTCCACAATATATCTCTGTTGCGATTGTTTTCTTTCAAATATGCTGAGATCTTTGCCATTTCCGCCAAGTTGGAAACTTTCAAAGTCCACTCTTCTATAGTCGGCAGTTCCTCCTTCTTCCAATATTGCGCTACTAAAAGTCTCGCTGCCGTGATTAGATTCAGCATCAATTTAGTGTCTATGACAGTAAAATCTGTAATAATACCCAACAAAAACAACTGCGGAGAAAACTTTATCCTTTTCTTAAATATGTTTTGCATATTCCACCAAATTTTAATCCAAAAAGCTTTGACTTTTTTACAAGTCCACCATATATGAAAATACGTTGCATCCTCGCAAGACACACCATCTTCTGTATTGACTGTTCCTCAGGGAACTCACTTCTTTGGTTCTAAGTTCTTGAGATCATCTTCTTTCGTGGTTTGATTGCTCATTCAAAGGACAGACACACCACCCATTCTGTTAACAGAGAAGGTCCCTGCTGTGTGGCACCAGAAATAATTTTTGTTGAGCATTCTGAAAAAAAATATTCAAGTTGTGCTTCCATTTTAAGACATCTCTCTGCCAAAACACAGACAACAGAGGAGAAAGATGCTTCATCAAAAATGAAATTTTATTGCCCGCTCTCAAAGTGAACACATAAACATATTTATTAAGTTAATTAATTTATTAGGCATTTATCAGGTAGAGTTTGCAAAGATTGCCGTGCTCATATCTAGCTGCAAATGAATACAATACAATACAATACAATACAATACAATACAATACAATACAATACAATACAATACAATACAATACAATACAATACATGAAATGGAATAGAATGGGCTGGACTGGACTGCACCAGTCTATAGACTACACTAGTAGATCAGACAAGAACTAGACTAGAAAATATGGAGTGGAATGGAATAGAATAATAAAATCCCTAATTCTGATTTTCTGCTGATTTTTCTGTGACATGAAAAGAAACCAGTGTGTTAGCTCTTCAATAGGAGATGGCTATTCATTATGCAATGTGTGTGGGGGTGGGGGGTGGTGGTCAGGAGACATAGCAAGGTGGAAGAAAATAATATTAGTAACCTAACATGGGCCTATGAAAGTTTGTGGGGAATTTGCATTTAGGTTACCTGGGATGCAGAAATGCAAGCATCCACTAGATAGCAGCACTGAGCTATTTTTTGTGTGTTTCTTCACTACCATCCTGTGGTAGGACAGTGCAACTGTCATATGTACTTGCGAGTTGCCAAGCATCTGAATGTTTGATCCCATGATCAGGGGGATGCTGCAACAGTCATAAGTGTGAAAAAAATGAGGCCTTCCCATAAGAGGAACAGTTAGGTTTGATTGCCATAACATTTGAGCAATCTCCTCACCAGTTATCAAGATGTGTTTTTCTAAGCATGTTTTCTTTGGAAAAGTCTTCCAATCTGAATCCTCCAGTTGGTCAAGCTATTCATTATTATTATTATTATTTTCCTTTATCTGTTTGGCTGAATTCTAGCACAGATTCAAGCAACTTGGCTTCCAACTGGACGGTCTCCAGGCTGAATCACTCATGAGTTGCACAGAAACAAATACGTGGGTCAGCGCTGCGATTTTAACAATACACCAATCTCAGTTGTAGGATGCTAACTTTGTTAACTTTTACTCTTCATGTCCCGGGGGGGGGGGGGAAATGCAACAAGTTTATATTAAAGAGTAGGGCCTCTTGCAGTTTCAAGGTAGTTTGTAAAACCTAGTAAATCCAAGCTCAATATAAGGTAAAGGTAAAGGTTCCCCCGCACATGCGTGCGTGCTAGTCGTTTCCGACTCTAGGGGCCGGTGCTCATCTCCATTTCAAAGCCGAAGAGCTTGTCCGAGGACGTCTCCGTGGTCATGTGGCCGGCATGACTAGATGCCAAAGGCGCACGGAACGCTGTTACCTTCCCACCGTAGCGGTCCCTATTTTTCTACTTGCAATTTTTATGTGCTTTCGAACTGCTAGGTTGGCAGAAGCTGGGACGAGTAACAGGCGCTCCCTCTGTTACGCGGCACTCAGGATTCGACCCGCCAAACTGCCGACCTTCTGATCGACAAGCTCAGCGTCCTAAGCCACTGAGCCACCGCGTCCCTTTTAAGCTCAATATACATCTATCTTAACAATAGAAGGGAACCCAGAAAGGGCAAACCACTAGGATATAAAACGAAATAAAAACTCACTCCCTAGCAAGGCTGATGATGTTACCTAGTTGGGTAATGAAATGACTGCAAGAAAACAACCAAGCTCAGAGAACACCAAGGACCCCACAAATATGGATTACAAGAGATTATGAGTTTATCAAAAGCTAAACACAATAAGGAGCCACTGATTTGGGGCAGCCCTATAAATTTTCTTTTAAAAAAAGTAATGGAATGGAATGGCACTAAAAAGAAAGTTTCTCCTACATTAGCTGAATAATTGGGTTAATTAAATTCAAGAAGATTTTTACCTACGTCCTATATGAAAACCATCTATGGCACGTTTCTTGATTTTGCAATCTTGGCGATGGTATAAATGTCGCACTATATTTCATTTGACTTATACAACATTGAGGCCTTTGAACTATGGTGCTGGAGAAGACTCCTGCGAGTCCCTTGGACTGCAAGGCAATCAAACCGGTCAGTCCTAGAGGAGATCAACCCTGACTGCTCTTTGGAAGGCAAGATCCTGAAGCTGAAACTCAAACACTTTGGCCACCTAATGAGAAGGAAAGACTCACTGGAGAAGAGCCTCATGCTGGGAAAGGTTGAGGGCGAGAGAAGAAGGGGACTGGATGTAGTCACTGAAGCAGGAGGCGTGAGCTTAAATGGACTCCAGAAGATGGTAGAGGACAGGAAGGCCTGGAGGAACATTGTCCATAGGGTCACGATGGGTTGGACATGACTTCGCAGCTAACAATAACAACAATACAACAGAGAGAAACTCCCTCTGAGATATAAGCTTTCTATATGCAGGGTAGTTTTATTACGAATAACACCTTGGTGTAAGAGAGCCTCCATATGTATTTTGAGGTGGTACAACCTCCCAGATAGCTGCGCCACATGCTTCTGAATATTGGAATTAACTTTCTTAACTCTGAATCTAATTCCTGCCGATGTTCATTGAAAAAACAACCTGGGACTACAGTTCTGAGTTATGACACTTCATTTCTGCTGTAAAACCAGATTCTGAAGACTGGTTCAAAGCTTGGTGAATAGGCTTAATGGGGAACAAGGTTGACTTGTATCTCCATCAACAGTCTGCTGCTAGCTCCAGAAGGCATCAACAGGAAGTATAGCTTAATTCCCATATAGCAAAACGATGCCACGAGGGAGTGTTGAAATTCTTCGCGCACATGGCGTTGAGATGTTCTTGAGTTGGGGAGAAATTCAGTTGTTGCTAGAATGTTTCTTAGTGTTTTTTTTAATGCACTGGGCATAAATTGTACGGCTTTGCACAATTGCCAGTCCAGTACAATTACAATTAATAGTCCAGTCAGTTTCAATTGTACAATGTAATTGTACTGGATTATTAATGCCGTCTCGAAGGGTTTCTTGGCATAAAAATACCAAAGTAAGAAGATTAAAGCTAAGCCAGTCAAGATACAATGTGTACTATGAATAAATAGAATCGTTATAAAAGATGAGGATCTTTTGTGATAGGAAAAGGATGGATTTTGAGGACAGCTGCCATTATTTTCTCAGAATCCTCCAAACATCGCATTCTGGGAAAATCAGGGAGAAAATTGAACCCTCCAATGAAAATTGTCATTGTTCGCTCTGTCGCAAGGCCATGGACAAATGCAACGTCTGGAGCATTCAGAGATGGGACAGAGAACAACTGGTTGAATTAGTTCCCTTGCCATCCAGGAGAAGGAGAAGGAGGAGAAGGAGGAGAAGGAGGAGAAGGAGGAGAAGGCAAAGGAGGAGGAGGAGAAGAAGAAGAAGAAGAAGAACAAGAAGAACAACAAGAAGAAGAACAAGAAGAAATAATATACCTCTCATATGTTTTTGCTAACACCTCTACGACTTCCATTCTTCTAGGTCAACCACCATTTCTTCCCCGTCGAACGAAATGAGATTCAGTCCATACCAAGAGCCAGGAATGGACATTTCCAGCCAGTGAGGACATTCCCATAGGGAAGGGAAGCTGATGTTTTTCTAAATCCACTTAACCAACAAATGCAAATGCAAATGAAGGAAGCGGAACATTTCCACGCCGTCCTGCAGACCTCCCACCTTGTTCCCTTGTCCTCGACGAGGGATGCGGCTGCCTTAAGGGACTTGTAATGGGATATGATGCCTTTCACCTCTGGGTCTCGAGTTCGAATTCCAAATCCATCTCAGTTCACCAGTGAGCAAAGGTCATCCTTATCCCGTAACTGCTTGGAAGCTTGTTTGAAACAAGTAGGTGGTCTCCTCTTGGTTTTTTAGAAGAGAAGAGTGGGGGGAAAAGCTCTTACAGAGAAGCAAAAGTGATTTTATGAGCATCTTTCCCACTTTCGCTTATATTATGTGATCTGATTTTGGTGGATCATCAAGGAGGATCAGATGCAGCTCCAGGTGAGGGGATAAAATTGGTTGAGATTTGGATATGTCAAGATAGCTCACTACCATGTCATCCGTTGCTTGTCCATTTTGGGTGTCATGAAATACCCAACAACCTATCCAAAGGATTTCTCTTTGTGTAACAAATTGAAGGGTTTTTTTTCATAATGAAGAAAGAGGAGGAGGAGAAGGAGAAGGAGGAGATAGTTTCATAACAATGGAGAACGAGAAGAAGGATATTTTCATAATCAAGAAAGAGAAGAAGGAGAGAAGGAGAAGGAGGTACAATGATTTACCAGGGACAAAAGTTAGGAATGGTGTTTCACTATGGCTGGCCACTGAGCAACAGGTGGAATAACATATTCAGTGAAGCCTCACCATTTCAGGGGCGTGACAGCTGTCACCTGAGACTTGGCAGGTCATCCTGGGTCATAACTTACTAATATCCGAGTAACTAGGACCCCTCCCTTCTCTTGTTCTTCCTGCGTCTCAGACCAGGACTTTAATCAAGGCTTTGTGTCCTTAAATAGCCACGATTCTGGGAAATCTCGATCACGTGGAAAAGACTATGAATGGAACTTGGTTGCTTATTCTCGGAGCATTTTCATTCTTTCCTACGGAGACTATGAATAGTATGTTTGTGTGTGTGTGTGTGTGTGTGTGTGTGTGTGTGTGTGTGTGTGTGAGAGAGAGAGAGAGAGAGAGAGAGAGAGAGAGAGAGAGAGAGAGAGAGAGAGAGAGAGAGAGAGAGAGAGAGAGAGAGAGAGAGAGAGAGAGAGAGAGAGAGAGAGAGAGAGAGAAGCACAGGGATAACTGGGAAAGTGTAACTTGTGAATTTTATGTGATGGAAAGATGGTATATGGTCAGTGGTGGGATTCAGCCAGTTCGCATAAGTTCAGCAGAACCAGGAGCTAATTTGCCCAGAATGGACTTCCAGAAGCAGCATCCACACAGGTTGTTCATATATTTGAATCCCAGCACTGCATATGGTAGTCAAAATAACAGAAGAATAACAGAGCTGGGAGGGACCTCGGAGGTCTTCTAGTCCAACCCCCTGCTCAAGCAGAAGACCCTATACAATTTCAGACCAATGGCTGTCCAGTCTCTCCTTCAAAACCTCTAGTGATGAAGAGCCCACAGCTTCTGAAGGCTCGCCGTTCCACTAGTTAAGAGTTGTGACTCACAACCACAACTAAGCCCCAACATTTCTGTTGCTAAGTGAGTTTTGCTTTGGTTTCATAGATCTTTATAGATTTTCAGGATAAATGGGAGTATTAGAAGGAAAAGGGGAGAAACTATGTAAGTATAAAACTCTAATATATCAATAATGTAAAAACTGCATACAAACAAATGTTCTATCTATGGACCCAGAATGGGTTGATTACTTTAAAACAGGGGTCTTCAAACTTGGCCCCTTCATGACTTGCGGACTTCAACTCCCAGAATTCCTCAGCCAGCATGGGAGAACTATGGCCCCCTTGGTGACTTGTGGACTTCAGCTCCCAGAATTCCTCAGCCAGCGTGCCTGGCTGAGGAATTCTGGGAGTTGAAATCCACAAGTCATAAAAGGGCCAAGTTTGAAGACCCCTGCTTTAAAATGTTCAGGGAATTTACAACCCTTTTCTTCCTGTTTCAATTATTCACTAAAAGATGGAGCCCAATGTCTACGCAACAACAACAATAATTATGATGATGATAATGATGAAGATGATGATGATGAAAGACTCAATTGTGGCTTCTCCCTCCAAGGATAATGCTATTTTCAGATGTTTGGGGCTGCCCTATTAAAGAGCCGTTTGAAAAAGAAAGGCTTTAATGAATTGGAGAGATTTTGAATCCTCTTCACTGCCCGTGTCAACAGCCCTTTCAGCTTGGAATTTGAGTAATTTGCACGGGAGCCAAAAAAACCGAGGGGACCGGTGATCAAGGTGTTGAAATTTCTCAACGGTGGAGAAGAGAGGCTTCTTTGAGGAAGCCAAGGGGAGAAAGGAAGGAATGGGCAGCTTGTAAGAGAAGCAGTTGGGCAATTAGTAGATCCTGAAAGGCCTTTGAAATCTCCTGTGTTCATCGAGACTGTTTGGGGGGGAACGAGAGGGGGCTTAATGGACCTAATAGTGTGTGGCGGATCACTTTAAAAAAAAGATGACAAGCCAGACCTCTTTATAAAGCCTTAGTAAGGGCTGCATCTGGAATACTGCATCCAATTTTGGTCACCACATTGCAAAAAAAAAAAAAGATGTTGAGACTTTGGGAAAAGTACAAAGAAGAGCAACTAAGATGGCTAAAGGCCTGGAGACCAAAACATATGAAAAATGTTTGCAGGAATTGGGTTTGATTAGTCTAGAGAAAAGAAGTAGTGTGGAGGGGGGGGGAGAGACAGGAGAGCAGTATTCCAGTATTGGAAAGGCTGCTAGAAAGAGGAAGGGATCAATTTATTTTCCAAAGCATCAGAAGGCAGAACAAGAAACAATGGATGGATACTAATCAAGGAATGAAGCAACCTGGAATTAAGGAGAAACTTCCTAACAGGGAGGACGATTAGCCAGTGGAACAGCTTTGCCTTCAGACCTTGTGGGTTCTCCATCACTGGAAGTTTTTAAGAAGAGGCTGGACAGCCACTTGTCTGAAATGACATATGCTTGAGCAGGGGATTGGACTAGAAGACCTCCAAGGTCCCTTCCCACTCCGTTATTCTGTTATTCTGCTTCTTTGATCTCAATGCACGTAGATACATGGGACAGAGGCTATGATGGGCCTACAAACAATGCATACTACCGTTGCATGCTAAAAACAACATGATGATATATGGGTAATTTGAAGATGCCATGGGCAATGGAGTGACATCACAACCATGACAACCCAAAGCCTGTACAAAAAAAAAAGCTCTGGACAAAAACAGAAGCTCGCATCTCTGCTTCGTAGAAAAACTTCTAGATTCAGGAAGTAAACAAAAGATCTTGAGCTACTTCTATCAATTTGATCTCCTCTGTTGATTCCAGGCTATATTTCCCACAAAAGTCCTAATCTCGGTGACAAGGCAATTTTTACCAGAGGAGGAGGAGGAGGAGGAGGAGGAGATGATTCTCCTCCGTAGGACATTGATTCGCTCACTCTCTCAATCTGCCGGCACCCTTCTCTTCTCCCAACCCCCCCCCACCCCCAACCCCATCACTTCCTGTTGAACAAATAAACATCAGGGTGTTGACAGCTGTCAGAAGGAACCTGATGGAAAATGGATGTTGTGTTGGAGAGAAGATGTGTGTTTTTTCTACATAGGTGTGTTGGGCACATTTGAGGAAGAATGAAGCTTTTGTGTGGCAAGGCCAAGCGAGGATGAGGTAAACCTGGAAGCGGGGGCCAGATTGGGTGGTCTTCAGACGATCCTCAAGCTTCCTCAAAAGAAGAGGAGGATATCACCACCTTATGGAATCGGGAGGGGAAGAGACATCGGTCATCTGACTTTGGGGAACGAAGGCCTGAACTGAAAAAATTAGCGGAGGTTCCTAAAAACATGCGAAACGAAAGGGAATTTGGTTGAATCTTTGATCCTCAACCTACGGCCACAATTGAGCCCAGGTTTTCTGTTGTTAAGCGAGACCTTTGCTAAGTGAGCTTTTGCCCTCTTTTCACGACCTTTCTTGCCACCGTTAATTCAAACATTTCTGTTGCTAAAGGAGACCTTTGTGGAGTTGAGTTTTGCCCCATTTTGCGACCTTTCTTGACACGGTTGTTAAGTCAGTCATTGCAATTGTTAAGTTGGTTAATCCGGTTGTTAAATGAATCTGGCTTCCCACTGGATTTTGCTTGTCAGAAAGTCACAAAAGGGGATAGATGACCCCAGAATATAAGTATGAGCCAGTTTCCAAGCATCTGAATTTTGATGAAAAATGGACATAAGTCATTTTTTTTACAATGCCGTTGTAACTTCGAACCGGAAGGAATTGTTGTAAGAAGAGGACTATCTGTATGAGACTTTAGAGGGTAACATTTCCACCCAGCTGGTGATCTGTTAAGTAGATAGCAAAACTCTGTATGAACATACTAAAACATAAAAAAACATATTGAAGTTCTACAAGTAGCAATGCTGCTTTGGTCCCTTCAAACTCCTGTGGATATTTTCAACCAGAAGATCCTGTTTTGATATTCTTAAGGATACATCAATTAGTTTACATTTAACTCACGCAATGAAACAGGTACTTGATCATAAAGCTATTCCTTCAGGCTTAACAAATATCAGAATACTAGAATCGGAAGGTACCTGAGAGGTCTTCTAGTCCAACCCCCTGCCCAAGCAAGAAACCCATTCTAGATAAATGGCTGTTCACTTTCTTTTTAAAAACCTCCAGTGATGGAGCACCCACAACTTCTGGAGGCCAGCCTTTCTACTGATTAATGGTTTTCACTGTCAGGAATTTTCTCCTTCTGCAATTTGATTCCACTAAGACCCCATCCCTGATCCCCCTGCCCCCCCCTTCAAAGAGAGAAAATTATCGGTGGAAGTATTGTGCAAATGCATTGGTACCATTTCTGAATATATGCCTTTTCATGCGCAATTTTCCACGATACGTTCTGTTTTTAGGGAATTGTTGAGCCAAGAGCAATGCCCCAGATTCAGAGAACAGCATCAAACCAAGGCTCAAGGGCTTCTGAGTTGCCTTTTTCTCCCAGGTGGCATGAAAACTTAGATTTCTTTTGCCTTTTTTAAAAAAAATGCAAATCCATTCAAATTGTCCAGCACCCTATCTTGCAACAAAGTCTATGCAAGATAAAATCCTTGAAGGTCACAATAAACTTTTAAAAGTTTTGCTATGTCCCTTTCTGGATACAAGTATAGATTAAATTTTATTTTTAAAAATTATCTATCTATCTGTCTGTCTGTCTGTCTGTCTGTCTGTCTGTCTGTCTGTCTGTCTGTCTGTCTATCTATCTATCTATCTATCTCTATTTTTCTATTTATCAATTTATTTTTCTTTCTATCTATATTTTTCTATTTATCTATTTATATTTCTTTATATCTATCTCTATTTTTCTATTTATTTTTCTTTATCTAAATCTATCTATCTATCTATCTATCTATCTATCTATCTATCTATCTATCTATCTATCTATCTATCTATCTATCTAATCAACCTACCATCTATCATCTATCTGTCTAGCTATCTCCATTAGCTATATTACTATTATTATATTACATACTATTCTAGCTCTATCAATGAATATTTTAGTCCTCTTGTTACAATTTCTTTATATTTAAAATTCACAACGGACTTGTGTGCATTCACTTGACTACCTTTAAACTTAGAGCAAAAAAATAAAGTTTTTTTTTTTAAAAAAAGTCCTTTATCAGTGGCAATAATGTTCATATAATGCCTCTGGCCAAATCTGTATGACTTGCACATAAACACTGTTAGACTGTATAATGGCCATTTACAGTATATGCAAAAGCATGTACTGGAATTTTTTCAGAGAGTCCAGAAAATAAACTTTTTGGTAATTAAAATGCAGTATTAAAATTGTTTTTAGATCAATAGGGAGTCTGCTTTAGATATATAGATGCCTTGCAAAATATTCATTTCCTTCTTAAGCATTTTGTATAAACTCTTTGAACTTATCTGCAAAGAAAACTGCTGGAGCAAACTTTTGTGATATTAGCAATTAATTATTGCCAATATTATTAATATTATCCAAAATCAGTTGCATTTTTTTAAAAAAAATACCTCAGTTTTAAAAAGAAAAATAAATAAAATGCACGGGCATTTTTAAATTAGAAACTTTTGAATGTAAATTCCATTTAAAAATTAGCAAAAATATTTAAAAGGGTTGTCTTATAAAAAAAGAGATAATTACAAAACATTCTCTTTCAGTTAAATTATAATCTTACTAAGTAAATTATAATCTTACTAAGTAAATTGAAAAAAGCTTTCTTTTAAAATATACTTTGGGTTTTTTTTACAAAGCAAAGCCCCAGTTGTATCATTTATCAAACATAAGCACTGCATTGTATTCGTATAAAAATAAGCAGCTGTAGTAACTTACTTCGCGGTATGGACTTTAACAAATTTCTTTTTTTTTTTTATTTCACAAATTTTTCTATTTGTGAAAACGTGGTGGGAGAAAGTTAAGAACAGCAAGGAAATGCAAACAAGGAAAGAAACTAAAATAACCAGTTCCTGTAATTTTATGCTACAGTTGGACAGTTGGACATAAAAAATAGGAATATTTCATAGGATTATTTTTGAGGAAAGAAAGACAAAGAGAGAGAGAGAGAGAGAGAGAGAGAAAGAGCTACAAAATATACAGTATTTTATATTAAAGAGATATATTCTAGATAGAAAAAATAAAATATTTACAACAAAAACTTCATCAGAATTTACATCAGTAAATCCAATCAAAAACTAGATGATTCTTTGACAGTGCTGTGTTATATATGGACAAAATTTGGGGAATGTTTGTATAACGATGGGAAACTTGATTTATGATTTAAGTCTTCCTCCTTTCTTTCTATTTTTAAACGTAGATTTATGCTGTCAATCCACTGTGACCAGAGAGTCTTATGTTTAAGTCTCCTTACTTAGCAATCAAACTCTCATTTATTTAAACGCACACATGCATGCACGGCCACACGTACACCGTCCTCCCTATGAATTAGAAGATAATTGTATCCCCATTTATTTACCCAGCATGCTCTACTTTTACAGAGTCAACTGTTTACCCAGCATGCTCTACTACTTTTTCAGCCTGTATTGAAATCGCGAGTAGGAATCATTTCTGCAATCCATACTGCTTTGGCCAACACTTCCAAACTTCACATTTTCTGCGCGCGCACATACAACGTCCTCCCTATGAATTAGAAAATAATTTTACCCCCATTTCCTACTGTTTTCGGGGAACATTGCCTGTGACAAAGAGGCAACAGAGACTATTAACTGACTCGCAACGTTCCCGGAAAACAGTAGGATTACTCTAGGCAGTTTCAGCGCATCTGGGGCTATTGAGTTACAAGCAAAACCATGCCCAAGACGTTGTTGCCAGCTAAATTCTCTAAACTAGAGAGCACACTGCAAACCATTTTAGGATTACTCACAGCTAAGAAGCACGTGCAATGTTCTGACATACTCCGACCACACTGTATATTTTTATTTTTTTTAATTAATAGTAGCCTACATTCAAGCCTTAAGGGAACAATCTCTCATCCTGATGGGCTGCCCTTTGCACAGAGACAAAGTCTGAATTGTGAATATAAATAACGGTGAGGTAGAGGTTGTATTATTCCTACCAAATATATAAGAAAGATAAGCCCATTCATGTAGCAAGCTCATTAGGGCTGAGATCATCCATCTAAAAATGTTAAATATTAAACTCAAGAACTACCCCGACTGACATAAATATTGCTTTTGGCTATTCGATACTTTCTAAATCATCCCTGTTGCTGCATAGATTTCTTCCTCTCTTTTTTAAAAAAAAAACATTTGCATCACAATTTCTATGCTTAATCTATAAACTCATGATGGTGTAGCCGAGGTATTTAAGCTTTCACCTTGCATTTGTGTGTTTGCATGTGCTGGGGAAAAAATGTCCTCGATGCCCATTTTAAAATAAAGTGACATCCCATCACCAAAGGAGAACAGATAAAACCTGCTCCATAATAATACCGTTGTACAGAAAAGGCAGATTTCTTATATAAACCAAGTCAGTTCCTCTCTTTGCCCAATAATCACACATTAATACACACATACACACATAATATATAAAAGGGGGAAAAACATTTGCCTTGCTGCAAATGGATTCAAGAACCCCCAACAAACAGATTTAAAAGAGTTTTTTTTCTCTCTCTCTCTGCTTGCTATTATTTCTCAAAATGCAACTCAGGAAGAGAACAAAAGTCTTTCCAGAGGCCACATATGAAACCCTTCCAAGCTACTGATAGTTGTAAAATGCAATCAGTGAAATAGAAAAAGGGAAAAAAGTTTCATCTGTTCTCACCAGGTTTTTTATTCCTCATCTTTCAGATATAAAATTTCTCTTTTTCCATTGCCCTCTCTGTTTTTCTTTCCATTAACTAAACTTCCTTATGGAGGCTGTTATCACTCGAGATTTATTCCCCGTTAGTAATGCTTTAATATTTCCCAGCTTGTACTGGATTTATAAAGAGACAGAGTCTATTCCTGGGAGTAAAGGACCGTGTAGCCAACGATAACGCGCGAGTCAAAATAAAATCTGCATTTGCTTTATTCAACACTTCCAGTTGGGTCAGATCATGTCTCCAATTATGCCTCTTGTTTTGGTGGAAATGGGGTTTTCTTGAAGCCAGTTGTAGGAGCTCAGCCAAGTTTGGGTTTTTAGGCGCTGGAAAAACGAAACCATTTTTCTGCTTTGGGAAAAGGCCTGGGTGTTTGAATTTCACATCAAAGGATGTGGAGTTATTCTATGAAAGGCCCAGAGAATTGGGGAGCTCTTAAAATGCCAAGTCCCCCACCGCAAAGAAAATTAAAATTGTGCAAGCCACAGTGATCTGGCTCTAACAGGGAATTGAGGGCCCTTTTTTAAATTTACAGCTCCAGGAAAGCAAGAAACGGACAGACTTTCAAACCAGGCTTTAGAAGAATTCCTTTTTTTTGGGGGGGGGTTTTCCGTCTTGATTTTAAAAAAAATTAGACTGAAATTAGAGGATTGAGGTGTCCCAGTAAAGGACTATTAGGAAAACCTATCAGTGCAACTGGCTTGGCATATTTGCACACAAGTAAGCTGCCTTTTAATTCCCAGAGGTCACGCTGGTTCTGCCAATCATTCAACTTTGATCTGGAGAAGGATGCCCAGGCTGAGCAGAAAATCCTGTTTCGCTTTATTTTTGCCAAATTTCATCACATTTCCCCCTTTTTCATGCTGCAAACAGAGACTTTGGAAGGCATGCGGTCTGCACCTCCATCTTGTAGTGTATCCAAAATGCAGTACTTCCAAGTGTGGCCTTACCAAGGCATTGTAAGAGGCATTTATGATAGTGGCAGTAAGGGGTTGGACTAGAAGACCTCCAAGGCCCCTTCCAACTCTGTTATTCTGTTATCTGCCCTGCAGACCAAACCAGGGAAAATTTGGAAAGACCGTGTTTCCATACCCCTTTAAATGTCACTCAAAAGCCTGAAGGACATCAGAATGCTCTTTTCTCAGGATATGAAAAAAGCCCTGCAAAGGATCTCCCTTTTCGTTCAGCAATGTTTGGGCTGAGATTGTGCGGAAGTGGAATTCTTCAAACGTTTCCCCTTCGTTGCCTAATAATATCCATCAAAGTGTTTCCAGTCTGAAGAGCAAGGACACACTTCGTAAAGGCCCGATCAGGAAGGAATTCTTCCTGGAAATGCAGAGAGAGCATTTTGCAGCTTGCACGAAACCATCTGATTCTGGATGGATTCAGGCTTGAACGTTCCAAGTTCGTTTTTCTTTTCTGTCAAAAAGAATGTGAGGTTTGTTTGTTGTTTTCTTTTGTCACGATCTCTGTTTTGCAGAGAAAAGAAATTTAGGCTAGGCTTAAGCGAACATTTCAGTTCTTTGAATTATTGCAATTTAGTTCTCCGTTTGGGGTGTGTGGTTCCCCCCCCCTTTTGTTTGGACATTAGAAGCGGTCAGAAATTCATGTATGTATGTTTTTTTTAATAATGCTGATTTTATAAGCAGTCAGAAATCCATGTATGGTTTTTTAAAAAAAAATATATGCTGGTTTTATAGTAACGATTCTGTCGTTAGTAATGTCCTGCAAAGATAATGCACGTTCCTGTAAAAAAAAAAGCCCTCGTGAGATGGTTTAAACTGGTTTCTAAACCAGTTTAAACTTTAGACTTGCAAACTCTAACTCAGTCATCTGGGTTGAGGTTAAAGGTAACTGGACTTTTCTTTCTCTGTTTTTATTTAAAGACATTTCACTTCCCATCCAGGAAGCTTCATCGGTTCCGGCGTAAAAGACAAGGCAATTGGTACGGAGCTGTGGATCTTCGGAACATCAAGCGCCCCCCGTCCTTGAACTGACAGGTAATTTTGGCCCTATCGGTTATTAGGAAAGATGTTTTCTTCTCTAACCTTCTCAAGGAGATGAGCCAACGTCGGTACGTTGAAGTCTCCATCTTGAGGGGCCCCAAAGCCCCACTCTGAAGGCACCGTTGGTCTCTGATCTTCTTCATACAAGTCAACAGAGGTTCTGAAATCAAGCCTGCTGTTGGCCTTGTGACACAGTTCTCTATCTACTGTACTATGTGTTTGGCCAAGATTCAGGACAACTTGACTCTGTTAGAGAAAGCTAATGACTTATCACCAGTCTCTACTGCTTTGATCAATGTCAGCACCGGAGAGATAATCCAGGCCCGCATAGTTTGCTATAGAGAAGCTCAGAGGCAATCATCACAGTGGCACAGCCAGCATGGCCATTTGCATTTGGCCATGGCCATGGAGATCTTCTCCTAGGCTAAATGAGGTCTGAGGGAAAGGGGAGCCAAACACACCTTAAACTTCCCCCGTCATTCACGGTGCACCATCTGTTCCTTAATTTCTTCCCCCCCCCCCCGTCATGACGTGTCAAAGCCCAATCCTGCCACTTCAGCGTTGTTGCTCTCCCAGCACACAAGAGGGGAGATGGGAATCTTGTAATCGCTGATTTAAACCTTGAGCAAAAGTAGAAGACAAACTCACAGGTGAACCAGAGAGATTTGCTCTGGGTCAAGATGTACAGGCAGTCCTTGACTTAACGACCATAGTCGAGCCCAAAATATCTGTTGCTAAGCGGGAGAGTGGTGAAGTGAGCTTTGCCCCATTTTACCACCGTGCTTGCCACCGTTCTTAAGTGAATCACTGCAGTTGATGAGTTAATAACCCGGTTGTGAAGTGAATCTGGCTCCTCCCCCCCTTGACTTTGCTTGTCAGAAGGTCGCAAAAGGGGGACCGCATATGACCCCTGGGACAGGGAAGGTGTCATAAACAGGAGTCCGTTGCCACACATCTGAATTTTGATCACGCGACCGTGGGGAGGCTGCAACGGTCATTCAGTGTGAAGACTGTTCATAAGTCACTTTTTTCAGTGCTGTGGTAACTTTGAACGGTTACTAAATGAACTGTTGTAAGTTGAGGAGTACCTGCATTTTGGAAAGTGCTGGTGACTAGCCCTGGTGATGTAACCTAATTTCAGTAGTGAAATGTCCACAAGGAAACAACCAAGCTCAGAGACCCCCAAGGACCCCACAATCCTCCTCCTCTCCACAAACCCCACCTTCTTCCAGCACTGATGACGATACCTAGCTGGGTCATGAAAAATCTGAAAGACCAACAAGCTCAGAGAGCACCAAGGATCCCACAATCTTCCTCCTCCTCCTCCTCCTCCTCCTCCTCCTCCTCCTCCTCCTCCTCCTCCTCCTCCTCCTCCCCATCCCTGCAAACCCCACTCCCTTCTAGCACTTATGATATTACCTAGTTTGGTCATGAAACATCTGCAAGACCAACAAGCTCAGAGAGCACCAAGGACCCCATAGTCTTCCTCCTCCTCCTCCTCCTCCTCCTGCTGCTGCTGCTGCTGCTGCTGCTGTTTCTCCTCCACTCCACAAACACGTCTCCCTTCTAGCACTGACGATGTTACCTAGTTGGGTCATGAACCATCTGCAAGAAAACAACCAAGCTCAGAGAGCACCAAGGACCCTTCCTTTCAACCCTGAGCTACAAATATTCTCTTTCAATGCCAACTTTATTGACAGTAAGTCAATAAGATCTCACATCTAGGGGTAATTTCCTTGCTTGTCTGGCTTCAGAAACCTGAGCTCGCCAGCACTCTCATATTGCTGCCAACAAACAACTCAGGCGGATGACAATCGAAAATTTCAGGTCACGGTTCTAGAACATACAATCTCGGAAACCCATCATTCATTTTTCAGCATCCCCAAGCTTGACGTTCTGTGGACGTTCTACCCTATTGTAAGGAGGGGCTCGTAGCAAGAGCCCTTGTTCCCCTTCCCCAGCTGGGGAAACCATCTTGTTGTTCTAAACACTATCTGGTAATTAATTCACAAAGACTTTGAAAGTCCACCATCCCTCCAGAGTCAGACCAGGCCAAGAAAAACATGGCTTAGAGCAATGTCAACAAATTGGAGAGCTAATCCATTCTGCTCGTTTCTGGCCCAGGGGCCGGGAGCCTCTGACATTTTCTTCACAGCTGCGTCCCCCACAACATCTCTGCTAAGGTTCATGCTGTCTCCCCTTGACTTCCTCTTGGTCCCCTTGGGTCACTGCTCAATGTGTGTTCCACCACAGAGGAAGTAGCCAAAACGAGTGTTACAAGCCTTCCTTTCTCTTGCCAATTGGCTGTAGATAATAAACAAAGTGAGTTTGTCGACTTTTCTTTCTCTCCCCTTACTGGGACTTGAAAGGTTTCCTCGTTGTTGTTTTTTTGTTTTGTTTTGTTCTGTTTTTTACCTCGGGCCCCGTTAAATTTCCTCTTGATGTTTTGCAAAAAAAAAGAAGAAGAAGAAGAAAGAAGGGGACTTGGCCAGCCTGGTTTCTAGGTAGCTTCCCGTCCGTCTGTCTCTTGTGAACAAATTTTGCCCATTTGTTCTTACAAAACCTGCTGAGGAAGATCTTACAAAGCAGTTTACAAGGGTAAGATCTTCCAGAGCTGCTGGCGATTCTTCTCCACGTCTCACCAACATTGCAACTGTGCTTTGGTTGAAATATGGGAGAGAACCTTTGGAACAATCTCCAGTTCAGATGACATGGGATGACATGACAGCCGTGTTCCAATATCTCAGGGGCTGCCCCAAAGAAGAGGGAGTCAACCTATTCTTCAAAGCACCTGAAGGCAAAACAAGAAGCAACGGATGGAAGCTAATCAAGGAGAGAAGCAACCTAGAACGAAGGAGAAATTTGCTAAGAGAACAATTAAATTAGTGCAATGGCTTGACTCTAGACGCTTTGGGTGCTCCATCACTGGAGGCTTTTAAGAATAGATTGGACAACCATTTATTTGGAAAGGTATAGGCTCTCCTGCTTGAGCAAGGGGGTTGGACTAGAAGACCTCCAAGGTCCCTTCCAACTCTATTCTGATTAATTGTCTGCCAAAGATTTTTCTGGATGGCTTCAGACAAATGAAGGTATTCAAGAAGAGATAGTATGTGATCTCTTTGAGCAGGGGGTTGAACTAGAAGACCTCCAAGGTCCCTTCCAATTCTAATATTCTGTTAATCTGTTATCTAGAGGTGTCAATTTTTTCAGAGGTTCAAATCCTGAGCTGTAAAGGTGTAGAGAAAGGGAAGGAAAACCTAAGCTCTCCTAAGACTTTTGTGAGATGGATCAGTCAGGCTTCAAAACAGGTTCATAATAATGAACAGTTTCGGGGGGGGGGAAACCTCCACATATTTCTGTGTCGGTCTTCAAGGTGAGGAATGCCAATGATCCTAGATTAGCCCGATGACAGAATGGTACCGTAATGACACCAGCATTCACCTGCTGTTCCTCCACCTCCGCGTTCTCCCCTGTCGTTAGAAGAACCACATCAAGGAAGGCTTGTCAATCCAGCAAGTCAAGATTCCAACTCTGACTTTCATGTGCTAATTAGCGCTAATTAGGTAAACAGCGGAAAGCCCCTTGGTGAATGTCAGCACCGGCTTTCCAGATTCCAGGCAGCAGCTGATACAGGGCAGGCCCCTCTTTCAACATTTCCTTCCCTTTGTTTTATTGAGTTGTGTATCGTCGCAGGGGCTGGTGTTGTGATGCTTAGAGGTGGGTTGGATGGAAGGAGCTCAGTGGGGGCTACAAATGACCGTCTGACTTTGGGGCGCCTGATCTCTTTGCTTAACCAACCTCTTCTAGTGCTTCTTATTTTAACAAGCATGGTCTGGGTGCGAACATGAAAATATTATTTTGGCTTGGGGTTTCTACGGATGGCTACACAGGCAGGTCTATCTAATTTTCTTGGCAGCAACCTGGAAGTGCTTTGCTACTGTCTTCTTCTAGGACTTTTTCACCTTTTTTTTCATTCCTACTTGCCCCCCTGCCCCGGTCCAATTGACAGATGTTCCTAGTTCTTCTCCACAGATATATTAGTCAGGTCCAATTTTGATGGCTTTGTCTGGAGTCACCCACAGTCTGGAAGATGCTGCTAGGGCAGAGACAGACAGACGTGGATGGGTAGATAATAGGTGGATGGATGGAAGCATGGGCAGATGGATAGGTGGATGGATGGATGGATGGATGGATGGATGGATGGACGGACGGACGGACGGTTAGACATGGGTAGCTAGGTAAAGATGGGTGGGTGGATGGACAGATAGATTTGGATAATAGGTAAATAAAGTAGATAAAGATGGATGGATGGATGGATGGATGGATGGATGGATGGATGGATGGATGGATGGACTGGCACACATGGGTAGCTGGTTAAAGATGGGTGGATGCTTTTGGTTGCTGCACTGTAAAAAAATGATGTTGAGACTCTGGAAACAGTGCGGAGAAGAGCAACAAAGATGATTAGGGGATGGGTGCTAAAACGTATGAAGAACGGTTGCAGGAATTGGGGATGTATAGTTTAATGAAAAGGAGGACTCGGGTTGACATTATAGCAGTCTTCCAATATCTCAGGGGCCGCCACAAAGAAGAGGGAGTCAAGCTGTTCTCCAAAGCACCTGAAGGCAGGACCAGAAGCAACCGATGGAAACTAATCTAGGAGAGAAGCAACCTGGAACCAAGGAGAAATTTCCTAGCAGTGAGAACAATTAATCAGTGGAACAGCTTGCCTCTAGAAGTTGTGGGTGCTCCAACGCTGGAGGTTTTTAAGAAGAGACAGGGCAGCCATTTGCCTGAAATAGTATAGAGTTGGACTAGAAGATCTCCAAGTTCCCTTCCAACTTTGTTATTCTGTTTTCTAGTCTATGATGCTGGGAAAAGTGGAAGGAAAGAGAAGACAATGACCAAGCACTAGATAGATGAATTTGATTCTTGCGGTAATGGGTGCACCATTGTTGTTGTTGTTAGCTGCGAAGTCGTGTCCAACTCATCGCGACCCTATGGACAACGTTCCTCCATTGGAAGACTTGAAAGGCCAGGTTTGGGATAGACCTGGAGAAGGTCTATTGTTGTGGCTGATAAGAGTCAACACTAACTTGATGGTACCCTAATCAATCCATTGAAAGGAAGAAAGTCTGTTAGAATGTCCCATCCATCCATCCATCCATCCATGGGGTTGCTAGGAGTGTTAAAATGACTTGACATCACCTAATCAATCAATCAATCAATCAATCAATCATCAGTCCCTTCTACTGATATTAGATCAATAGCCTCATTGTCCTGCCCCCTTTTCCCTAGGTTTGTGCCATGGCAATAAACTATTTTATAAATTCTGCACCACACTCTGGAGCTTGGATAAAACCACTGGGAATCACTTGGTGGGATTTAGTACAACAGAACCCAGACGCAACTCCTGTTTAATAAACTCAGGTTTATTATTCATAATAGGCCCCTATTTATTTTTCATCATAAGCTTCTGTTCATAATAAGCTGATTGTTATTCATAATAAACTCCTGCCAGAAATTTCACTGAATGACTTAAAGAATATTCTCTCTCTCTCTCCCTCCCTCCCTCCTCCTCCTCCTTCTCTTTCTCCCTCTGTTCCTCCCTCTCTCCCTCCTCCTTCTCCTCCTCCTCCTCTCTCTCCCTCCCTCTCCTCCTCCTCCTCCTCCTCTGCCTCCCTCTCTCTCTCCCTCCCTCCCTCCTCCTTCTCCTCCTCCTCCTCTCTCTCCCTCCCTCTCCTCCTCCTCCTCCTCTTCTGCCTCCCTCTCTCCCTCCCTCCCTCCCTCCTCCTTCTCCTCCTCCTCTCTCCCTCCCTCTCCTCCTCCTCCTCCTCTGCCTCCCTCTCTCCCTCCCTCCCTCCCTCCTCCTTCTCCTCCTCCTCCTCTCTCTCCCTCCCTCTCCTCCTCCTCCTCCTCCTCTGCCTCCCTCTCTCCCTCCCTCCCTCCTCCTTCTCCTCCTCCTCTCTCTCCCTCCCTCTCCTCCTCCTCCTCCTCCTCTTTCTCCCTCTCTCTCTCCCTCCTCCCTCCCTCTCTCATAATGCTATGCTGCTGATCTTCTCAAGGAGGAAAACCAACCGGGCGTTTTGCAAAGCCCTTCTCCGCCTTCCGCAGCCTTCATTCTTTTCCTTTTTAAGCCAGCAGTTCTATATTTAAACTTACCATGCCAGAAATAGTGTAACCCGAGGTGGCCATAAATGTGCTTTTTAATATTCTGCACACCCTGGAACATCCATCTTCTGGAGAGGTCTAATCCAGACGTAAATCAACTCTCTCTCTCCCTCTCTCTATTTATCGGCGGACTCCCTTCAAAATGGATCCAGGCCTATAGTAAGTCCCGCTGGATTCCGGTGGGCTTCCTCTGTGACTGGACGGCATTTATTTATTTATTTTTTTAAAAAGGGGGGGTGTAGTTCCAGTTCTCTTGTTTCATTGGTCTAAGGGAAGAATTTGTCCCCTGGAAAGTGATTAGAAGAAAGTCGATCTTCCCCTGCGCGGAAAGGAGGCATTGTGGGATGAGCTGCCTTGCGTGATCTCATCAAGGAGACGAAAGGCATCTTTGTAGGAGCGTGTAGAGATTGTCATACTTATGATGATGTAAGCTGCTCAGAGTTGCTCCACAGTGAGATGGATGGTGTATAGCTTTAGTATCAAAGGGGCTGCCCCAAAGAAGAGGGAGTCAAGCTATTCTCCAAAGCACCCAGAGGCAGGACAAGAAGCAACAGATGGAAACTAATCAAGGAGAGAAGCAACCTGGAACTAAGGAGAAACTTCCTGACAGTTAGAACAATTAACCAGTGGAACAACCTGCCTCCAGAGGTGGTGAATGCTCCAACACTGGAAGTTTTTAAGAAGAGACTGGACAAGCATTTGTCTGAATTGGTATAGGGTTTCCAGCCTGAGCAGGGGGTTGGACTAGATGACCTCTGAGGTCCCTTCCAACTCTATTATTATTATTATTATTATTATTATTATTATTATTATTATTATTATTATTATTATTTCAACATCACAAACTATAAAGATCTGCCAGTAGAAATAGAAAGACTGTGGCGAAAGAAAGCAAAGATAGCACCCATATAGCTAGTCCTTGACTTACAACAGTTACGTTTGGTGACCATTCAAAGTTACAACATTCATTTTCCTGAATATTAAAAAAAAAGTGTCAGAGCCCCTGGTTGCTCATTAATGAAATAAAAATATAATTCCCATGCTTGCTTTGAGTGTGAGGGGGAATTAATAAAAGAACCAGACTGCAGCAATCTTGAAAGGGAACAAGTTCAGGCTGTGTGGTGTTTTTATTTTTTAAAAAAAAAAATATTATTCCCAAGGTTTGTACCCAGCAATTCCTGAGGAGCTGGATTTCTCCCTGCCAGGATTCATCTCTTACTGATTTGTGGACGGAGAGTCTAACAGTCTGCCACAGAATGGAGCTCAGAGGGTCTGTTAGCAAGATGGTAGATCTACCTAAAGATAAATAAATCTAATTTTATTTATAGATTTATATCAATTTATTATAGGTTTCTCTAACGATAAATAAAGCTAATTTCCTAGCTAATGGTAGAAGCTCCGAGCTGCTAGTGGAAAACTAACAAATTTGCTATTTAGGTTGTTTATTTGTTAAACCTAACAAATAACAACACAACAATAAGCATACTACAAAATGTTGACCTGCCAGCATTATTTTAATGGAAATTACAAGGAAGAATTAGCAGGACTCCCACAGGGCCTCTGCTTTTTTCAGCTCTGTATGTGTGTCTAAGTAGCAGGCGATTTGATTGATTAATTAATTGACTGATGGATTGATTCTGCTGGAGGTTGATGTGCAACACAGACGGGGAAGCGAAAGTATTTGCACACAAACAGTGTCGAGTTGTCGGGGTTTGTGGGGTGGCAATCTAGCGTGTCGCCTGCTTGTCACGCCCCGCCTCCCAGCCAAGATTTATAACTGGAGAGGTGTGAGAAATGCAGTTGTGTAGAAAAGGTGGTTGTGTCCTTCAGCAAAAAGCAACCTCTTTTTTTTCCTCCCCCTTCCTCTGCTACACACAAGACGCAAACACAATCAGTTGCAGCGTTCAAACTCCACAGAGATTATACACAGGGTGAACATACAATCCTAGCCCCTATGGTGAAGGGCGGCGAGCTTATTTATTTGCCCATTTTTATTTATTTTTATTTCACGTATGGCCTCTACAGAGGTCATGCCATCACTAATAAACAAATTTAGTTTAAATATAGCATCAGCAAATATATCCTTAGGGAAAGAAATGGGTGGGGATTACACAGAGAATTTTCCCCTTCCTTTGGAGAAAACGCGTTAGAGACGCATTAGTGGAGCTGTGAGAAAGCAGCCAGAATATCAAAAAAATATTATGAAGCTAAGCGTCCAGACAAAGGGGGAGGGGGGGAGACAGAGGGTCTGGCTGGGAATCCTGGGTATTGTAGTTCCGAGGCTTCCCGCAGGTGGAGAAATGGCTACTGGTGGTGTATCTTTGCGCCCTCTTCTTAATTGCAGGTGTTTGGTTATGTGTTGGAATTCCTTCTTGTCTTTTAACCCCTGGTTTCTCAGCGGTTTGCCATTCAAAGTCCGGCTTTGGCCTTTCATGTGAACAAGGCCATCATGGAGAGCTATTAGCAGAGTTACTTCTTGGTGTAGAGGGGAACACAGAAGCTGGGTTAGGCCCACCTGGGTTTAGAGTGCACTCAAAGTGTGAAATATTTCTTCTATTTTGTGTGAAATCTGTCAGGAGGCTAGCAAGTTGCTTCTTTTCTCTGTTCTTCCTTCCTTCCTTCCTTCCTTCCACCCTCTTTCTCTTTCTCTTTCTCTCAACTTCTTTTTCTCTTTTTCTCTCACTGTCTCTCTCCCTTCCTTATTTTTTTCAATATAGTTGTTTTCTCTTCTCCACGAAGGAAGGAAGGAAGGAAGGGAGGGAGGGAAGGGAGGGAAGGAAGGAAGAGAGGGAGGGAGGGAAGGGAGGGAAGGAAGGAAGGAAGAGAGGGAGGGAGGGAAGGGAGGGAAGGAAGGAAGAGAGGGAGGGAAGGGAGGGAAGGAAGGAAGAGAGGGAGGGAGGGAAGGGAGGGAAGGAAGAGAGGGAGGGAGGGAAGGGAGGGAAGGAAGGAAGAGAGGGAGGGAGGGAAGGGAGGGAAGGAAGGAAGAGAGGGAGGGAAGGAAGGAAGAGAGGGAGGGAGGAAGGAGAGAGGGAGGGAGGGAGGGAGGAAGGAGGGAGGGAGGGAAGGAAGGAAGAGAGGGAGGGAAGGGAGGAAGGGAGGAAGGAGGGAGGGAGGGAAGGAAGGAAAGAAGGAAGGGAGGGAAGGAAGGAAAGAAGGAAGGGAGGGAGGGAGGAAGGAAGGGAGGGAGGGAAAGAGGAAGGAAGGAAGGAAGGAAGGAAGGAAGGAAGGAAGGAAGGAAGGAAGGAAGGAAGGGGAGAAGATAGACAGAGCGCAGCAGCGGAATTCTCCTTCGGCGAGCGATGGCGCCGGCCTGGACGGGGCACCTCCCGTGATTGGCAAGGCGGGGGAGGGAGGGGGGAGGGAGGGGAGGAGGCGGTGGGCAAGCCGGCTTGAAATTCAAGCTTCTGGAATTTCTCCTCTGGACGGAATTTCTCTCCGTTCAGCAAAAAAGCGAGCCTTTGTTTTCCCGCGTGGACGCGGCTCTCCTCTTTCCTCGCACGTAAGAAATGCCTTGATGTGCGCGCAGTGTTTGTGCTGCCCGGGCTGGGGATTCGCCGCTCTCCCCCCCTCCCTTTCTCCCCCCTCCCCATTAAGATTAAGAGACCCGGGTCCAGGTCCATCCGGAGGGTCTCCCCCCCCTTTCCTTCTTTTT
This sequence comes from Vipera ursinii, assembly GCF_947247035.1. Taxonomy (NCBI): domain Eukaryota; kingdom Metazoa; phylum Chordata; class Lepidosauria; order Squamata; family Viperidae; genus Vipera; species Vipera ursinii. The sequence continues at coordinate 5,977,494 of NC_139527.1, forward strand.
TTAAACAAAAAAAAACACAACACAACAATCCCGAGAGGTGGGCTCGCGCGGAAAGGACTGTCCCCGTGTTTTTACCCCAAGCGTTTATTTTATTTTATTTTGACAAGGGGGTAAGGTGTGCGTGGACTTACTTAGCAAGCCAAACGAGAAGTGGGGGTGGGCGAAATGGGAGGGAGGGGCAAGGCCTATTTTTCGAAGTCCACATTCGAAATGATGGGGGGGGGGGTACCGGGGGGGGGGAAAGGTTTGACCCACGCAGCCGGTAAACAAGAGCTAAACGAGCAGAGCCGAATCGCAAAGGCGGCTTGGCGGCCTCGATTTGTCTCTCCTTTAAAGGCTTATTTCTTTCTCGATCATAAAACGTCCAATTATTTATAATCGTGAACTGAGACTTCATTTACGTGTCGGTTACCAAGGCGTCATTTAGCGTGCATTTATTATAAACGTTTAATGAAGGAATTATATAACATAAATAGAAATATTTCTTACTTCTCGCACACGTTTGTTTGCTTATGGCTTATTTCAATGTATCTATTTCACCTCCCATTTCAATAAAATAATATGGCATTCCTGTATCTTCTGGGTATATTTATTCATCCATTTTCAATCGGTCTCCGCTCCCCGGCTGATTTATTTTGTTTCGCTACCCAAAACGCCGTCAAGTTAATTCAGTTAAAAGAAAATGCTATCGACAACAAAATAACCAGAGCGGATGTGAACAGCAGGGATAAACATATTATTATTATTATTATTATTATTATTATTATTATTATTATTATTATTATTATTATTATTATTATTATTATTTATTTATTTAATTTATTTATTTATTATTATTATTATGGTCTAAGGGTAAAACGCGTTTCTGTCTTTTAAAATCGAAGCAGCCACCGAGATTTTTAGCGAGGGGTGTTCCAACGTTTTCAAGTCCTTGGGAAGGAGAAGGGCAGAGTCAAGGTGAAAGTCTCGCCGGCCTCTGTCAGAGCGATGGTTCTGCATGCCTGAATATTTTCTCTGCGTTAATGGATTGCCACCACCATCCTACCGATGTGTGTAATCATAACAATAATGCCAATGGGGGCTTGGATTAGAGCGACTCACGAGGAGGGCTAGACAAAGCTGGAAAATTGTAAAAAAATTCATGAGAAAGGAAAGAAATGGGAAGGGAAGGGAAGGGAAGGGAAGGGAAGGGAAGGGAAGGGAAGGGAAGGGAAGGAAAGGAAAGGAAAGGAAAGGAAGAAACGGGAAGGGAAGGGAAGGGAAGGAGAAGGAGAAGGAAAGGAGAAGGAAAGGAAAGAAACGGGAAGGAAAGGAAAGGAAAGGAAAGGAAAGGAAAGGAAAGGAAAGGAAAGGAAAGGAAAGGAAAGGAGGAAGAAATAGAGGAAAGAAAGAAAATAAAGGGAAGGAAGGAAGGAAACAGGAAGAAAGGAAGAAAACAATTTAGCCTGCGTAAACTTGGCTTTCAGTCCCTCCAGGAGCTTCTAATAATCTAAGGAATCCCAGCTAAACACGCTACACTCCGGATCCGGCCCAGACCCAGAGACGTGAGAACTGCGCCTCTTTATTCCTCCCCGAGCTTCGCAGAGCGATTAATCCTAAGGTGCTATTGTAAAATAATGTGTGTTTGTGTGTGCGTTCCTTTTTCTTTTTCTTTTGTAAAGCATCTTTCCAAAAGGAAAGGGGCTGTCCAGTTTCGGGAGGGAAAATCCAGCCAGGAATCTTCGCAGCGCCTTAAAACGCAGGCGACCTCCCCAAGCTTTGCGCGCGGGAGCAAAGAAGGACGCCCTCCAAACCCAGCCAAGGCGCGCAAGGCGCGGACTCCAGGGAGGACCAGGATCCGGAGGGAAATGCGGAGCGGCGCGGGGCAAAAGGACCAGCCCGGGTCTTGAAAGGCGGCTCCGTTGGCTGGGCTGAAGCGGAGGCGATCCAGACGAGCTTCTTCCAAGCCAGGGCGCATCTTAGGAGTGGCGTTTGAAACCTGGAGCCCACCTAGCCCAACCGGGCGTCTTAAAAAGCCGAAGATTTAGGTCCCCGGACAGCCCCGATTTAGGCTGGGCAAAAAGAGGCCCAGGTCTTCCTACTTGGCGCACGCACCTGGCCGCTTTTGCTGGACGAGACGCCGAGGCTGTGCCGGAGCACCAAACACGGAAAAAGGCCAGGAACCCTGGAATAAGGAGACACGCGATCCTGCTTCCTTTCTTGGAGCAGCAAAGAACATTGGTGTTTTTTTCCCCCGACCGAGAATTAGCAGCGAGGGAGCGCTGGAAGTTTAAAAGCCGATTTGGGAGTGGGGTGGGGTGGGGGGTCTTCAGGTCTGGGGAGGGGCGTGATGGGCCGTGGGGAGGTATACATTGCATAGGATGCGGCCGATTAAATCTACCGTTCCCTGCCTGGTGGTTTTTGTTTGTTGTGGTTCTTGCCCTTCTTCTCATTATTTATTTTTTTTAATATATATATATATATATATATATATATATATATATATATATATATATATATATATATATATATATATATATATATATTTATTTATTTATTTATTTATTTATTTGTTTTTATAAACCGCCCTTCTCCCGAGGGACTCAGGGCGGTGTACAGAATAAGATAGGCATACAGAATGAACCGTAGTGAAAAACAAACAATATATATATATATAAAATCAAAAGGCCACTCTTTCCCCCCGCCCCCTCCTCGGACACGAGAGACCCTCGTTCCAACAAGCCTTGCCGGGATTCCTAAAACTGCACCTCCCCGCGCGCAGCTAACCGGGGAAAAGGCTCCTAGTTGCCACGAATGTTGCCGCGAGGCGCGGAAGATCGGACAGTGAAGCGTTCTCAGCCCCCCCCCCCGCCTCCTTTCCCGGTGTCCCAATCCGGTTTATCGACACGCAAATCGGAGGAGAAATTGCGTGGGACGCGGCGGTTCCTCATTTATTCCGTTTTATTAACACTGTCTGTCTGTCTATCCATATCTATCTGTCTGTCTGTCTGTCTGTCTGTCTGTCTGGATCTACCTGTCCATCCA
>NC_139527.1:5980717-6179019 GCF_947247035.1 Vipera ursinii
TCCAAGTCTGAATCGGAGGGCCGAAGTCGGCTCCTGAAATGGGTCTAGCGCTTTTCACCTCCTCAGCCTGGAAAACGGTCCGAGGCGTTCCCTGCGGGAGGATTAAGGGGAAGAAAAGGGGGAAAAACAAAATAGGTCCGAGAAGGAATAGTCCGCCCCTCCCCACCCCCAACACACACACACACACACACACACACACACACACACACACACTTCCCAAGAGTTCTCCCAGCTCTTGAGACGGAGAGTCTCCCCGACCCGCTTCGGGATGTATATGCACGTGTGGCCGGTTGATAGCTCGGACAAGTCTCTCTTTATATATCCTGCCAGCCTATTCATAGAATCAGAGGGCTGGAAGGGGCTTTGGAGGTCATCTAGTCGTCCCCCCCACCCCAACCACCTTTAGCAAAAACATCCCAGCTTTGGTTTGCTTGCAGACGCTTCATTACCCAAACCAGGAGTGATGTTATGGCTTGGGTAATGAAACGTCTGCAGGAAAACGACCAAGCTCAGAGAGCACCAAGGACCCCACAGTCCTCCTCCTCCTCCTCCTCCTCCTCCTCCTCCTCCTCCTCCTCCTGATTATGTCACCTAGCTGGGTAATGAAACGTCTGCAAGAAAACAACCAAGGACCCCTCATTTCAACCAACCTGAGCTGATCGGGAATCCAGATCACTTGCGCCCCCCCCCCCCACCGCTCCAATATTTTACCCGTTCCACCCCCCTCCCCCCTACAGTTTTTCAGCTTTTCAAGTTTCCCCCCCCTCCCCTCCATCAGCCAGTCTCTTCTAGAAATGCTGGACGACAATAATGCCCATCGTCCACAGCCACTCAGTTATCTAGTGTCTCTGGGACGGAATGGGGAAGGGGGGAGGGAAGTGCCCTGGAGAAGACTCTGCCCAATCTTTTTTTTTGGGGGGGGGGTGGAATTTGCCCTCCTTATTGGAATCCGGGTGAAAAAACCGCCTGGCGGGGAAATTTAGCGCAGGAGGGGGGCAAGCGAAGCAGGCAAGTGGGGGGGGGATTGCCGCCTCTCCCCCCTCCCCTTTAGAAAGCTGGTTCTTGCGCAATAGGCCTCCGTTTCTTGACTGGGGGTGGTGGTAGCCACCCGCGAAACGACGCAAGCAAGGTGGAGAGGCGTTATTCGTTTGTGTGTGTGTGTGTGTGTGTGCGTGTGTGTTTAGCTGCGCCTCGTCTCCCCCCCCCCCCCGCCCCGCCACACTCCCCCCCCAGTGAGGAGGAACGGGAGAAAGAGCAGCCGAGAGAAGACGGAGGATTCTCAAGGTGGGCGAAACTTTGGAAACGAAAGGGTTTTTTTGGGGGGGGGGATCAGGTGAGAGAGGGTCGACCTGCCGACAGTCTCTAGCGTAAATCTCCCGCGTTTAATCTTCTTCTTTGTCTGCCAACCTCAAACCTTAAAGAAGGGGAGGGATTGTCTCCCCCCCCACACCTCTATTTCTTTTTTTTAATAGGAAAAAAAAGAAGTAGCCATTGGAATAAGCATTTTCATGCCCGTATATATATATATATACACACACACACACATACAGGAGAGCTAAATATATAATTAGCTCTCCTGCAAACTGCAGGAGATTTCCTGGCGAGATAAAACGGACCGAATCCTACCTGGAAGTAAATATATTGGGCTTGGTTTTAAATGAAGACATATTAGGGATTTTTTTTGTTTTTAAAAAAGCTTCTTTTACTGATGTTTGTATGTATGTGGGTGGGTGTGTGTGTGGGGGGGGGGTCTGTGTGTATGTGTATGTATGTATGTACAAATAAATATAAAAATATATAAATATAATCCCCTAAACACCACTGAAGATGTTATCTAACCCGGTAACAAAACGTTCGGAAACCAATCCACAAGCTTGGAGAACGAACCTTCACATTAAATATAAATATAAATTATAAATAATATATAAATATAAATCTATTATTTCCGTGGCTTTCTTGCTAGAACTTCCCCTCGGGTCAAAATTAATCAAATCCCCCTTCTTGTCTTCCAATTTCTTTTTAAAAATGGAAGGGATCCACTTTTTTTTTTAAAAAAAGAATTATTGTTGTTGTTGTTGTTGTTGTTGTTGTTGTTCTAAAATGCAGCCGGCTGGAAATCTGGTTGGATTTGGGGCGTGGAGGCGCGCGTTGGGCTCCGCAGGTGCAGGAGAGAATCCTGGTTTAAGGCTAATCCGGGTTTCCAGCCTGGGTGGCAAAATTGATGTCGGCTTCGGGAATTTTCCCCGAGTTGCTTTGCGTATTTGTTTTCGGGAATCGAACTGGAAATCGGGGGGGGGGATCGGGGGGGGGAACGAAGTAAAAGGCGTTTCCTTCCCTCCCTTTGGCCCGAAATGCGAATTCCAGACCTGTGCCCCAAACAACTTTATATCTCCAAGCATGGAATTCTTTTTAGTACACACGTGGCATTGGGTACACGTGTGCTCTTAGCCAGTTTGCAGACTGTTGGAAAGAGAGACGGGGTTCCAACAGAGTTCAAAACTTGGCAAAAGAAAGTGGGATAACCAGCTGCCTGCAATGAGTGCAGATTCGAGTCCCACCAGGCTCAAGGTTGACTCAGCCTCCCATCCTTCCCAGGTAGGTAAAATGAGGAGCCAGATTGTTGGGGGCAATTAAGCTGACTTTGTAATAATGCCGCTTGGGGTGTGTGTGAAAGCCCTAATAAGCAGGCATATACATAGAATGAAGGCTACTGCTAAGCTTGTAAGCCGCCCTGAGTCTTCGGAGAAGGGCGGGATATAAATGGAATTTTAAAAAAAAACATTAAAGGGACTTTCTCTTTGAATGCAGGACTAAATAAGGCCACCTCCTAAATAAAACTGAATCTAGAAGGATCCAGTCTTAGCTCTAAGTCCCGGGTTCAAGTCAACATGTTTCCCTTTTCAAGACAGCTAACTCCAGTTCTGATTCCGTTTGGATCCAAACTCCTTGAATTCAAGGGGACTGCCTTCAGAATGAGGAGATCAGCGATCCTGCTAGATATATTTTAAAAATACTAAGTTTGTGGTGTTGTGAACCGCCCGGGGGACACTCAGGTGACACGGGTGGTGCAAAAAAAATAATAATACATAAAATGGTGAAGTTATCCTCTGTCTCCGTGTACAGGTGTCTTTTAACAGACAGGAAAGGCAAATTTTGATTTATCACAACAACGATACAGTAGCAATAGCAAAATCATCACACAAGCATCTGCATTCCGGGTGTAGAATCCACACAAAGATGGGATTATTTTTCTCCGACCCAACCTGTGCCTTTTCTCTTCTTCAGACTTTTATTATCAAGAATTTCTTGGGTGCTTTTTTAAAGAGGGGAAAGGGAGAGCTAAATGAATTCTGTAGCAATTATTATTCCTAATATTAGCAACCTTTGTAGCATTATAGAAACTGGACCATCATGCTCCAGAGGTTGCTAATATTAGGAATAAAAAATTGCTACAGAATTCATTTACTTCTTCCTGGCCTCTTTCCCTCTTTAAAAAGCGCCCAGGAAATTCTTGATAATAAAAGTCTGAAAAAGGGAAAAGGCACAGGTTAGGTGGGGGGAAAAAATCCCATTTTTGTGTGCATTCAACACCCAGAATTCCCCAGCCAGCACGCTGGGAGATGAATTCACCAATGCTGGCTAGGGAATTCTGGGAGTTAAAGTCTATACGTCTTCATGGGGGGGTGAGATTGCAACAGTCTTCTTGGGGAGTTGACTTCACTGTGGGGTTCTTGATGCTACTAGCACTCATGATGCTCCCTAGTTGGGTCATGAAATGTCTGCAAGAAAACAGTCCGACAGTTCATTTGTTGACCCTTCAGAGTTGCAATGGCGTTCACACTTACGACCATTGCAGCTTCCCCAGGGTCAGGTGATCAAAATTCGGAGGCTCGGCAACTGACTCATATTTATGAGGGTTGGCAGCATCCCCGGGGTCACGTGATCCCCTTTTGCAACCTTCTGACCTGCAAAGTCAATGGAGGAAGCTGGAGTCATTGAACAACCGTGTGACCAACTTACCAACTGCAGTGCTTCACTTAACAAACGGGGCAAGAAAAGTTGTAAAACGGGGCAAAACTCGAGAAATTTCTCACTTAGTGACATAATTTTGGGGCTCAGTTGTGGTTGTAAATCGAGGATGACCTGTATTCCTTTAAGGAAAAATAGAATAGAATAGAATAGAATAGAATAGAATAGAATAGAATAGAATAGAATAGAATAGAATAGAATAGAATAGAATAGAATAGAATAGAATAGAATAGAATAGAACCTGGAAGGGACCTTGGAGGTCTTCTAGTCCAGCCCCCTGCTCAAGCAGGAGAACCTATACCATTTCAGACAAGTGATTCTCCAGTCTCTTCTTAAAAATCTCCAGTGATGGAGCACCCACAATTTCTGGAGGCAACTTCTGTTCTACTGGTTAGTTGTCCTCCCTGTCAGGAAGTTTCTCCTTAATTCCAGGTTGCTTCTCTCCTTGATCAGTTTCCAACCCTTGTTTCTCGTCCTTCCCTCTGGTGCTTTGGTGAACAAACTGGCCCCCTCTTCTTTAAGCCGCCCTGAGTCTTCGGAGAAGGGCAGGATATAAATGGAATTAAAATAAAAAATAAAAAAAAATATACTGCTATCATGTCTCCCCTATTTCTTCTTTTCTTTAGACTGGCCAAACCCAAGTCCTGCAGCCGTTCTTCCTATGTTTCAGTCTCCAGGCCTTTGATCATCTTAGTTGTTCTTCTCTGAATTTTTTTCCAAACTCTCAACATCTTTTTTGTGATATGGTGATCAAAATTGGTATTCCAGGTGTGGCCTTACTAGGGTTTTTATAAAGCGGTACTAATACTTCACGTGGTCGTGATTCTATGCCTCTGTTTATACAACCCAGGGTTGTTTTAGCAAGGAAACTACCCTAGGCTGAATTTCATTGAGAGTGACTGGTTCATGTGCAGAAGCTTTTTCTTTTTTCTTTCATGTTAAGTTATTACAACATGTGAGCCAAGCCATTGCAGCTTTACACAATGCACCAAGCGTGCCACTACGATGTTCCAAGCAACCATGATTTAAATGTCTTGGCTTTGTCACAGCGTTTGCCCTCAGCTTCTTCTGTTTCATAAATGGATTTTGCTGTCGGTTTACGGAGTCATTCATCGCCTCTCATCCCAAGACTCAACGCTTTATCCTTGAATGGAACATTTTTATTTTTATTTTGAAGCGGAGCCCAGCCTTGGCTTTCTAACAAATGGTTCCGACTTATCTTCTTTCCTGGGAAAAACAGGCCCTATAAATAGGATGCTCTGAATTTCCTGGTGAAGTCTGCAACTGAAGGCTGAAAACCTGAAAACTGGCAGCTAAGACAACGCACACAAAATAGCCAACAAAAGCCAGGATAAGGTAGTTATGGGGCAGCTGCTTCTCTTCTGCCCCCTTCCCCCAAATCATTTCTTTGGGGAGGAAGCTGAGCCCCAGGAACCAAGTTCTCCTACCTAGATGATCTTCTGATGAAGACACTTGGCCAGTAGCCTTCAGGAAAAGGACCTCTCAAGCCATTTTTACATCTTCTCCTCCCCGGTTTAAAGCCCCAGTCTGGAGTCACACTATTTGCTAGATTAAGTTCCAGAAGGGTAAGGAGTTTTAGGCCAGTGGGTTTTGTGTGTGTGTGTGTTTGGGGGGAAGAGCGCTGTTGTCCTATTTATTGTGTGAATCTGCTCATCGACTCCAGCTAATCATTTCTGGATCACCAATAAAGGAGGATATTTGTAGCTCAGGGTTGAAATGAGGATTACTTAGTGCTGTCTGAGCTGGGTGGTTTTCTTGCAGACGTTTCATGACCCAACTAGGGAATATCATCAGTACTAGAAGGGAGCAGGGTTTGCAGGGATGGGGAGGAGGAGGAGGAGGACGACAACGACTGTGGGGTCCTTGGTGCTCTCTGAGCTTGGTGGTTTTCTTGCAGATGTTTCATGACCCAACTAGGCCACATCATCAGGGCTAGAAGGGAGTGGGGTTTGCAGGGGGAGAAGAGGAGGAGGAGGATTCTGGGGTCCTTGGTGCTGTCTGAACTTGGTGTTATTTTTTGCAGACATTTCATTACCCAAACTAGGTAATGTCATCAATGCTAGAAAGGAGTGGAATTTATGGGGAGGGAGGGAGGGAGGGAGGGAGGGAGGAAGGAAGGAAGGAAGGAAGGAAGGAAGGAAGGAAGGACTGACGGACTATGGGGTCCTTGATGCTGCCTGAGCTTGGTGGTTTTCTTGCAGACTAGGTAACATCATCATCAGTACTAGACCTAACCCAGCTTAGAGAGCACCAAGGACCCCTCAAAATGGGCCTTCCAGCCATCTTCTGCCACTCTGTCCCTTCCAGGTGTCTTTCAGCTATCACTTCGATCGTCCTTGATCTTGAGCTGCTGCGTAAACGGGGGACCAAGAAGCTGAAATCTGGGAACAAAGGCTAACTCAGAACCTCCATTCCACATATTGGGGTCAATGATCTCGGGAAGCCGAAGACAGAACGTAGATGCTGGTGGGGCAGCCCCAAACCTGAACTGGCTCCTTGAGATTTATTTCCAGGGTCCCGTGAACGTGTCAGTCACGGACCCAGATTCTGAAAAGAGGGTCTTTCCCCCCCACCCCCCACCCCCTATGTGCCAACAACAATAACCCATACACACAGACACACACACACCCCTCTTCCTCACTCACCAGTTTTTCAAGAGAGGTGCATTTTGTAGATCGTATTCCAGGAGGGTGTGCAAGTCTTAGGGGACCTGCTTCAGGTGAAACCCCCCCACCCCCACCCCGTCCAATTCAGTGGATCGATCCACCAAGCCTCACCATTCTGGCCTATCCTGGAGGAGGGAAGATTTCCCCAAAGTTGGATTGGAAAATTAAACAAGATGGCTCCAACAAAACAACAACAACAACAACATCTGCCTGGAACTGGGATGTGTGGGGGCAACTGAGTCAGGTTAAAACTCCGGGACCGTATATTTTCCATTCTTATTGGGTAAATTTTCCCTCCAGTTAGCGATACCTGGATGGGTTTAACCCTCCGTGTGGGGAAAAGATACGGATGCTGTCTCTCTCATCTTGCTCGAATTGCATTTATTTTTATTTTATTTTATTCCATTTATATCCCGCCCTTCTCCGAAGACTCAGGGCGGCTTACAAGCTTAGCAGTAGCCTTCATTCTATGTATATGCCTGCTTATTAGGGCTTTCACACACCCCCAAGCGGCATTATTACAAAGTCAGCTTAATTGCCCCCAACAATCTGGGTCCTCATTTTACCTACCTCGGAAGGATGGAAGGCTGAGTCAACCTTGAGCCTGGTGGGACTGTATTTAGATAGATGGTCTGCGAGCTCTACTGGCTGAAGCTGGTTTGTGACGGTACGGTACTAAAATAATTGATCCGTTGGTCAAAGAAACGTCAACATTCTGAATTTTAGACTTCTGGTAAAGTATTCGTTTTTATGCAGACCTGTGCGGCCCTGAACGTCAGTTCAAACAACCCTTCCTTGCCTTTGTTTAATATTAACGCTGATCTTACTGGCATTCGTGGTGGAGGTGGGCTTTAACTTGTGTGTGTTTCAGCTGGATTTTTTTTTTAAAAAAAATGTTGTATACCTCCCCAGTGGACAACTCACCATGTGAGTTGAGCAGCTACAAAAAAATTGGGGTAACAAATATACAAATACCTGTGGATTAGAAGGATTTTTATTGCTGTTTCGAATTGCGCGGGTCTTGGGACCATAATAATTCGGTTTTTTCCCCTTTCTCCCCTTTTCTATTTCCAATATACTGTATTGATGCTAGAACTAGCTAGACGCTCTGGGCAAAAAAAAACTCTTAAGTATCTCCCTTGTCTATTTGTGCTGGATCTTTTATGCCTGTGGTTGACTAGGCAGGAAAAAAATGAATAAATTGTGCATTAATCCACATTATACACCAATCCAAATCCTTAGCTCTCCTTCCTGATCTTCGATGCATACCAGCGGTTGTAAAAAGAGTTTTGCAAGATTTAGAGGAAGATCCGAATTTAATTCAGCGGATAAGTAGTCTAGTCTCATTTTATATAGCTAGGACCCTTATAAAAGCTTTTTTCCCCCCTGTTACTTTAGTAGAGAGAGGGTTATTTAACGCAATTCATGTCTATGATTTCAGCCTGCTCCTCCCTCTAAAAAACACCTCATTTTGGCTTCAGGAATTAAGAGTTTAAGGGGGGGGGGTTTTGTGGGGACGATGCAAAACCTAAGCCAATAATCCTAAGAGATGGCTCTGCTCTTACTACTCCTTGTTTTATGCCAAGGAGAATGGTTGGAGGAGCAGTTAACTGGGAAGGGGAGATTAAACCCGGCAAGCCAAGCAATTATAATAATTATTCATTCCGCTTCTCCACTTTTAAACATGTTAAATGTTGTCCTCCGATAGGAAAGGTGAAAGGATTGTTTTGTAGATTCATTATCCTTCCTCAGGGGAAACGGCGAATCCGAAATTGATTTACCAGTTGGTACTGTACTAGCTCAGCCTACCAAGATTGCGCTCTCTCTCCTTGGGGCTATGTTTATGGGCATCTGATGCCTTCAGGTGCCTGGCATTCTGGCTCTCCTAGGCCCCAGCTGGCAGGATCAATGCTTAGAGATTATGCCAGGGTGCTATCAGATTAGGAGGACCACCAGCTCTTACTCCTGAATGCCGCAGAATACCAGAGTTGGAAGGGACCTTGGAGATCTTCCAATCTAACCCAACCCTTTGCTCAATCAGGAGACCCTACTACACGATTTTGGACAAATGACTGTCCACTCTCCTCTTAAAAACCTCCAGCGATGGAGCACCCACAACTTCTGGAGGCAACCCCAATCCACTGGTTCATTGTTCTAACTGTCAGGAAGTTTCTCCTTAGTTCTAGGTTGCTTCTCTCTTTGGTTAGTTTCCATCCGTTGCTTCTTGTCCTGCCTTCGGGCGCTTTGGAGAATAGCTTGACTCCCTCTTCTTTGGATATTGAAACCCTGCTATCATGTCACCCCTGGTCCTTCTTTTCATTAAACTAAACACCCCCAATTCCAGCAACTCTTCTTTATATGTTTTAGCCTCCAATCCCCTAATCATCTTTGCTGCTCTTCTCCACACTCTTTTTAGAGTCTCTGTACTCCTTCTAGAGCTTCTTCTCTCTCTTTGCACAATCCACAGTTCAAATCATTATTATTATTATTATTATTATTATTATTATTATTATTATTATTATTATTATTATTATTCTTGTTGATTTGCGAGAGGGGAAATGGAGAGAGGAATAAAGATTAATCTTCTCTTCCACCGCGTTGTTTCCTTATGGCAATCTTCCAACCTTGACTCCCTCTTCTTTGGGGCAGCCCCTGAGATATTGGAAGGCTGCTATCATGTCCCCCCTCGTCCTTCTCTTCATTAAACTATACATACCCAATTCTTCCTATGTTTTAGCCTCCAGCCCTTCTCTACTTGGGGCAGGGGGACACGGAAGAAGACGCACGCGCGTCCTTGAAATCCGGACCTCCCCTCGCCCCGCTTTTGCTCTGGGTCTTCCAGGGACGGGGGGGGGTTATTTCAAGGCGCCCCAGTCAAGACCAGTCCCTTAGTGGCGGTGCGTAGTGCAGTGTTTTCTTTTCCCAGCCTTATCTTGTCTTGCCTCCATCCCTTAAAACTCGGTTATCTTGTCTTAAAATCTTCGCTGCTGCTTAAAGAGAGCAATAGAACCCAATACTTGGCAGCCGGCACAGGTAGATTCTCCTAGGCGGGCAGGGCGCGCACACCACCCGCGACCTTGCGCGGAGGGGACAGGGCGCGGAAAGGGGGGCCCTTCGCGCGCCCTGTAAGGAAACGGGAGACATCAATAATTGTTGGGGTGGGGTAGAGGAGAAAAGCGGGGCGCCGGCGCTTGAAAGAGGGACCTGGAGGACTAAAAGTTTGGGGGGAAAGTTTTGGAAAGAGAACAGGGTGCGCCAGTTATCCTTCGGCACATCCTGGCCTCTCCGGATTCCTTGCGGAATGGGACAAATCGATGCAGGGACAATTCAACAATTCAATGTCATCATTTAAAATAGTTTGAAAAGAGAAAGAAAGAAAGAAAGAAAGAAAGAAAGAAAGAAAGAAAGAAAGAAAGAAAGAAAGAAAGAAAGAAAGAAAGAAAGAAAGAAAGAAAGAAAGAAAGAAAGCAAGCTATTTTAATGTTGGCCTTTTGTCCCTCCTTTGGCACCCTTCCTTTCACGATTTCCTTCGATATTTAGTGTAACTCTTGTCCCGCGGCGAGTTGGCGCCTGGGAAGAGAAAGGAGCGCATCCACCGGGCTGAATGGGGCGCAAACGGCTCCGGATCGCTGCCTTCGCCTGCCGCCAGCGCGGGAGGTGCCGGCGGCGGGGCAGGGCGAAGGCGCGCTCGGCGGCGCTCTCCGCCAGCTGGTGGGAGGGAGGCGGCGAGGGGCTGGGGAGGGGCTGGGGAGGGACGGGCCCCGAGCGGCAGTGAGGGTGGTGGTGTGTGTGGTGGGGAAATGAGTCGCGTTGGAAGCCTCCGCTGCTGCTTGCCTTTCCTCGCCACTCGTTTCGGCCGCGTCCAGGCCAGACGCCCCTGGCGGGTTTCCCCGCTGCCACCCCCCACCTCCCATGGACGAGGCGAGCCCCCTGTCCCCAAAGGCCAACGCGTTCAGCATCGCTTCTCTAATTGCAGCCGCCGAACCCGCCAGCGACCAGGAGGAGGAGGAGGAGGAAGAAGAAGAGGAGGAGGGGGAGAGGGAGGAGGAGGAGGAGGAGGAGGAGGAGGAGGAGGAGGAGGAGGAGGAGGAGGAGGAGGAGGAGGAGGAGGAGGAGGAGGAGGAGGAAGAACCTGCGCTGGACTGTCTGCCCGGCGCCGCCTTCGCCGGCGGGAGCCTTCGCAAAGCTTACCACCCTCCCGCCGTCACCGTTGCCGCCGCCGCCCGGAGAAGGATGCATTTCAGCGCGGTCACTCGAGACATGGAAGGTAAGGCGCGGGGGGGGGGAATCACGGCTGGGCTGCGCGCGGGGGTCCAAAACTCCGGGGCTCCTCTGCTCTCCGCCACCCCTCCGGGGACCACCCTCCCCCGCCCAGATTCGGACGAAGGGGATTGCCTGGGGGACAAATCCCCCCTCCTCAACCCCCCCTTTTAAATCTGCCTGCTGTTTCGCCCAAAATAAGGAAACTCACGTACCTCCGATTAAAGACCCCCCCCTCTTCCTTAAGGCTGCCCGCTTCTGAAAAACGAACCCCTCTCTTGCAATTGAACTGGGGGGTGTCTCTCCGAATAGGCCGGCTTTTGGGGGGCTCCTGGCCTCCAGGCCAACGGGTGACGGGATGGAGGCGCAGAAACCTGGCTAAGCCGCGCCACCTATCCAGCAAGCTACGCCGGTTTTCCCCGACCCGGCGCCCTTAGGACGTTCCCGGCTGCCGTCCCCTCGACTGGCAGCTGAAATCCAAAACCGCCTTTCAGAGGACGGCATCAGGGAACTTACGACCAAGCCTTGCCTAGCCTTGGTTTCTTCTGTTCATCTAACCTGTCCCACCGCGGTTGTGTGGTCTCAAAGACACGCGTCCTGTAAGGAACAGCCCGGAATTAGCAACTTGAATGATCAGTTCGCTATAGCCGTGAATCCGAAACTGCAGGGTGGCTGGGATCCAGGCAAGGTGGCTAACGAAGTGGCCAAAGTTGGCTTGCTTCGGAGGAAGCCAGGTTGTGCCCCTACGTCCTCACACGTCAGCCATCTAGAATAGCTGGGCTTGAAATGGCTGGGGAGGTGACCTCTCCCCTCCCTCGCTGCCCCATTGATTCCCCCCCCCACGGTTTTGTTGACAGGTCTGTGGGCCTGGGTCTCTTTTAGGACCCACCAAATGAGTCCACCAGGGAACCAGATCCAGCCGCGGCTACATTCACACGAGCAGCTCAGCTTGAATCTCGGTCTAAATTAGTTGCTTAGTTTATATAGGTCAGTGTGATGGTTAGCCTAGAAAGTGAGCTCAGGCCAGTTCGGGGACTAGGAGAAGCCCGCTGGGCAAGTCCTGCTGTGCCGCTTAAGAAAACGGGATTCTCTGAGTAAACCTTGAGTTAATTCTGAGTAACCATGCCTTCGGAATAGAGTCCTCAGAGTCCTTTCTATCAAAGGGTTTTGCTTCGTTCCAGAGAAGTAAATTCACCATTTAACACAAATAGGTATCTAACTGGGGTGCAAATATATATACATATTTCTCGAGGGAAGTCTCTTCTGATGGGAGGGGGGGGGGAACAACCCAGAAGGTACGAGTAGCTCAGACACGGGGATAAACCTAGCAGTACTCTGTTAATGACAGCTAAGTGTCATACTAGCGAGCTTGCCACGAGCAGTGCCGCTCCAGGGCAAACTCACGCATCTGTAAAGTCCGCGAGGGGAGGGCTGGTACGCAGCGTGTCGGAGGCAGGAACACCCCAGATTCAGACAATATGCTTTGGGGTCCTTAGCTCCTGGGGAGAACCCACGAACTATATAGGTGGCTTAACAGTGGGGTTAAAGGCAGTCTAGACTCTTTGGAATCGGTGAATTGCTAAACCATGATTAATCAAAGGGGCAGCTTGGCAAAATCTGGGAGGAAGAATCACGAAGATTTTCCTCTTCGGCCGCAGGGAGTGATCCCTTTTTTTTAAAGCCCCCCCATTTATTTTAAAGAGTGGAAAACGGCTTGTTTCCCCCCCCCCCCTGTACAGGACAATAAAATAAAACCAACTGGATTTAGAGACCACAGCTAGGTCCCTAAATGGGGCATTCTACCTTCCTGGCATTAATTGCCCACGAAGTCGGGTTTCAGATCTTATTGCCACACAAAACTGGTTAGCAATATTTGTGGGGGTTTTTTTTGCCAGCCCTGTTCTTATATAGACCTTAAGAAATTACATTTTAGCTCAGCGTTGTTTTAGCATCCCTGGATCTGCTCCCTAAAACGCTGGCTCGAATAAGCCATGATTTAATTAATTTAGCCAAGCAGGTTGGGGTAGCGCTAAGCCGTCTCCAAAAGTTCAGATATAATCTCCACCGAGGCACGGGGGGGGGGGCGGTGTCTCTCTTCAGCTCCCCAAAATAAATTTTGATATAGTCCTCTTTAAAAGTATGCGGTGCCTTAAGAAGCCCTTTATTTTTAATGCGTTCAACTGAATAATAAGAGAAAGGAGATGGTGAATTCAAGTCACTCCTTAGCCATGAAAACCGACTGGGTGACTTTGAGCCAGTCACCAGGAGACGGTGAGTTCTAGTCCCGACTTAGCCATCACGGAAGCCACTTGGTTGTCTTCGGGCCTGTCATTCTCTCTCAGCCCAATCTACCTGACAGGGTTGTTGTTGGGGGCAAATAGGAGGACGATGTGGTGGATATGTTCCTATCCGCCTGATTTAAAATAAAATAAAATAAAATAAAGGCGGGATGCAAATGAAACAAATCAATTCACGGTTTACACAGTGCAGAAGAGACGGGAAAAAAATAAAAAGAAAAGAGGAAGGGATAACTGGGTCGTTGAGACAAAAAAAAAAAAAAAGATTACGAGAAACAACCCGTGTAAAAATAATATTGTGGCTCCATTTGAGAGCTGCAGGTCAAAGAAAGTTGGTTTTGCCTTGAGGGCTGACACAGGCCTTTGAAAAAACCAAAATATTGCTCTGAACGGGAGAATAGGAGAGAAACCCACAGGGTTTTGACCTAAATATTTGTCCCAAATATTTGTGATGGAGGTCGAGAGGCTGTAGCTATCAAATGAAGAAAAAAAAAATATCCTGAAAATTAAACGCCGGAAAATCCGCCCCCCGCCCCCGCCCCGTGGAATAATGCTGGAGCGTTTGGAAGAACGACGGGTGGAAAGGCAAAATAAACAATGTAGCTTCGTCTGAATTTTATCCACTTCTTTTTATAGGTTTTTCGGCTTGGCTGTGAATTGTTTAAAATGTCCTCTCTCCTTCCCTCCCTCACCCCAACAAAACACAGGCACACTAAAACACAGACACAAACCCACACAAAAAGACATATCTCTATTATCTGTCTGTCTATCCTAATTCTTATATCATCTGTCTGTCCGTCCTTCCCTCCCTCCCTCCACCACCACCCACAAAACACAGGCACACTCAGACACACACACAGACACACACAAAGACACATCTCTATGATCTGTCTATCCTAATTCTTATATCATCTATCTGTCTATCTGTCCGTCCATCCTAATTCCTATATTTTTCTATCTTTCTATTTATTTCTATCCATTTATCTATATATCTATATTTTCTATCATCATCATCTATCTATCTATCTATCTATCTATCTATCTATCTATCTATCTATCTATCTGTTATTGTCTATTATCTATCTATCTGTTATTATTGTCTATTATCTATTTATTATATCTATCTGTTATTATTGTCTGTTATCTATCTATCTATCTATCTATCTATCTATCTATCTATCTATCTATCTATCTATCATTGTCTATTATCTATCTATCTGTTATTATTGTCTATTATCTATTTATTATATCTATCTGTTATTATTGTCTGCTATCTATCTATCTATCTATCTATCTATCTATCTATCTATCTATATTACTATATATATATTAAAAATAATCCTAAAAATCGACAACCACTTAATGCCACATAATCAATAATAATTAAAAAAAAAGCCGTTGCCCTTATTCTCTCGCATAATAAGTAGCGACGGTGTCAGAGAGTTTAATCGCGGGAAGAAAAGAAAATTATGGCGCCCCCGCCGCCGAAGCCTTCGCCGCACGAACGGCCTGAAAAGCCAACTCTTTTTTCGCGAGCGGGTTCACAAGGGCTTTCGAGGGGAAACCGCGGTAGGAAATTATTGCACGAGACACCCCCACCCCCACCCACCCCCCCCCCAAGGCGAAAGGCGTTGGAGGGATGTATGGAAAAACGCTTGACTCGTTTCCTCGCCTCTCTCCCCCCCCCACACACACACACCACCCCGCGCCCTCGTCTTTCAATGGCATTTGGCATTAAAATAAAACGGAGAATGGATCGCGCCTTCTCTTCCAGCTGCAAACTTCCAAAGGCGAACTCAAAGTTGTTTCTTTCCCCCCCCACCACCACCACCGCCCGACCTCCACAACTCTAAGCCCCATTTAAAAATTCCTCTGGAATTGATGGGGATTCCGAGGCTCGGGGCGCCCCGATAGATTGCCCCGGAGTTTAACACGCGTTTAACACGCGTTGGGCTGGAGAAGGCTCCAGAACGAGGCTCCTTCTGGATCTGTCCAGTCCCCTTTCTCCTGGTCTCCAGCCTCGGCCCAACCGGGCAGGGTTAGAGTTGGGGGCCCATGGAAAGGATCGGGACAAGGCCAGTCGGAAGGGGGGGGTTTTGCAGGATTGCCCCCCCCCCTTCTGGCTGGTGGAGGCCAAATTCCTCCCGCAGGAAGGGCGAATGGGAGAACAGGCGCTAAGCAGATTGCCAATAGCTATTTTATCTTATATATACCGCCTATATGTATATACGGGAAGGGATAGTAGAAGTCAGCCCCCCCCTCCTTTTCTTTTTTTGGCCCGAGACCGGATTGCTCTCCTCGTCAAACATTCCCGGGGGGGGGGGAAAGATTTGGTTTTACCTGCAAAGGTGGTTAACCCCCCCTCCCTCCCCCTCCGCCTTATCTCGGAGGAAGGAGAGGAGGAAAGCAAGAATCCAATTAGAACCGGTTTGGCGGCGGCCTCGGGGGCACCCGGCGAGGCAGCCTGGCAGCCAAGCCGGGAGAAAGAGAGGCGAACAAGGTTAGACGGGGGCGGACGGGGGTGGGTGGGGGGCGAACCAGCCTCGCCCCAACCAGCATAATGGTTGGCTGCCTCCTCGCCTGCTCCCCTCCGGGCTGGGGAGGCCGAGAGAGAGGAGAGGAGAGGAGAGGAGCGGGGCGGAGAAGCTCCGTGCTGGGTCTCGGGAGGGAAGGAGGCGAGCCAAGAGGAGGCGCGGTGCGCGCTCCCGGGAAGAGACAACAGAGCGCGGCGCCGCGCCCTTCCCTTCCCAGCTGGGAGCGCGCCTTGGAAGCAGGAGGAGCGCGCCCTCGGCTGGCACAAACCCCGGCTGGGCGGAGAAGGGGGAGAAGCAGCGGGCGAAGCCAAGCCTGGCTTTGCGCGCACGGGTTGACTTGGCCCAGCTCCGGGGAGAAGAGCGTCCAGTTGGACGTGGGGAAGGGCAAGACCTTCCCTGAACTGGAACCCGAAGCCTGGGTCTCTAAGGGGGCGGGGGAGAAAGGAGGAGGAGGAGGAGGAAGGGAGGGGAATGGAGGGGAGGAAGAGAAGGGGGAGCGCGCGCCCGCGCGGAGCGTGCGCGCTCCGGCTCGAACTTGGCCGAGCGCAGGAGGCAGCCGCGAGGGACGCGCGTTCCGGGCGCCCTTTTGAGGGCGCGCACGCCGCTGGACGGCCGTCGGAGTGGCTGGCTGGCTGTTCGGGGTGCTATAAGTGGAGGCGGGCCGCGACGGGGCGGCCCAGAGCCCAGTGGGAGGGAGGGAGGGCGGGAGGGAAGGCAGGGCGGGCAGGCGAGGGAGCCAGGCCGGCCGGCGGCGCTTGGGTGCCCTCTCCGCCCTCCTCCTCCTCCTCCTCCTCCTCCTCTCCTGACACACTCTCTCTCTTCCTCCCTCTCTCTCTCTCTCTCTCTCTCTCTCTCTCTCTCTCTTCCTCGCCTCCTGCCTGGAATGATCTCAGCCGTCTCCAGCCCGTGGCTCACGCAGCTCTCCCACTTTTGCGATGTTGCAGCTTTCACCGCCAACAGCCTGAGCAGCTTCAATTCGGCCGCGGCCGCCGCGGCGGGCTACCCCCACCTCCCGCCCTCCCCGGCCGGAGAGACCTACGGCCAGCATGAGCCGCCGCCGCCGCCGCACTACGAGCCCTGCTCGGCCCAGCCGCCGCCTCACCACCCGCCGGCCCAACAGCAGCAGCAGCAGCACCACCACCACCAGCCACCCCACCACCACCACGGGCAAGCGCAGCACGGCGGCTACTCCTTCGCGCCCGGAGCGGGGGGCAACAACCCAGCTCCTCCGGGGGGCTCCGAGGCTCCCGAAGGCGGCGGCGGCGGCGGTGGTGGAGGAGGAGGAGGAGGAGGAGGCGGTGGAGGAGGAGGGGGAGGAGGAGGAGGAAGCAGCGGATCGGGATCCGGCTCCGGAGGATCTGGCCCGGCTTCAACCAAGGCTCCGGTCAAGAAGAACCCCAAAGTGGCCAACGTCAGCGTCCAGTTGGAGATGAAAGCGCTCTGGGACGAATTCAATCAACTGGGCACCGAGATGATCGTCACCAAGGCGGGCAGGTCAGTAGGGCCCGGAGGGTCCCTAAAACAGTTGCGTGGGGTGGGCTGTGGGTTTGGGAGGTGGGTGGGGAGGAACTCTACTTCCCCTCCTTGCGTTGGGGAGGGTGACACCCGGGCTCCAGCCGCTTCCCCTCCTTGCGCTTTTTCCAGGCCCCGCTGCGCCTCCTGTGCGCCAAAAGGGTGGTCTTCTTCTTTTTGGCGCAGCCCGGGTGCCCGCCTTGCGCGCGGTCTTTGGCGAGGACTCGGCCGACTTTGCGCGTCTTTCCCAGGAATTTGGGGGCGGCAGGGGAGGGCGGAAAAGTCTGGGGGGGAGGGGTGGAGTGGGGGCGCCGTTGCTTTGCTGCGGGGAAAGTGCCGGGAACGGTTTCGGATGGGGGAAGCGTTTGGATGCCGAATGCTTGGGGGAGTTTGTCTTACAGTTTAATCCTCCGCGGGTTTTACGCGGCGGTGCGCGCGGGGGAGTGGGGGGGGCGAAGTACAGCCAACCTGTATTTTGAAGAATGGCTGGAAAGCCACAGAGACAAAACGCCCGATTGTGATTTTATTAATGCAAGGGAACACTGGAAAGTTCATTCCTAGCCCGCTGCACAGCCTCGCTTGCTTTTCCCACCTCCTTAGGCCTCTCCTATTTGAACGCTTTCCCTACGGCTCAGCCTATGTCGACTTTTCTCTTCCTAAAGCTCACTTTTTCTTTTCTTTACATTCGGTCTGGCTCTGAGGGTAGGTTACAAGCTGGGGCAACACCCCCCCCACACAATCTTTTAGACCTTCCTCCCCCTGCAAACTCTTGGCTGGGTTTCGGCCCGATCGAAGGCGGGTCTGTAGAGTTTGCAGGAAATGAAAAATGTAACCGAAGCCGGGTCCGGTAATCAGAAGAGGAATAATTAGCTGCGTTAGCTCCTGGCGATAAGTGATCAGTTCATTAAGGGTAGGGGAAATAGCTCCGGAACCTCAGGCTTCCCAAAGCTGTTTTTAGTCCTACTAAAACTCCACCGCCTGCCTCCTTGTGTGCATGCATGTCGCCCTTCTCCTTCCATCTGGCTGGGGATGATGGGAGCTGCCTCAGACACATCGAGAGGGACGACCTTGGGAAAGGGGTAGGGTGTGTGTGTGTGTGTGTGTGTGTGTGTGTGTGTGTTTTCAAACCGACGAGTGCACATTTTCCTGTGTGGTTTATTCTGTGAGCGAGGGGGTGGAAGAGGGGCTGCCTTGCTCTGAAGTTCAAGGATGCTCAGGATTTTAGACTGGGTTCCCCATCTTTCTTTCTTTCTTTCTTTCTTTCTTTCTTTCTTTCTTTCTTTCTTTCTTTCTTTCTTTCTTTCTTTCTTTCTTTCTTCCTTTTGCCAGCTCTCCCTCCCTCCCTCCCTTCCCTCCTTCCTTTTGCCAGCTCTCCCTCCCTCCCTTCTTTCCTGGTGCCCTTCCTTCCTTCCTTCCTTCCTTCCTTCCTTCCTTCCTTCCTTGGATAGAGCTTCATTGAATGTGCCCTCAAACAATGGAATTGTCCCCAATTGATTGGGCCGCTCCAGTTCTTAGCCATGCAAAGTTCCTCAGCAAAATCCTTCTGTATTTAGCAAAAAAAAAAAAAGGCGGGGTGGGGGGGAGGGAAAGGCAACATTAACAATCAAATCCGTGGCGGGAGGGTGGTGGTGGTGGTGGGGAGAGAAACCAACAAGCTAGAGATTCGGTGTCTCGCCCACCATTTATTATTTTCCTGTCTCTTTCAAGAGCTGCAAAAATTTGTCTCCTTCCCGGACAGAAGTTTGTGTGACGCTTTTAACCATGGCGCTGGCCTTGAAGCCTTGAAGCCCTCATCCAGGGGGGAATCCAAAGCTAGGGCCCCCCTAGGACCGTCTGCTTAATTCATTCATATCCCCCCACCACCCCCGCAAGAGAAAATATTACTGTAGTTAGGAATGGTCGCTGCTGAGGCCGCAGGATTTAGAAGAAAATGGCCACCGATTCCAGCATTTAATGTAATTGATATAATAAATAGTGTTTGAAACCTGACATTTAGAATAACGTCTCTTTGTGTGTGTGTGTGTGTGTGTGTACTTGTGTGTGTGTATGAAAGTGTGTGTGTGTGTGTGTGCATATATACACATTTAAAATAAGTGTGCACATATGTGTGTGTTTATAAATATGAAAGCATGTATATATGTGTGCGCATATGCATGCATGTGTATCTGCGTATCTATGTATATGTGTGTATGTGTGTGTGTACATAATTTAAACATAGTATGTGCTGGTGTGTTTTACCATGCTGTGCTCTCTCTCTGTGTGTGTGTTTATAAAAGCGTGCATACCTATCTCCATGTGCGTGTGTGTTACA
This sequence comes from Vipera ursinii, assembly GCF_947247035.1. NCBI lineage: Eukaryota > Metazoa > Chordata > Lepidosauria > Squamata > Viperidae > Vipera > Vipera ursinii. The sequence continues at coordinate 6,000,348 of NC_139527.1, forward strand.
TTTTAAAGGGTGTGCGTGTGTTTATGAAAGCACGCGGATGTATATACATTTTAAAGGATACGTGTATGCATCGTTTCTGTGTGCACACACATATACGCGCACACATCATTAATTCTTTTCCTCCCCCTCCCCCGCAAAAAAATATTGATATTTGCTTTGTGTAGAGTCTCCCTTTATGCTTTCCTTGAAACGTTTTTGCTCCGTTGATTTCTTCTAGTAACCCAACGCGATGAAGGGCGGTTAGGAAAGAAGCTTCGAATTATATAAATATAAAAAAAAACGCGGCTTCGGTAAAAGGGGGAGAAATATATTGCTGACCCTCAAATGCAAATCTAAGGATGGTCTCCTATTGAAGGCAACCTGTTTTGAACGCGGCTTTGGCCAAAGGGGGGAAAAATATATTGCTGGCCCTCAAATGCAAGTGACAATCTAGGCGTGCTTTCCTATTGAAGGCAACCAGTTTGCAATTCGTCTCTTTGAAGAATCGATCTATAGGCCTCCTAAAGCCGGGGAGGGGTGCAGAAAAATGTCCTCAGAAAATGCCCGTTCGCATTTCGTTAAAAAAAAACAGACAGGAAAAGAAAGAAAGGGTTAAGTTGAACGCAAGCTGCTCTATCAAAACATTGCTCCGGGGAAAAATTAGAAATAGACTCCTTCTCTTCTCTTCTCTTCTCTTCTCTTCTCTTCTCTTCTCTTCTCTTCTCTTCTCTTCTCTTCTCTTCTCTTCTCTTCTCTTCTCCTCTTCTCTTCTCTTCTCTTCTCTTCTCTTCTCTTCTCTTCTCCTGTGTGTTTATACCTTTATTCCCCCTTTTATTTTAAGGGAAAAATCATGTAAACCTGGAATTAAAGTGGAGATCCGGCCGATCCTTATGCATAAAATAGTTCGAGGCCACGTGGATTCGTCTCTGTTGTTGGAAATGAAAGATTGCAATCCAGGCGCGCCTTGGCCCTTTTCTTTAACGGAGAGTTTTATTCGTTGGTCTTGGTTAAAAAATGAACGGAAAATGAAATGTTTTCGTGGACCTTAACTTCTTCCCACGTCAGCGTTTCTAGGTATAGTTTTCTAACTGATTTAACCGCCTGGATCTACAACTAAAGGAAGCCGCAAATCGGGGTGGGGGTGGTGTGGTGGTTTCCACATATTTTGGAATTGGTTATATTTTACTGCATGCGTCCAGATAAATTCTATATTTTTGCTTCCACACGAGTCTTCCTTGGATTAAAAAAAGGGGGTGGTTTCAACACTATTCCACAGAAATCCTTAAAAGTAAGCCTCTTTGGTGTGCTGCATCGATTTAAGGTGTCCTAAAATCTGTTTTGTGGAATAAATCAGAGTTGCACTGAAGAGTTGTGCCCAGTCACAAACCAAGGCTTACCAACAATGGGGATTTGGGTTACCCAACATACAAAGCCACAGCTCCCTACCTTTCCCCCCCCCCCACGTCCTCTCAGAAGTGTAATTTCCCCATTTCTGACTCTAGCAATACCACGGACCATTCCTAGAGGGCAGCACAGACTGGACCCACGGGGTCCATCCTCCTGCCCTCTAGAGGACGCTCTGATTTTTGCAGCCAAGATGCGGTAGCAATCGATTTTTTTTTATTATTTTTTGCTGGCTGGAAAATACTAGCCAACTCAGCTTAGTGAAGAGACCATGGTTAAAGGTTACCCTGGCTTTGTACAATGCCCCCGTCCAACTTTCTTCCAACCTGGCACTCTCTCCATAAAGCGTGACTATAAATTCCAATAGCCCCCCAATACCCCGAAATTGGAATTCTGCAGTTTGTAATGTGCAACCCCACAAATGTATTGGTGAGACACCAAACGTGTGTGTGTGTGTGTGTGTGTAAGAGAGAGAGAGAGACCGACAGACGGACGGACAAGGGGAGAGAGAGAGGGGGGGAGAGAGAGAGAGAGAGAGAGAGAGATTGTGAATTTTCTATGAATCAGCCTGGCGTCACCTATGAGTAAGTTGGGAGTTATATAAATTTGTTTAATAATAATAACAATTTAATAAATAGGGCAGCTGTTTCATTTTATTTCGGCTTTAGAGGCCACAGTAAGCTGGAGAACAGTTGCTGAGAACTTTTAAGAGTTGAGACTCTTTTTCACATCTCCTGCCCCCCACCTCCTCAAGGCTGGGTTATGAGAGAGAGAGAGAGAGACGGTTGGAAAGAACACCAGTGGGCCTGATCCACCAGCGCCAAATAAATCATTTTCCTTGATAGATTTATTATTATTTTTCCTCTTCTGTCTTCTAAATCCGCCGAAGAAGTTTAACGCTCTTCCACAGAAATCCGTCTTTGGAGATTTTCAAAGCTAAAGGGGAAATAAAGGGCCCTTTCTTTCCCCCCCCCCCGCCTCCCCATCTGAGGAAGGGGGCTCAGATTATGACCTAAAATTTTCTGTATGCGTAAAAAAAAAGGGGGGGAGATGCCTCTTTTCCGCAAAAGAACAAACACCTATACCGACTCCGTGTTGTTATAAATCCTATTATCAATAACGGGTCATTATTTAAATTAAAATAATAACAATCTAAGTCTCCGCTGAAGTTATCTTCCGTTGTTCTGACCGTGCACCCCTTTTCTAAGAAATAAGTCTTGGGGGGGGTGTCTTGTAGCACCACGCCCGGCTAAAAAAATCTATGCCGCGGACGGCACTTTTTTAAAATCTATTTCTATCGATTTATGCGATCTGTATAACCGCCTGTCTCGCAAAAGCGATTTCAAAGTCACTCCCCCACCCCCCCCGCCTCCCAAAAGGGTAAAAAAAAATCCCGACGGAAAAAAAGGTCATTTTCTCGCCGAAATGCCGGCCAGTTTGTTGATTCTATGCATATATTTCATAGTTTCTTAACCGTTCATCTCCCTCGGAGAGTTCCCGGCTTTGCGGGAAGAAACGAGCTTCACACGTGCAAAAAAAGAAAAGAAAAGAAAAAAGATAAAGGGGGAAAAAATCCGCGGCGCCCCTTTGCTGTTTCGAGTGGGGAGGGGAGTTTTCCAAGACCCCTGCGCGGTTGGTAGGGTTGATTTCAACCGGACTGCACGGTTTTACACACACACAATCACATGTACACAATCGCGCGCACACATACACGCAGGCAAAAGAATTCTTCCAAATGGACAGTCGGAGTTTCAATTGGACTAAGAGGTTAGATGTTATTGTGGGTCTTCGCACACTCGGCCAGATGTTCAGTCCGGGTTTCGCATTTCCCTCCCCCCCCCCACTATCGACTCCTTCCCCGGGATTTTGAGATCGGCAGATGTGGTCCTTTGAGGGTGTTCAAGGCCTTGCGGGAAGTCAGCTGTTCCAAGGTGGGGGGGGGAAAGATCCCTTTTGCTGGATCTTTCACGATCAAAAATATGATACGATCAGATGTTATCATCATTATCAAATATTATATTACCATCCTACGTTTTGCATTGCGTTGCGTTGTATTAATACGCTCTCTTATTTATTATTACGGGCAATCTACGATTAGGTTCTCAGACGAAGGCTGGAGAAAACTTTTTTTAAAATAAATAAATAAAATTTACTTGAAAAAAAATAAAATAATTCAGGTCCAAGGACTTGGCTTATTAGTATCCTTTGGGCTAACCGTACATCTAGCCAGATGTTTAGATGATGATGATTTATTTCATTCGTTCATATCCCGCCCGTAATTCGTTTTATAAGTCACTCAAGGCTGCGAACGCGGCTAATTCGCTTTCTTCCTCCTCCTCCTCCTCCTCCTCCTCCTCCTCCTCCTCCTCCTCCTCCTCCTCCTCCTCCTCCTCCTCCTCCTCTTCGTCCTCTCGGCCTTCTGAGTTCAAATCGTATTTGTCAAATTATTCTGGTATCGCCAATGTTTGCGGGTCGTGTGAAGCGACCTGAACCGTCCCGAAGGGGGTCAGGACGAACTGAAAAGTCTGCTTTTACTTGGGCGAGGCAAGGAGGGATCTGAGCTGCTTATAAGAAAAAAGGAAAAAAAAACACGCAACAAACCCCAGATCGACCATCCGCATCCAGACCGGGGCTGCTAAGAAAGTCGCGAAGGAATGGAAACAAGTTCAGATCGTTTTCGCTGCGGGCGAAAGGACGAAGGAAGGACGCGCGATGAATATTTTAAACTGCGGCCTCTTCTCGGATTCCTTTGTCAATAAGGTCCCATCAGGTGGATCTGGGGGATCGGCCCTGCTCTTCTCTCTCTCTCTCTCTCTCTCTCTCTCTCTCTCTCTCTCTCTCTCTCTCTCTCTCTCTCTCTCTCTCTCTCTCTCTCTCTCTCTCTCTCTCCCTCCCTCCCTCCCTCCCTCCCTCCCTCCCTAAAATGTAAAATGTAAGAGCAAAATGGAGAAAAGAAGTATAATGTGGATTGTGGGATTTTAAAACCTCCTCCTTTCTGTCTTCTTCTCCATTTTCTCTTCCTCCTTCCTCTTCCTTCTTCCTCTACCTCTCCTCCTGCTCCTCCTTTCTCTCCTTCTCCATTTTCTTTCTCCTTCCTCTACCTCTTCTCCTCCTTTCTCTCTTTCTCCATTTTCTTTCTCCCTCTTCTCCTCCTCCTTCTCCATTTTCTCACTCCTTCTTCCTTCTCCTCCTCTTCCTTCCTCTTCCTCTCCTCCTCCTCCTTCCATTTTCTCTTTCTCCTTCTCCTTCCTCCTCTTCCTCCTCCTCCTCGTCTCCTCCTCCTTTCTTTCCTTCTTCTCCTTCTCCTTCTCCATTTTCTCTTTCTCTTTCTCCTTCCTCCTCCTCCTCCTCCTTCTCCTCCCTTCCTTTGCTATAAATTGGAGTAGCCACCCAGGTCACTATCCTTAAATCCTGACAAATAGCTAGCCAGGGGAAGGCAACCTGCTCAGAAAGGAGACTGGGCCGAAGATCAGTTTCTAGACCTCAGCGAGGGTAGCAAAATCCCCCAAAGCCGCCCCCTCATCCCCCTTCCCTCTCTCTCAGGTTGTTGATTCAGACCAAGGAGGGGAGAGAGTAGGGAGGGAAAGCTGGTGGTCTGCGCGAGGCATGGACTACAGCACCCATCCTCTCCACCTGGCTGGGGAGGCTGAGGGTTGAAGTCTGGGCGATTGTGAGAAACTTCTCTAGGTGTCCATTCAAGCGCCCTCAAATGGTCCTGGCTTTTGTGTTCGTGGTTACAGCAGTGTGAGCGCAACTTGGCCACTCTTTGGAACCAGCCAAAGTTCCAGGCGCCTAGTTCAGAGTGCTTTCACTTCTCCCTTCAGCTGAGTTTCAGGGAAAAAAAATATTTCCTAACTGGATGGAATCTTGCCCACAAATTGTCATGTTTAATTGGAAAAGGCAAGTTCTTTTAACAGCCAGCCTTTCTTGCTAGGGAGCTTTGGATATTGGCTTGCCAGGAGCCTCAGAATATGGCAACGCATCTTGCATTTGGAAGGAAACTTGTGCAGGGCGTGTGTCGTTACACTTACATTTACTGCAAGCCCGGAGCAAGGAAAGTGTTGGAGGCATCTGTAAATTAAAAGGGAGGGGGGAGGACAAAGAGTTTCTGTGGAAGGAATCCCACGAGTTTAATGATGGAATTTATTCATTCTTGGACATACATGCTCTCCGGTCAGTTGCTCTGGGTTTGTAAAGCTGGGCTCAAATTGCCTTTAAAAAAAATAATAATAATCCCAGAACTTGCAACCTTGAGTTTCACCCAAGAAAGGCAAAAAAGCAAATCAGACCAAGTTTGGCTTTGTGTTGTGTTGTGATGAGAACTAGAAGCTTGACTAATACAATTGAGCGGATTTTTCAGTGGTGCTAATTTGCCTCTTTGTCAGGGCTGAGGGATGGGCGCCAGGGATTGCCATGCTAGTGAGAATACCTTGATGGATTATTATTTTTTAGCTTCTTCCAAGGATGTCAGAAGAAGACCCACTAACTCAGAAGGCCAGGAAGATGAAGCCAAAAGTTTAAACTTGGGAGCTTTAATTAAAAAAAAAAGTTGCTTCTTTATCTGTGGCGGGCAACCAAGTCTTCAATTGCCGGCTTTATTCTGGCTGGAAATACAGATTCTGACCTAGTCAGTAGTCAGAATTCTTCCCCTGAATATGCTAAGTGCAGAATTAAGCAGTTAGAGAATTGGGGGTCCTTGGTGCTCTCTGAACATGGTGGTTTTCTTGAAGACGTTTCATTACCCAACTTGGTAACATCATCAGTGCTAGAAGGGAGGAGGAGGAGGAGGACTGTGGGGTCCTTGGTGCCCTCTGAACTTGGTGGTTTTCTTGAAGACGTTTCATTACCCAACTAGGTAACATCATCAGTGCTAGAAGAGAGAGGGGCTAGCTCTCTGCAAGAAAAGCACCACGCTCAGAAAGCACCAAAACCCCCACCGTTTTCAACCCTGAGCTACAAATATCCTACTGGTAGTTAGAGAATTGAGATTTACAGCGTGAAATCTGAAATCGGACAGCATATGGTACCCATTTCTAAGTTAGGATTTTTTTGGACCAAGAGGCCAAAGAGGCCAATCTGTAGCCAGTGGGGCAAGAGAACAAATAATGAAGAAGAGTCTCGTGACACACTGAAGATGGCCAATTGACAGTCAATTCCTAATGGGGACTCCTCACGATCTCATAAATTGGTTTAGAAGAGAAGGTTAGTTTTTTTTAAATGTCATCAAAAACATGGCTAGGGTGACACCCTAAGTGTTGGGTCACCACCATTGGCTGGGCGATGTCAGAAATGGCCTTCAAAACATCTCATTCAGTGGGCAAAATCCCTCCCTTTGCCTCAAGAGATGGCCATGTCCACCCCAAGGTCCTCTGTCACTGTCTAGCCACCTTCCTACAGGGCTTTGAGGTTCTCACTGCTCAACGCCACCTCCGTTTCCCTTTTGTTGGAAAGTCTTCCCTCAGGCAGAGGTCAGAGTGGCTCTTTCTCACCTTTCTCCTCTTCCTCCTGCAGGAGGATGTTCCCCACGTTCCAGGTGAAGATTTTCGGGATGGATCCCATGGCAGACTACATGCTCCTGATGGACTTTGTCCCGGTGGACGACAAACGTTATCGGCAAGTATTGGTCCTTGAATGGAGGTGACCTCCGAGCAGGAGGCTGAGGGTCTTGCGAGGGACGGAGGGAGGATGACAATCACAAGCTGCAACCAGATCCCAGGGCTGGGGGGTCTGTCTCCTTTTTTGCTGATGCTGGGGGTTGCAAATTCCCCATCAAGGCAGAATATTCCTCGGAGGATTCAGTATTGTTCTTACAGTATTGTGAGGGTCAGTTTGGTCCAGTGGTTAAGGCAGCAGGCTAGAAACTGGGAGGCTGTGAGTTCTAGTCCCATCTTTGGCATGAAAGCCAGCTGGGCAACTTGGGGCCAATCACCAGGCGACAGTGAGTTCTAGTCCTGCCAGCTGGGTGACTTGGGCCAATCACCAGGAGATGGTGAGTTCTAGTCCCGCCTTAGGCATGAAAGCCAGCTGGGTGAGTTTGGGCCAATCACCAGGAGACGGTGAGTTCTAGTCCCGCCTTAGGCATGAAAGCCAGCTGGGTGAGTTTGGGCCAATCACCAGGAGACGGTGAGTTCTAGTCCCGCCTTAGGCATGAAAGCCAGCTGGGTGAGTTTGGGCCAATCACCAGGAGACGGTGAGTTCTAGTCCCGCCTTAGGCATGAAAGCCAGCTGGGTGAGTTTGGGCCAATCACCAGGAGACGGTGAGTTCTAGTCCCGCCTTAGGCATGAAAGCCAGCTGGGTGACTTTGGGCCAATCAACAGGAGACGGTGAATTCTAGTCCCACCTTAGGCATGAAAGCCAGCTGGGTGACTTGGGCCAATCACCAGGAGATGGTGAGTTCTAGTCCTGCCTTAGGCATGAAAGCCATCTGGATGAGTTTGGGCCAATCACCAGGAGATGGTGAGTTCTAGTCCCGCCTTAGGCATGAAAGCCATCTGGATGAGTTTGGGCCAATCACCAGGAGATGGTGAGTTCTAGTCCCGCCTTAGGCATGAAAGCCAGCTGGGTGAGTTTGGACAAATCACCAGGAGATGGTGAGTTTTAGTCCCGCCTTAGGCATGAAGGCCAACTGGGTGACTTTGGGCCAGTCCCTCTCTCTCAGCAAAACCCACCTCACAAGGTTGTTGTTCTGGGGAAAATAGGAGGAGGAAGGTATATTGGCTATGTTCGCCGCCTTGACATATTTGCAAAAATAGTAAAGGCAGGATAAAAACCACGAAATATTGTCCTCACCCTCAGCCCATTGTTTTAATCTATTCTATTAACTGGGGAGGGGAGCAAAAATCGACTTTTTGGAAACGAGGAAAATTCACTTCTAGCATACAGTCATAAGAAGGGTTGATTAACCCTATGCTTTTCAGTGGGTGGGGGCCTTCACTGAGTGGTATATTCCTCTCCCAGTGGCCCTCTTTCCTTTCCTTCCCCCCCCTCACCCTAATTTGTTCTTCCACGCTGGGCTCCTTCCACGCATTTCTAGCTCTCTCCAAAGCTAGTCTGAACAAAGTGTCTTGCTTGCCCTCTGCTTCTTGCCAAGAAGCTGCAATTTAGGAGCTAAATCTCAAATTTGTTACTTTTTTTTTTAATCATTATTTTGCTTTGAGGCTTCAGTCATTTGTCAGTGATTATCTCCAATTTTGTTCTCAGTTTAAAAGCAAGAATGCCTCTGAGCCTTTTTTTAAAAACAGGTTTAGTAGAAATCTTTCCTTTCTCTCTCTTTTTCTCTCTTGTTTCTTTCTCTCCCTTTTTTATTTCTCTCTTTCTTTCTCTCTATCTCTTTCTGTTTTCCTCTGTGCATAAGTGGTTTTTTCTCTTTCTTTCTCTTTCTTTCTTTTCCTTCGTTCCTCTTTCCTTCCTTCCTTCCTTCCTTCCTTCCTTCCTTCCTTCCTTCCTTCCTTCCTTCCTTCCTTCTCTCTCTCTTTCTCTCCTTCCTGCTGCCTCCTTCCCTCCCACTTTACTTACCAACTGTGCACTCCCCACATGTGCTGGACTCCAGTTCCCATAACTCCCAGCACTATGTGGGGGTATTCAGTTAGGGAAAGTTCATTCCTATTCACGTTCACACATCATCCTTGGCCTAGCTATGAACTTCACCTACTTTTCCAGGCGTACCCGATTCCTTAAGCTCGCCAAACACGCAGGCTTCACATGACCCCCTCAGGCAGCCAAATATCATTGGAGTTTCATGTGTCCTGTGAACACATCCACACACACACCCCTTTTCCACTGACCTGCTTGAGGGCGACTGATAACTCCTGGCAAAATTGAACGGTGTGAGAAGAGGAGAATTTTGTGCGGCTTGTAATTCCCCCCCCCGCCCGCCCCCAGTGTTTTGGGGAAAACTGTATCGTTTTTTGCACGGCCAGGGTTCCATCTCTTACCTCCATTGCTCAAACACGCAAGCACAGGTGTACACACACACACACACACACACACACACACACACACACACATTTCTGGAACAATGCCAGCATTTGTTTGCTAGTTTGTTTACTGATTTTATTTATTTATTTATTTATTTATTTATTTATTTATTTATTTATTTGGGGACTTATGATTAAAAGTGTACATCATCTGTCTCACTCTTCAAAGTGACTCCCAGCAGCTTAGATCAAAAGCATAAATATACCACAAAGAAGAGGGAGTCAAGCTATTCTCCAAAGCACCTGAAAGCAGGACAAGAAGCAAAGGATGGAAACTCATCAAGGAGAGAAGCAACCCGGAACTAAGGAGAAACTTCCTGGCAGTTAGAACAACTAACCAGTGGAACAACCTGCCTCCAGAAGCGGTGAATGCTCCAACACTGGAGGTTTTTAAGAAGAGACTGGAGAGCCATTTGCCTGAAATGGTATAGGGTTTCCTGCCTGAGCAGGGGGTTGGACTAGATGACCTCCAAGGTCCCTTCCAACTTTATATTATTATTATTATTATTATTATTATTATTATTATTATTATTATTATTATTATTATTATTATAAAAGCACGAAAACCATGATTAAAACTGAGGACAACTAAGTGAATTTAAAGGAATGGGGAAAAAAAAACACCACAACAAAACAAGAGCCCAGAGGTTTTCCACCACTACCCCTTGACCACCCAACATTCTAGGAGAGGGGGGTTAAAAAGGGAAGCCACGTTGACCTCTTGTGTGCCACGATGACCTCATAGACCAGAGGACCACCCCCCCCCAGTTATGGGATGGCGCATGGTGTTACTCTCCCCTTCCTATGCCCCCTTTCCTTTGCAGACCCCTTCAAGCTTCTCGCTTGCACCCGCCGCCCGATAAGGAGGTAAATATCTCGGCAGCTTCCCGGAGGGCTTCAAAAATGTTTGCTTGTGAAAGGAAAGGGGATCTATTGCATGCAAGAAAGAGGATTTTGCCTGAGGCGCCCCCGCCTTCCTTCTTGCTTGATTCCTCATTTGTTTCTCTTCAGCCTTCATTGGGAGCCTCCACCCTTCACCGAAACCTGCTTTTTAAAGACACCCGTGGCTGGGAAGTCTAGAATTTCCTTGGGGGTCCGATGCGGGCAACAGGGTTGGATGGAAGGGAACAAGCCTCACTCAGATGTCAAGGCAGCCATCCTGCAGTTGCTTCTTTGTGCAACCACAGCAGGATAGAATGGAATGTAGATAATAGAATAGAATAGAATAGAATAGAATAGAATAGAATAGAATAGAATAGAATAGAATAGAATAGAATAGAATAATAGAATAGAAAATATGGAATGGAATGGAATGGAACGGAATGGAACGGAACAGAACAGAATAGAATAGAATTACAGAATGAAAGAAATAGAAATAGAGTAGAGTAGAGTAGAATAGAGGATGGGATGAATAGAATAGAATAGAATAGAATAGAATAGAATAGAATAGAATAGAATAGAATAGAATAGATAATGTGGAATGGAATAAGAGAGTTGGAAGGGACCTTCGAGGTCATCTAGTCCAACCCCCTGCTGAGGCAGGAAACCCTATAACATTTCCGACAAACGGCTGCCCAGTCTTAAAAACTTCCAGTGTTGGAGCATTCACAATTTCTGGAGGCAAGCCACTGTTCCACTGATTAATTGTTCTAACTGTCTCTCTTTTTTATTTTTTTGCATCTAATTTACACCTCTGGGATTTCCTGGTGGTCTCTTTTCCAAGCACCGTGAGTCAAACCAATTCCTGGCTTTTCTGCTCCCCACAGGTATGCGTTTCACAGTTCTTCCTGGCTGGTGGCTGGCAAAGCCGATCCTGCCACGCCCGGGAGGGTGCACTACCACCCAGACTCCCCAGCGAGGGGCGCTCAGTGGATGAAGCAAATTGTGTCCTTTGATAAATTGAAGCTGACGAACAATTTACTGGATGACAACGGGCACGTAAGTGGTCGCTGGGAAAGGGAGAACCAGGGGCAGCTGGGGAGATTGGGGGTCATGAATATCACCACGAGCACCACCACCATCCCCATTTATTTGATCGATTGAGATGCCTGCCTCTTTCCCAAATGTGACTCTGGGCATCTCCCAACACACGAAAACCATAGCAGCACCTTAAAACGATGAAATGTTAGCAAAAAAAAAAAAAGTTTTGAAGAAAGCAACAGTGGTCCCATTAAACAAATCCCTATTATCTTAGGACAGGTTTCTCTAGCTTTTATGTTCTTTTTTTGTACTTGTTCAAGGTAATTCTTTGTATCTGGGTGTTTTCCTGTGAGTGTCGGGTGATGTTCAAATGGATTGATCATCGGATGATTGCATAAATTTATTTTATTTATTTATTTAATTAGTTTTATATACTGTCCTATTCCCGAAGGACTCAGGGCGGTTAATAGGGCAAAGTTTAAAAAACAATATAAAATTTAAAATAGAAATAGAATTAAAATAAATTAAATTAATTACTAGCCCAACAAATTAAAACAAAGTTTAAAACTTAAAACCCCTCAGTCCAGGCCAGATAGATCAAATGATCAGATAGTCCCTTCAAATTCTTCCTGAATCGATCAAGAAACTATTGACCAGATCTATTGGGCTACGACAGATCTGTTGGGTTACGACAATGTGTCTACATCTTATCGGCCTTAGCTGGCCTTGAAAATTCAGCAGGATTAAGGCTTGGTTGGAAGACTCAAAGTTGTGGGCTAAACGGGAAAGCTTAAATGGTTGAAAAATTGAATAATTGAAGGATAGAACGAGGAAGTTGTCCTGTTGTTCTTCAAGTTGTTCTTCTTGAATTGATCAAGAAACTGTTGACCAGATCTACTGGGCCACCATAGATCTATAGAGATCTATTGGCTTACAACCATGTGTATGCATCTTATCGGCCTTAACTGGTGTTGGAAATTCAGCAGGATGAAGACTTTGGTTGGGAAACTCAAGGTTGTGGGCCAAACTGGGAAGATGAAAAGACATCTCTGACTTAAAGCATCTACTGTGCCAGGGGTCTTCAAACTTGGCCCTTTTATGACTTGTGGACTTCAACTCCCAGAATTCCTCAGTCAGCGTGCCTGGCTGAGGAATTCTGGGAGCTGAAGTCCACAAGCCATAAAAGGGCCAAGTTTTAAATCTCAAACCATAGCCAAAAATAGCTCTTTGTTTTAAGCCTTGGGGATCATCTCCCCCACAAAAAAAGATACTCTTCAGATCCTTCCTCTACCACAGAAGAAGATGATGGGTGAGGTGTCCACCACGTTGGTTGGGAACGATGGGGCTTGTCGTGCAGCTGTAAAGTTGTAGAGTAGGGTTTTCCAACCTTGGTGACTTTAAGATGCATGGAGGTCAACTTCCAAAATTCTGCAAGTTGAAGTCCACACCTGTTAAAGAGTTGAGGAATCCCTACTCCACAACTTGGCAGCCGCATGACACCACCAGCTCCATCATTCCCAGCCAACATGGGGTACACCTCACCCATCAACTTCTGCTATAGAAGAAGGATGTGAAGAGTATCTTGGGGGGGGCAGATGATCCCCAACCAAGGCTTGAAACAATGAGCTATTTTTCCCCCCCCCAGCCAACATGGTGGACAACTCCCCCATCCTTCTTGCCAAGCTGAGTTGAGCAAGCTGCCTTTGAAGTGGCCTCTTCTACCCCAACATTTTGTGAGGTCTTCTCTCTCGCGTGCGTCGCTACCGCCTCGATGTGGCTGAACGGACCCGTTATATGATTTCCCTCGCTCGTTTTGTTATTCAGATCATTTTGAACTCCATGCACAGATACCAGCCCCGTTTCCACGTGGTCTACGTGGACCCGCGGAAAGACAGCGAGAAGTACGCCGAGGAGAACTTTAAGACCTTTGTTTTTGAGGAGACCCGATTCACTGCCGTCACGGCCTACCAAAACCATCGGGTGAGTATCTGGAATTCATTAATGAGATGTAGTCATTTATCAACATGCCCTGGCCTTAAAAGCCACCTCCTCCTGTCTAGAACATCTCCATCTAGTGACATGATGGATGAAGAGCCGGAAAAGAGAAGGTATGAGCTTGTCGGGTGCAGTCAATCTACCAAACCTTGTTTCGGTGGAAATATATATATATATATATATGGGGTGCAAATCTCTTAAAGGTGACGCGTTCCTGTTTAAATCATCTCAGATGTGAGGGACTGGAAAGAAGAATTAAGGCAGCTTAAGAGCAATGAGAATCTGGCCCATGAAAATTAGGCTTTCTCCTCCAGTTTTAGCAACTCTGTGGGACTGGCAACTCAGTGGAGTCTAGATGCGGTTCCTTCACCCATCTTGGCAGGAAAAAGAAAGAAAGGACAAATGTTTAGGATGCCAGCCCGAACAGATGTCAGGTGAAAAGAAAAGAAAAGATTTATTTGCAACTAACCTCTTTGATAGGGGACGTGGTGGCTCAGTGGGTTAGGACCAGTGCTTTTTTTGTAAAAGAAAAAGGTGCCGGAACTCACACATGTCATACAACCCGCCTTGCCTACCCTACAAGGTTCCATCCAAAAAAGGTGCCGGAACTCCGTTCTGAGCGTTCTATGAGAAAAAAAGCCCTGCATGTCATATGCAGCCCGCCTTGCCTACCCTACAAGGTTCCATCCAAAAAAGGTGCCGGAACTCCGTTCTGAGCGTTCTATGAGAAAAAAAGCCCTGCATGTCATATGCAGCCCGCCTTGCCTACCCTACAAGGTTCCATCCAAAAAAGGTGCCGGAACTCCGTTCTGAGCGTTCTATGAGAAAAAAAGCCCTGCATGTCATATGCAGCCCGCCTTGCCTACCCTACAAGGTTCCATCCAAAAAAGGTGCCGGAACTCCGTTCTGAGCGTTCTATGAGAAAAAAAAGCTCTGGTTAGGACGCTGAGATTGTCGATCAGAAGGTTGGCAGTTTGGCGGGTTGAATCCCGAGTGCTGCGTAACAGAGTGAGTGTCCCAGCTTCTGCCAACCTAGCAGTTCGAAAGCACGTAAAAATGCAAGTACAAAAATAGCGACCACTATGGTGGGAAGGTAACAGCATTCCGTGCGCCTCTGGCGTCTAGTCATGCCGGCCACATGACCACGGAGACATCCTTGGACAAGCGCTGGCTCTTTGGCTTTGAAACGGAGATGAGCACCGGCCCCTAGAGTTGGAAACGACTAGCACGCACGTGCGGGGGTACCTTTACCTTTAGCCTCTTTTTTTGGATAGTTGATGTGCTCCACACCAAAGAAAACCAGAACAATTTGGGGATCTGTTTTACAAATCACATCTCCTTCCAGATAGTCCTTGACGTACGACAGTTCCCTTAGCAACGGCTTGAAGTTAGAACAACACCATGACCGTTTTTCACACTTGGGACCGTTGCAGCCTCTCCTTGGTCACATGATCAAAATCTGGACGCTTGGCAACTGGTTCATGTATATGACGGTCGCATTGTCCTGGCATCATGTGAATCACCTTTTGTGAACTTCTGACCAGCAAAGTCGATGGGGAAGCCTGATTCATTTCATAACCCTGTCATTAACTTAACAACTGCAGTGATTTAATTAAGGTCGCAAAATGGGGCAAAACTCTGCTGACAAAACATCTCACGTAGCGGCAGAAGTTTTGGACCCAGCTGTGGTCGTAAGTCAAGGATCACCTGGGCTCTGAACGTCATCAATGCTAGCAAGGAGTGGGGTTTTCTACTGACGATGTTACGATGTTAGTTGGGTAATGGAACGTCTACAAGAAAACAACCTAGTCCAGAGAGCGCCAAGGACACCTCATCTTTGGAAACAGAGCAGCCCACGAATTCTTCCCCCCAACCAGCAGAGCTGATGGGAAAACATCAAAGCAGACTCTGGAAAAAGCTGATCAATTTTGCACCCCTGCCCCTCCCCTAAATCCAGAGGTCCCCAACCTTCTGGGCACCAGGGACCCGTTCCGTGGAGGGAGGTTTTTCCACAGAGCGGAGAGTGCGTGGTTTAGTGTGCTGCCTGCATCCCACGGATGAAGCTTTGTTTGTTTGTGCAGACCGGTTGCTGGCATGCCGCGGCCCGCTACTGGTCCACGGACCGGGGGTTGGGGACCCCTGCCTTAATCCATTAAATGGGTGCACTGCTGGGGCAGCCAATTTTAAGTCCTCCACATCACACTGGCCCATAAAACTCAGACCCTGGGGGTTGATCCTGACGTATTCCAGAAGTTTCAGTTTGGTAACCTCTGGAACGTGAAGAGGTTCTTCCTAACCATGATATGGGATTGCTAGGCAACCAGGAACCAGAAACCAGATATTTGCAGGGAACATTGTCTTCAGTTGTCCTTATCAGCTTCCCATGCACGCAATTACTATGCCCCAATGAAGCAATGTTGTGTGAATTGACAGCTGGGGATAAAAACACCACTTCACTCCATCTGTTTATAACGTCTGGGAGAGCTCCGTGCCCAGAATGTGCCCATGTAGCCAGAAAGTCCTTTTATCGCCAGACTCCAAGGATTATGGATTGCTTGTGTCTAATGTGGCCGGCACATTATCAACGCCAGAAGAATTTTTGTCTTTCGCAAAGCCCAGATGGGAAAGATGCGTCTACAGAGAGGAACCCCATGAAATCGGCAAAGCCAAATTCCAAAGGAGCTTTTTTAATGCTTCCAAATCGCCGGGTGGTTCAATCAGAAATAGCGGGGGGGGGGGGAGAGAAAGGCTTCTTTTTGTGTGTTTTTTTTAAAAAAATCCTTGGAGACTTTGCAGCCTTCTCTGCAACCAAGAGTCGAAGCCAAGTAGGGTACGGATTGTCCTTGACTTACAACCGTTGGTTTAGTGACTGTTCAAAGTCGTAAACAGCAGTGGAAGAATAGTAACCGAGGACCGTTTTGCATACTTACAACGGTTGGGGCATCTCCACGGTCACATGAACAAAATCCAAATGCTTGGCAACTGGCGTGTACTTAGGGGGTCATGCGATCATCTTTTGAGACCTTAAAGTCAACGCGGAAGCCAGATTGACTTGACGACTTAACAATTGCAGTGATTCACTTAATGACGATGGCAAGAAAGGTTGTAAAAGGGGGCAGAATTCGCTTAACAAATGTCTTGCTTGGCGACAGAAATTGTGGTCGTAAGTGGGGGACCACCTGTACTTTAGAAGAAGAACTAGAGTCAAAGATGGTGCTCCCTGGATCTGAGTTGGTTGACATCGCTGGGATTTAACTCAAATTAGCTTTGTCCAGAGGAGGCTTGTCAGCTCAAGATTGGCAGCAAAGCTTCCCTGCTTTGGAAAAGTGACTTCATCTCTTTCTTGGAAATACAATGAAGGTATTACGATGGATGTGCCAAGTTGGGTCTCCCTGATTTAGAGGGCAGATGATGGTTCGCTTCCATCAAAGGGTAATACATTGGTTTTTAAGAAGAGATTGGACCGCCATTTGTCCGAAATGGTATAGGGTTTGCTGCCTAAGCAGGGGGTTGGACTAGAAGACCTCCAAGGTCCCTTCCAACTCTGTTATTCCATTCTGTTCTGTTCTATTCCTTATAATGTTCTATTCCTTATTCTATTCTGTTCTGTTCTGTTTCATTCCATTCCATTCTATTCCTTATTCTATTCTGTGCTGTGCTGTTTTATTCTGTTCTGTTCTGTTCTGTTCCTTATAATGTTCTGTTCTATTCCTTATTCTGTTCTATTCCATTCCATTCCATTCCGTTCCGTTCCATTCTATATTCCATTCTATTCTATTCTATTCTATTCTATTCTATTCTATTCTATTCTATTCTATTCTATTCTATTCTATTCTATTCTATTCTATTCTATTCTATTCTATTCTATTCTATTCTATTCCGGGGAACTCTGGGAGTTGAAGTCCACCCATCTGAGTAATTCTGAGAGTTGAAATCCACACATCTTTACGTCCATGTTCAAAAAACTCTGAAAGTTCCTTCTGGGAGCCTTATCAAGCAGACTCGCTCTTGCGTGCGCAGCAGCCAGATAATGTACATTTTGCATCTCCACCCCGTCCTGCAAGACTGTCTGAAGAGCCTTTTGCCTTCTCTGTTTTTTCTTGAAGCATTTCATCTGCTAAATCCGTTGATGGCTTTCTGAAGGAATTCGATCACCCTGGGAGGCCTGAGTCTCGAGAAGCAGAGACCTCTACTTTCACTCCCCCCCCACCCCACTTTCAAAATGGGCAAAACAGCACGACTTGGGTTCAACTGATCTTCCCGTATTACCGGTGGAACCATAAGGCAGCTCCCAGCCCTTCTCCTCCCCCACCAATGCAATTCACACACCCCAAAGGGAACCCCTCCCTGCTCTTCGTTAGCGCTGGATAATGTTGGTTCCCCCCATATTTTTTGCATTTGTTTGTTTCCGCGAGCTGTCTCTGTTAGGATAATACTGAGAAGTCCTCTTCATTTCTGAATTGTGCACCAGAATATTTCGCTTTGGTGGTGCATGCACGGCATAGAGAGGTGTATTTTTTTAAATTTGTTTTCTGATTTATATATTTTTTATTTTATTTTACTTTATATTTTATTTATTTTATTTTATTTATTTTATTTTACTTTACTATATTTTATTTATTTTATTTTATTTTATTTATTTTATTTATTTTGTTTTATTTGTATCCTGCCTTTATTAGTTTGACAAATAACTAAGGGTGGTGAACATATCCCACACACTTTCTTCCTCCTCCTATTTTCCCCACAACAACCCTGTGAGGTGGGTTGGGCCGAGAGTCAGCTTTCAGCCCTAAGGTGGGATGAGAACTCAGAAGTTTTCTAGCGATTGGCCCCAAATCACCCAGATGGGTTTCAAGCCTAAGGCAGGACTTGAACTCACCGTCTCCTGGTGATTGGCCCAAAGTCACCCAGCTGGCTTTTAAGCCTAAGGTGGGACTAGAACTCACCGTCTCCTGGTTTCTAGCCTGGTGCTTTAACCAAAAGACCAGGAGTCCCCTATTCGGAATTGGGCCCTGCAAGTGGCTGGCCAGAATGCATGCGTGCGTGCACGCAACACTAGGGCCCCCAAATTAGTCCTGCATGTAAAAATCCTCCCAGGAGGGGGCAGCACTGACCTGGCGTTCGGTGAGTTTTTCAAAAGCAGGGTTGAACTAGGATGGGAGACCACCAGAAAAGCCCAGGGCTGTCGATTAGGGTGGAAATGGAAAAATCCACCAAGAACATTACACAGAAGAAATAGAAAAGAAACTTTGGGGGTTGTGCTTGATTCGAAAGATGCCTGGGGGCGGGGGGAGTAAACTTGTTCAGAAGTGCCCCATGCGGAGGAGAGGATTGCCACTGATCTTATGCTTCCTCCTGATGGACTTAAGGATGCTCTTGCTTTGGTGGGATCACATTCTCCTTGAGTTGATCTGCAGAAGTGCTTGATTTCCTACAGGTCAAATGTGCCATTCCCTGCTAAATATAAGAAAATGGTGAACACGTTGGAGGAGGAGGAGGAGAAGATGTTTTCATAATAATGAAGAAAGAAGAGGAGGAGGAGGAGAGGGAGAGGAGGAGGAGGAGGAGGAGGAAGAGAGAGAGAGAAGGGGGGGAGGAGGAGCAGGAGGAGGAGGAGGAAGAGGAGGAGATGTTTCCAGAATAATGGAGAAAGAGAAGGGAAGGCTATTTCCTTTCCTAATGGGAATAGTATTGCAAGAGCGAAGAAGCAGGAGGTGGAAGAGGGAGAATGTTTTTCAAAATAGGTGGAGGAGGAGGAGGAAAGAAGGAGCAGTGATGGAGCACAAAAAAAGAGGAGAACAATGGAAGCAAAGCTTGAGGGAGGCTGTGCCTTTAAGAAGCGATTTCCAGACTGGCATCTCTCTGATTGCTTAAAACAGCTGCTTATTTTCTCTTCTGCTTTCTATCACTCTGACCTCCAAGGGTTGAACTGTCACCGAGGGGCTTAAAGTTTGTTTTTCAACCCATTCCGGAAACTCACAATCATTATACTTTGTCCCTGGATTTGTTTAAATATAAAGGGGTTATAAAGGAGAGGCGGTGGGGGTGGGGGGGGGGAGAATGTCCTCCCCCCCCTTCATTCTTCCCCCACCCGCCTGTGAATGAAATAAATACTCTGAAGTGATGGTCTGGGTGTGTGTGTGTGTGTAGGACAGGATATTTTGCAGGTAATACGTGCTTTTCAAAATGGGGTCTGTGAAGCTTACAAGTTGCCGCTGTCCTGGTGCCAAGAATTAAGACTTAAAAGAGCGCTTAAACTTATATACCGCTTCACGGTGCTTTTACGGCCCTCTCTAAGCGGTTTACAGCCTGTTGCCCACAACAATCGGGGTCCTCATTTTACTGACTTCAGAAGGATGGAAGGCTGAGTCAACCTTGAGCCGGTCAGGATGGAACTCCTGGCTGTGGGCAGTTAGTTAGCCTGCAATGCTGCATTCTAGCCACTGCGCCACCAGAGGAATAGAATAGAATAGAATAGAATAGAATAGAATAGAATAGAATAGAATAGAATAGAATAGAATAGAATAGAATAGAATAGAATAGAATAGAAAATATGGAATAGAATAGAATAGAATAGAATAGAATAGAATAGAATAGAATAGAATAGAATAGAATAGAATAGAATAGAATAGAATAGAATAGAATGAAAAGAGATTGGAATGGAACGGAACGGAACGGAACGGAACAGAACAGAACAGAATAGAGATTGGAATGGAATGGAATGGAATAGAATGGAATGGAATAGAATAGAATAGAATAGAATAGAATAGAATAGAATAGAATAGAATAGAATAGAATAGAACAGCAATAGCATTTAGACTTATATGCCGCTTCATAGAGCTTTAGAGCCCTCTCTAAGCGGTTTGCAGAGTTTACAGATTTACAAGCAATACAATTTATAGTTGAGAAACTACAGGTGATAATCACTAATGGTGGGTATTCAAAACCAGCAACATTGACCGTAGCCGTTTTTAAAAGAGCTGCATGCAAAATACAACCGCAGGGATTCACTTAAGAACCGCGGCAAGGACATAGTGAGCTAACTCTAAAGCCGTTTCCCTAATTCTCTCCTTCAGATAACCCAGCTTAAGATTGCCAGCAACCCTTTTGCAAAAGGATTCCGGGATTGCGATCCTGAAGATTGGTAAGCCTCTTTAATTGGTTCTTCTTTTCTACAACGTTCAGCTGAATACAGGACAGAATAACAGAGGCAGAAGGGACCTTGGAGGTCTTCTAGTCCCGCCCCCTGCTCAAGCAGGAAGACCCTATGTCATTTCAGACACGTGGCTGTCCAAGCAGCTTCTCCTGTATCAGAGCACCCGCCAATTCTCAAGACAGGTTGTTCCACTGATTTAATTGTCCTCCAATTAATTAAGCATTGACTAACAAATTGATGAATTGGTCCATCTCGGGCTTGACTCAGATGGGGAACTTCGTCTGCTTGTACAAAAATACGATCCATACAAAAACAGAGCCCCTTCTGCAAGGGAGAGATGAGGAGGTATCTTCCCTCTGTTCAATCACAAAGTAGAACAGTGTTCTGATTCCCCCCCCTCTCCCCCCCCCATAACAGGCCTAGGAATCACCGACCAGGAGCCCTGCCTCTCATGAGTGCCTTCGCCAGGTCGAGAAATCCTGTGTCTTCCCCAATTCACCAAAACGGAACGGAGAAAGGTGAGTTAACCGGCACTCTGGGCCTCGGATAGTCACAGGTGCCCAGGAAAAAGTAGCCCCAAAGGGGGAGTTTTGTCATTTCCTTATGGATAATTCCCTGTCCATCACCCCCAATCATCTAATGCTATCTCTATATCTATCTCTCTGTATCTATCTATCTATCTATCTATCTATCTATCTATCTATCTATCTGTCTGTCTATCCTATCTTATCTATCTATCTATCTATCTATCTATCTATCTATCTATCTATCTATCTATCTATCTATCCATCTATCTAATCTCCATCTATCATTCATTCATCTCTCTCTTTATCTTGGTATCTCACTGTTTCTATCTCTATCAATCATCTTACATTTTTTATCTATCAATCATCAATCTCTATCTTCTATATCTTTCTATCATCTATCATCTATCATCTACCATCTATCTATCTGTCTATCTGTCTCTGTCTATATAATCTCTATATCATTCTTTTATCTATCTTGCTTTCGCTATATCTCTCTATTAATCATCTTACAGTATATCTATCTATCATCGATATCATTCATCTATCTATCTATCTATCTGTCTGTCTGTCTGTCTGTCTGTCTGTCTGTCTATCTATCTATCACCTATCTATATCATCTGTCTGTCTGTCTCTGTTTCCAATCAAACATTAAAAGCCACGTAAACTCATTTTAAAACTATAAATCCCAACCCATTTCAACATTAACATGGATTTCAGGCAATGCTACTTGAAAGCAGCATTATGGTGTCATCAGCCCCACGAAATCAGCCGCGTCTCTGTGTGGATGGGGCCTTAAGATTGACCCTTTAGGGTCCACATCAACCCTGCCGTGCAGGTTTTGCTCTCTCCTGGCCCTCCAAAAGAGCACCCTTGGGTCTTAGGGGTGTGAACGCACAGGAATCTGCCATTTAATGGGATGCACCGCCAGATCGGCTAACTAGTTAAGACACAGCGCTTGGCAATTTGCCAGTCTGCTTTAGAGGATTACAAGAAAAACATTTTGCTCACAAAGAGCAGAACGTCTAACCAGGATTTAGAGATGGAAGTTCGCTCTCCTTTATTGGGCTCTTAGTGGCTGATCTTTTATTGTGCTTTTCCTGGCTGATCTGGTTATTCTTGGAGGGGGAAAAATTTTTTTTGCTCTTAATGCATCTCCTTGCAAACTCATCAAAAGGATTTAATTCCCAAGACAGCCAGCTTTGTAAATAGGTGGTTTGACTTGGGAGGAGGTGGGGGGGGGGAAGCAAAATTGATCCAATTAGCTGTATCACCATCCAGCTCTCTACCTGAAAAAAACAACAACAACAAAAAACAGGTCCCTACAAGCAAATGTTGTCCCGGGTGCAAAGAATTCTGCAAAGAATAAGGGTGTGTAATTTAACAGTAGCTGTTCGGTTCATCCAGTGAAACATTCTGGGTCCTGTTTATTTTGGGGAAAAGGCAGCATTTCCAGTAGCGTCGTTAAGGAAATATTTGAAGGTTAGTCAAATTGCAGTAGCCCACTTTTCTTGTACGATGCAACGAACGACCAACAGTCTCCAGGTGAGCATGCAGCGGAAGCCCACAAAACCAAGCCAGGTTAAAGCTAACCACATCCAGCAGGGATGTGGTGTGAGCGCAACCTCTGAGGTTAGGGTAGTTCTGGCTTTAAATGAGCTGTGTGAATCCCAAAGGTGCTTTTTCAGGAGGCAACTGGACTTCCTTGTTTTTCCTTTGAAGACGTTTCCCTTCTCATCCGAGAAGCTTCTTCAGGTTCTGACCGAATGGTGGGAGAATGGAAGGATTTATACTCCTTGCAGACAGCTGGTCATTTGCCTTCTTTTAGAGAGTCGTTGAGGCCACCTGGAGGTTTATCTTTGAAGGCTCCACACCCATTTGCACCACTCAGGTGACCCTGAGGACACAGATAAACCTCAGGTGGCCTCAAGGACTCTCTAAAAGAAGGCAAATGACCAGCAGTCTGCAAGGAGTATAAATCCTTCCATTCTCCCACCATCCAGTCAGAGCTGAAGAAGCTTCTCACATGAGAAGCAAAACATCTTCAAAGAAAAAGAAAAAACACCTTTGGGACAACCACGACCTGGATGACTGAGAACCTCCATGGACGTTGCGTGAATGCAACCTCTGATAACTCTGGGTTGACAGGCAAAAGAATGGGTGAAAAAGCATTGTCCAGGGAGAAAGATGTTACGAAGGAGAAACGATAGCAATAGCATTTAGACTTATATACTGCTTTACAGCGGTTTACAATGTCAGCAAATTGACCCCCACCATTTGGGTCCTCAAGGGACGCGGTGGCACAGTGGGTTAGGACGCTGAGCTTGTCGATCAGATGGTCGGCAGTTTGGTGGGTCAAATCCCGAGTGCCGCATAACAGAGTGAGCGCCTGTTACTCGTCCCAGCTTCTGCCAACCTAGCAGTTCGAAAGCACGTAAAAATGCAAGTAGAAAAATAGGGACCACTCCGGTGGGAAGGTAACAGCGTTCCGTGCGCCTTTGGCGTCTAGTCATGCCGGCCACAGGACCACGGAGACGTCCTCGGACAAGCGCTGGCTCTTCGGCTTTGAAACGGAGATGAGCAACGGCCCCTAGAGTCGGAAACGACTAGCACGTATGTGCGGGGAAACCTTTACCTTTATTTGGGTCCTCACCGCAGAAATTTTGGCCTGGGGTGGGCAGGTGAATGACCTAAACTAGAGGTCTGTGTTTCTCTGAACAGCTGAATTAAGCTACAGTTTAATAATACAGGTAGTCCTTAACTTATGACCACAACCGACCCTAAAATTTCCATTGCTAAGGGAGACAGTTGCTAAGTGGCTTTTGCCCCGTTTTCTGGCCAAAGTTGCTAAGGGAATCCCTGCAGTCGTTAAATTAATAACACGGTTGTTAAATGAATCTGGCTTCCCCCATTGACTTTGCTCGTCAGAAGATCACTAAAGGGGAATCACGCAACAATCCCCCTGGATACTGCGACCGTCATAAATGCGAGCCAACGGCCATGCGTCTCAATTTTTGATCAGGTGACCGCAGGGTCATAAGTGTGAAAAGGGCCCTAAGTCCCTTTTTTTTCAGCGGTGTTGTAACTTGGAGCTATAAATGAATAGCTGTAAGTCGAGGACTGCCTCACGTAGAGACGTCGCTTGCAGGTTCCAAGGAAGATCTCCAATCCCGTGGCTCATTGGGGTTCATGAGATTCCTAACAGATCAGCCTGTCACCCACCAAGCTGACCCCCGCCACTTCCAGGGCAAAGCTGGCATAAAGCAGCCGGTTTCGAACACAGCCCCCATGTATTTCACCCCATCAGTCCTAAAAGGAAAATTAACTTGACATTCCAATGTATGTCCGAATACCGTTGGAAGTCCAGTCAGAACTTTCGTTGAATTAAAGGATCAGGGTTTTCATACAACCTGCTCAAGGATTTCATATTTTCTTTGCCTCCCGTGGAAACTTACAATGAATTCACATTAAATACCACTCATTTCCCCCCCACCCCCACGTATCTTTTTTTATTGTTCATTTAGTCTGTAAACGACTTCCCGGTGTTTCCACAAGAGCTATTTTACATAAGCAGTTTTCTTTTTTTAAAAAAATTTTTTTATTAAATATTTACAGACACATACACACTAAGTATATACATTTCAAATTAAGAAAGAAAAAGGACATGCAAGCACTTAACAAACATACATATAAACTAACTGGGGATTAAAGTCCCCTTTACAGTTATACATAATTACATCCCGGTAAATCTTAAATCTTATTTAACGTTGTCTATTTTGACTATTAAATATTGTCATAAAGATTACTATGAAGTGTCATATTAACTATTCTAGGTTTGTTCTATTTTTTAACCAAATCATACCATCGTTCCCAGTTGGTGTAATACATAGATTCTTGTTTCTGTTTTAACATATAAGTTAGTTTATCCATTTCAGCACAATTCAGAATCTTATTAATTAACATTTGGTCCGTTGGAATATTTATATCCTTCCACTGTTGAGTGAAGTTTTCTTGAACAAACAAACGGAAGGATAGATTGCGGGAGAAGTTGCAAAAAAGGAAAAAAAGGAAAGGAAAGGAAAAAAGAAAGATTCCACCACAATGCCCAGTAATTGCCTTTAACCTCCTCAAAAATCTGCTCCAGATATCTATTTAAGCTTTCTCGCTGACTCTAGTTCCATTACCCAGAATAAACAGTTGCTCAGGAGAAGGAAAAAGAACAAGGGAGGGGGCCCTCTCTCCCACCGCACTCCCAGCCTATTAAAATAAAGAAAAGCCTCTATTTGTTTAGCGTTATACAATTGCAAAAATTTCAGGCGTGTGCAAACGTGTCACTCAACCCCGCTCGATTTATCAAAGTCAAAATGCCTTGTCTCGGGAGCTGGGATCTTTGCCGAACACTATGTCAAACACTTCATCTTTTTAAAAGGAAAGAAAAGAAAAGAAAAGAGAAAAGAAAAGAAAAGAAAAGAAAGAAAGAAAGAAAGGAAGGAAGGAAGGAAGGAAGGAAGGAAGGAAGGAAGGAAGGAAGGAAAGAAAGAAAGAAAGAAAGAAAGAAAGAAAGAAAGAAAGAAAGAAAGAAAGAAAGAAAGAGAAAGAAAGAAAGAAAAACCTAAACTTTGGGATCTTTCTGCATTCTTACTCTCGTCTCTGTTCACGTCGGACAGTCCGTCTGAAAAGCAATCCCAGTGTGCATACCTATACATTCACAACCACACAAAGACACTGAGAAGTCTCCTTTTGTTTCCTTCTTATGGAGAAAACATCGCGGTGGCTTTCCGTGGAACAGCCTTGTCATGAAGGTGGGGGTAAAAAAAGGTATTTCTGAATTTCCAGGTGACTTCAGAGCAGGAGACATTAAAAAACAACAACAACAGAACAACAGTTGGAAGGGACCTTGGAGGTCTTCTAGTCCAACCCCCTGCTCAAGCAGGAGAGCCTATACCATTTCAGACAAATGGTTGCCCAATCTCCTTAAAAACCTCCAGTGTCAGAGCACCCACAACTTCTGGAGGCAAGCTGTTCCACTGGTTAATGGTGCTCACCGTCAGGAAAATTCTCCTTAGTTCTAGGTTGCTTCTGTCCTTGATTAGTTTCCATCCGTTGCTTCTTGTCCTGCCTTCAGGAGCTTTGGAGAAGAGGTTGACCCTTCTCTTCTTCGTGGCGGCATCTCAGATATTGACACACCGCTATCATGTCACCCCCTAGTCCTTCTTTTCATTAAGCTAGGCATACCCAATTCCAATAAAAAGAACCATCAGATCCAATCTTCTCTTGATTAGTTGGGACATTATCGCTCTGAGGTGTCCTGAGGCAGTTTAAAAACCAAGCAGTTTGGTACCTCAAGCTTCACTCTTTGGTGGATCACGACCCCCTTCATCAGAAAGTCTTGCATCTGAATTAAGTATCTGAGATAGTTCCACCTTTCCATCGGGACATGTGCTTTGTGTCCAGAGCACACAGAACAGCTACAGCTACTTAGCTTAGCGGTTCCCATCTCGGTGAAATAGAATCAGGTGATCCTTTGAACCTTCTCCTCATGGTGGTAGGAAGCTTAACTTTTTCCTCCTTCTGAATTTCTAGGACAACGACAACCTAGACGCTTTTCAAGACAGGGGGATACCAAACACAAAATGAAGAAAGTGACAGGAGGGGGGCAAAGGCAGAGTAGAGGAGTCTTGTGTCAATCAATGTAGCAGAGAAGTAGTTGAGCTTCTACATTTGACACTGAACTGATGTTGACCCTCCATTCTACGCTGAGTGCAGAATGCAGAATTCCGCAATCCAGAACGTAGGAGGCTAGCCCAAAGTTGGGTATGGTTGGATCCCCTTCTCTGCAGCTGCTGGACCCAATGAATGGAAACATCTGGGCACTGCACCTGTCCTGGCATAGGCAACCTGATCCCTGTACCTTGACAGTTCTGTTGTAAAGTAGGTTTCACGCTTTTGCTCCACAACGTCAGGAGCGCAAGAACGGGATCAGAATGAAACTGATACACGGCATGAGTTAAGGGAATAGGTGGGTGACCTTGGGGCGGTAGGGGGGGGGAAGATGCTGCCCAGGAAACAATCAGGCAAGAGCGGCAGCCCCCACCCCCAGCGGATTAACAATCAGAGGAAGAAATTTAGGAAGGACCCACCTTAATTGCTCAGGCAATTAAAAAGGGGGTGTGTGGGAAGTTTGTACCTTGGGGCCTGCGAGATGCTGCTGTTGTAACTTTACAAGAAAGTGGTAAGTTTAGTTCATTTAGACAGGTTTCCTGTCTGGTTTACTCAGGGAAGGATGGAGACAGGCCAAGAAATTCCTGAGCCTAGGTGAAGGGGAACTTGCAGCGCTCTCGACAGAGTGGTATGTGAGAACAACCTTGAGGTAGAAGGGAGAGCGGCAGACTGAACGAACAGCACGGACGACATTTCCCAGCCCACGGGAGGAGAGAGGGTGTGGGAAAAAGTTCACAAGTGAACCTTCCCTAGTTTCCTAGGGAGGAGAAGAGGAGAAGGGGGGGAAAATGCTTTTCAATCTTGCCAGATTCTGTCAGCGTAACCTTGCAAAGCAGGTAGTCCTTGACTTACGACCACAACGGAGCACAAAACCTCTGCTCCTGTTGAGACAGTGGCTAAGTGAGCTTTGCGCCATTTTCGCCACCTTTTTTGGCCACAGTTGCTAACTGAATCGCTGCACTTGCTAAGTTAGCAACACGGTTGTTGTTAAGTGAATCTGGATTCCCCCGTTGATTTTGCTGGTCAGAAGGTCGCAAAAGAGGATCATGTGATTTCCCCCCCCCGGACGCTGCAACCGTCATACATACAAGTCAGTTCCCAGGCGTCTGAATTTTGATCACTGCAATTTTGATGCTGCAAATGGTCGTAAGGGTGGAAAAATGGTCCTAAGTTGCTTTTTTCAGTGCTGTTGTAGCTTTGAGAGGTCACTAAATGAATCATTATAAGTCGAGGACTACCAATATAGAGCTAGTGCACCTGGTTGTGTATCTTGCCTACCTCGAAGGGCGAACATTCAGATGTAGCTGAAGGACAAGTGAAGAACAACCCTTGTTGACCTGAACGGAGTCCTCTCTAGCAAGATCTGGAAGACCAACTTGTATCCTCTTCCGAAGGAGCAGAGGAACCCAAACATTTAAGGTGGTCTGTCCACTTTTAAAATTGGGTTTTAGATGAGTGGATGGAACCAGATGTCTCTGTACTTGTGAGTTTGAGCCATCCACCTGTGCAGTGGTTCACATTTTGTCAGGTGCAAATAACCAGAAACAGAAGTTGACTTCAAAACACTAGTTTATTCTTGTCACTTATATGCAAGAATCTGGTCTACTAATGGTCAAGCTAAATTGGCACTAGATAAGAGCGATTGGAATTCACAGGGAGGCAGGACTTGGGTCTCTTGTGGCTGCGCAATGATTCCAAACTAATGATGCACTTAACCCTGCCCTCCAGCTCAGCCTGTCCATCTCCTATACCAGGGGCCTGCAAACTTGGCAGCTTTAAGACTTGTGGACTTCAACTCCCAGAATCCCCCAATTAGCCACACTGAGTGGAGAATTCTGGAAGCTGAAGTTCACATATCTTAAATTTGCTGAGATTATGAAACAATGCATTAGGCTGAGTAATATCCAACTAACAAAATAGAATATAGAACGGAGTACCTTACTCCAGAGTACCTGGATTTACCTAACCTGCAGAATGAATTTGGATTACGGTTTAACAAATTTATCATAAGAACCATCCTTGCTGAATCAGGCAAAATAAATAAATAAAAATGGCCAATTAGATGTCTCTGCAAAGCCAGGGAATTCTGGGAGTTGACGTCCACCTGTGTTAAAGTTGCCAAGTTTAGAGACCCCCTGCCCTACACATTTACACCGCACAGGCCCCTAACTAGAGGCCTGGAGATGTCACACGTAGCTGACCCCTTCTCATACTTTCTCCCCTGCTCCCCTTTCCTGTTCTATCATGTGCTGCAGATATAGTGGACAGTCGACGGGACTATGAACGGGAATCGGCTAGCGGGACACCACTCCACGCTGATCCAACTCATCAGCAGCTCATGTCTCGGGTGTTAAGTCCAGCGCTCCCGGTTCCGGGTGGAGGCGGCTTGGTTCCACTCCCTAGTCCAGCTGGAAGCCGGCCTAGTCCTCCCCATCACGAGCTGCGGCTGGACCCCCCTGCTTCGGAGCCTCTCCACCACCACCCCTACAAGCATCCGGTCTCAGCTTACGACCATTACCTAGGAGCCAAGAGCCGGCCAGCCCCCTATCCCTTACCCACTATCCGGGGACACAGTTACCACCACCACCACCACCACCACCACATGAATCCAGCTGCTGCTGCCGCCGCGGCTGCAGCCGCAGCTGCCGCCAACATGTATTCCTCCGCTGGCGCTCCCACAAGCTACGACTACGGACCGAGATAACATCTCCGATGCAAGATCCTTGAGCTCAGATCGACTCTTTGCATGGTGTGAATTGCTCAGTACCTTTGGGAAGAGATGCCCGTTTTGTCGACTCGGGGTGGGGGTGGGGAATCTGCCATCGTCCCGGTTTTCTTCCTTGCACCACCCACCCTTCCGCCACCATTATTGGACACGTCGTTCAAGATTCGCGCGGTCTTGTTCCCTCCGGGGGATATAATATTTAGCTGGTGTGAGAGGCGTTGTGGTGGAGTGATGGGAGGCTGGCGTTCTCCTGGACTTGCTTTGCGTCGTTGCTGCTCTGAGGCTAGAAGAGCAGTTTCTCCTCGGCCTTTCGCTTGACCCATTGAAGTGCAGCTGCAGTGCCCATCTCCCCTCCGTAACCCACAAAGTGTTAGGGTGTGTCGTTTCCTGGCTGCTCTAGCACTGACACAGCGCTATACAGGGAGCCTTTGACTTACCACTCTGTTTAGTGACTTTTCAAAGTTACGGCGGCATGGAAAACAAGTGGCGCACGGCTGTTCTTCACACTAACAATCATTGCAACAGCCACCATAGTCATGGGGTCAAAATCTGGGGGCTTAGCAACTGGCATGTACTTGTGACAGTTGCGCTGTCCCGGGATTAGCTCCCAACAAGCAAAGTCAATCGGGGGGAGGGGAGGGGGGGAAAGAGCCAGATTCACGCAATGACAGCACGTTTCATTTAACAAATGCAGTGATTCGCTGAACAACCGTTGCAAAAGTCATAAAAGGAGGCCCAACTTAACAACTGCCCTGCTTAACAACAGAAGTGTTGGACTCCATTGTGGTCATTAAGCCGAGGACTGCCTGTGTGTTCCCCATCGTCCAGTTACCGTTCTTCCCAGTGGGGACCAAGTCAGCTACCAGGACTCGTTTTACAGTGTTGGTGATCCAATCTCAGCTATCTCTATTGGAAAGAAAGTGGGAGCAACTAATTGGCACAATAGCCTACTTCTGACCCCGGAGAGTTTTCCTTATCTGGGTATGGCTAAGGAATTCTGGGAGCTGAAGTCCACAGGTCATAAAGGGGCCACGGTTCCCTCACCCTTGGAGTTAGACCAATCTGCATTACAAATATGCTGGAATAATATCAATAGCAATAGCCTTTAGACTTATAGACCGTGTCACCGTGCTTTACAGCCCTAAGCGGTTTACAGGGTCAGTCTATTGTCCCCAACAATCCGGGTCCTCGTTTTACTGACCTCGGAAGGACGGAAAGCTGAGTCAACCTTGAGCCGGTCAGGATCGAACTGCTGGCAGTCAGCAGTGTTAGTCTGCAATGCTGCATTCTAACCACTGCACCACCGTGGCTGTAGAATAGAACAGAACAGCAATAGCATTAGCCCTTAGACTTATGGACCGCTTCACCGTGCTTTACGGCCCTCTCTAAGCGGTTTACAGAGTCAGCCTGTTGCCCTCCCCAACAATCTGGGTACTCGTTTTACCGACCTCAGAAGGACGGAAGGCTGAGTCCACCTTGAGCCGGTCAGGATCGATCTGCCGGCAGTGGGCATGCAGCGTTAGCTTGCAGTGCTGCATTTTAACCACCTCACCAGCCCTGCCACCCTCCCTAACACAATCGAGATCAACTGCCTACAATTCCGGGCACTTTCTTCAGCCTTCTGAATGACGGGCACAGCTGACACTTGTCAGAGCGTGCAGTCTCTGCTGACCTGGAGCCATCTGTCACACGGGGGCATGCGCTTGGCATATGCGAGCACATGACTAGCATGGGCAGGGTGTGCACGGACATGCCAACTGTGGCATCTCTTGATCCCCTGCAACACAGCCTCTCCTAATCCAGGCCCCCGTTTTGGGCTGGTGCCAGGCTGACCTTGTCCTTAAGTTCTGGAATTCTCATTGTCACTAACAAGGCCTCTAGGAATCCCGGCCGGCTCCACCTGCCCAGAGCCTGGATTTCATGAATACAGGTGGTTCTCGACTTACGACCGTTAGTGTCCGTTCCTGGTTACGGTGGCCCTGAAAAAGGGGACTCCCGACATTCCCCCCACGGTCAGGTGACCAAAATTCAGACGCTTGGCAACTGACTCACATTTATGACAGCCGCAGTGTCCCGGGGTCACGTGATTCCCCCCCCCCGCTTTTACGACCTTGGGACACGCAAAGCCGAGAGGGGAAGCCGGATTCACTTAACGTCACAATGGTGGCGATTCACTTAGACCGCAGTGGCAAGGAAGGTCCTCAAACGGGGGGGGCAAAAAAAAACCCGCTTCACAACCGTCTCACTTAGCAACGGAAATCTGCATTCGTAAGCCGAGGACTATCTGTATTCCCCATCCCAACAGCGTTTTAGGGGCAGTGGAGGCCAATGGGAGGGGTAAACAAAAAAAACTGTTCCCCAAGGGGAAACTCTGAGAGAACATCTCCCCCCCCCCACCTCCGAGAATCGGGAAAAAAATACCACACAGCAGTTTGTTTTTTTGAAGGTCTGGGGTCTTATTTATTTATTTATTTTCCACGGCAGCAGGCTGAGCTGCGGCTTAGAATCTGTAAGCAACCTCCCACAAGGGAATAAACAAAAGAGTCGGAAGGGACCTTAAGAGGTCCTCTAGACCAACCCCCTTCCCCAAGCTGGAATAAAACCAATGTTCCTTTGCATTGCCTCTTCCTTGGAACTGAGATCTATCCGTTCACAAGGACGAGTACTAGCATCGTCCTCTTAAAGAGAAAATTGGCCAGGGTAGGGACGGTTGAGGGGGGGGGTTTGGGAAGAGATGTCACAATCCAAAGTGCTCCCCCCCCTTTAGCCTTTGATCTCGGTGCAGAAACAGAGGACGAGAATTCTTCTTCCTCCTCCTCCTCCTCTTCTCTACAAACCTTACTCCCTTCTAACACTGATGACGTTACCTAATTTGGTAATGAAACGTCTGCAAGCAAATAACCAAAGCTCAGAGCAACCACCAATTATCTCCCAGACCACCACCTCCACCACATCTTCTTCTGAAATGAAGCCGAAGCTGTCCCCACCACTTCCCTAGCTTTTTGTTCTCACTACACTACTAACACGTTGTAAATCTACACAATTCTTCATAGGGGCTGTGTTTGTGTGTGTGTGTGTGTGTCACTCTTCCGGCTTTTTCTTTCTTTTCTTTTTTTAAAGGATGCATTCGTTTTGCAAAATAAGACGCCTTTCTTCGCCGCCGTTTCTGACACGGCCTAAACTTGCCCAGGTCTGGGGAAAAAAAAACAACCTTCCTTTCTCTGTGCATTTAATTCCACTCGTCTGCAGCTTCTCGTTCGCCGTGCCTCAGTGTTTCTGGCCCCTCTCCTCCCCTCCTCCAGCCCGCCCACCCCCTCCCCTACACCCCCAAATGCAGAAGCTTAAAAGTCCCAGGATAATATCAGCAGCCAAGCACGATATTTTTGGGGGCAGCCTATAGGACAGGTGCGGGCATAAACCAGCTGTAGCGTTTATACATTGTTGTTTTTTTTTTTTTGGCATTGTTTTATCCGGTTGAGCAGTGGCAAAGAATGCAGCAGCTGGCAAACTTCAGGCCGTCAAATCGTATGGTACAAAATGAAAGGAAAAAAAAATTGGTTTGGTTTTTTTTTTTTAAAAAAAAAAACAAAAACGAATTTCACTGTAGAATCCTTTTAAGAGCCTGTGTAAGATCCCTTTGGAAGACGTTCTGTCCTGCGTGCATTGTAACTTTGAGAAAGCACTTCTCTCTCTCTCTCTCTCTCTCTCTCTCTCTCTTGTTCTGCTTTGTGATCTTGAACGTCGTGGAAGGATTTCGGTCTGTCGAAACGGATCGGTGCCAAAGGCTTGAGTCCAACCTATTGAGACATCGGTATATTTATTAATATTATATTATTCCTCTTCCCCACCCCCAAATGATTACGTATGCAGTTCCTGCTGGGTTTTTTTTTCTTTTATAGTTGCTGTGTAAAGAGAAAGAATTGGGGGGGGAGAAATCGGTGCAACCCAAGACTCGTATCTGCAAAATATGTAGATAATTTGTAGATAATGTGTAGATATGTGTAGATAACACTGGGGGAGCGGCAGAAGGCAAGATGGCAGGCAGTAACGTTTATAAACAGTATTTCTCTGAGTTTTCGCTTTATCTCATTTTTTTCCCCACATGGGGGGGGGCACGTTCCTGGGTACTTTTGTCTGTTGCAAAACACGTTCTTGTGTTTATTTTCTATTTTATAGATCAAATTTAGAGACTGTCTTATCTCATTCACCGGGCGACTTTTTGCATTAGAGACTCTTTTAGAAAAAGTGCAGAGAAGAGCAAGAAAGAGGATTAGGGGACTGGAGGCTAAAATGTGCAAAGAACGGTTGCAGGAATTGGGCACGTCTAGTCTAATAAAATAAAGGACTAGGGGTAACATGACAGCAGTCTTCCAATATTTGAGGGGCTGCCACAAAGAAGATGGGGTCAAAACTATTCTCTAAAGCGCCTGAAGGCAGGACAAGAAGCAATGGATGGAAACTAATCAAGGAGAGAAGCAACCTAGAATTAAGGAGAAATTTCCTGACAATTAGAACAATTAATCAGTGGGACAACCTGCCTCCAGAAGCTGTAGGACTCCATCATTGGAAGTTTTCAAAAAGAGACTGGACAGCCATTTGTCTGAAATGTTATAGGGTTTCCTGCTTGAGCAGAGGGCTGGACTAGAAGACCTCCAAGTTCCTATACATACATACATACATACACACACAAACACATAGAGAGAGAGAGAGCGCCAGTGAGAATCTACACGTCTTTAAGTGGGTTTTGAAACAAGAGACAGATGTTTGGGAAATAAAACCCTGAGATTTCATCTCCTAGCCTATGGCATCCCAACGGTTTGTAAATGTCACATTTGTTTTACGTAGACAGCAGTGGGTTTGGCTGACCTATCTGTGACTAAATGAAGATAAATGGGCGCCTTTCCTTACTCACATGGGAAACGAGATGCCAGCGTTGCAAAGCAAGGCTTACATTAAAAGAAGGACAATTCAGCCTGCACATTTTCCCCATTAAATCCATACTTTGAAAAGATTAGCTGCGGATAAGATGTTTGACAGGGCCCCAAATTCTAGGTACAGGATTTCCTGATGACTGTATGCACAGAAACCAAAAAAAAAAAGAGAGAAAAAACTGGACTTGCACATTCTTTTAAAACACACACACACACACACACACACACACACACACACACACACACACGAGAGAGAGAGAGAGAGAGAGAGAGAGAGAGAGAGAGAGAGAGAGAGAGAGAGAGAGAGAGAGAGAGAGAGAGAGAGAGAGAGAGAGAGAATGAATCTCCCTGCCTAATCTGTATATCAGAGATTAAGTTTTTTTTCACGCTTGAAAGCAACAGGATCTTGAAAGAGATCAGATCAAACTGTAAATAATAATAATAATGATGGACCAGCTTTTTAAAGAAAGAAATAGCAAAATGATGGGGAAAATAAAACGCTCGCCCAAACTCTGCAAGTCTGTTGTGAAAATGATCCAGGGGAATTTTGTTGTTGTTGTTTCATTTTAAGTGTTCCAGGGAGAGGAAAGCAGAGCAGGTATTAAAAGATACAAACTTTACATGAATGAGAACTGTAAAATAGGCACGTACAATGTTTTCCAATAAGCATCCCGGGGTCATGCAGTCACCATCGGTGACCTTCCCAGCCCTCTTCGGACCAACAAAGTCATCAAGGGGGAAGCTGGATTCATTTAACAATCACACGATTGGCTTAATTGCAGGGATTCACAAAATCAGGCACGACTCGACAACCACCTTGCCTAGCAACGGAAATTGTGGTTGTAAGTTGAGGGCTACTGTGCTGTCCGAAGGAGCACTTCTAGCGCCAGCATTAGAGGTTCAGTCAACAGTCAACCATATAAGGCAGGGGGTCTTCAAACTTGGCCCTTTTATGACTTGTGGACTTCAACTCCCAGAATTCCTCAGCCAGGCACGTGGCTGAGAGTTCTGGGAGTTGAAGTCCACAAGTCATAAAAGGGCCAGGTTTGAAGAGCCCTGATATAAGGTGAAGTCTTCCTCAACTGCAGGTGATAGTGTGGGACCATCCAACTAATAGTCTTGGATGGAATATAAACATGGGTTTCTATTGCCTTTTCCTAGTTTTTCCAACTTTGCATTCAGGTCTGCGACTCAAAAATTGCTTAGTTGTCCTCCATCAAAAAACACCAGGCAGGACTGGACAAACTTACCTTCTGAGTTCAACCAAGGTTAGCTAACTGCTGTGGTAATCAAAGACTAGAGGTGATGGACTTCCACCCAAGTACCCATCAACATTAACTCCGCTTAGCTTGTGAATCCAACACAGGGAGGCAGATGGTGCCATCTACTGACCATATTAAAGTACCTATCTAAGGAACCAAAAGCTGAAGAAGCTTCTTGGATGAGAAGTGAAATGTCTTCAAAGAAAAACAAGAAAGTCCAGTTGCCTCCTGGGGAAAAAAAAACACACCTTTGGGACAACCATGACCGGGATGGCTGAAGATCTCCATAGACATTGAACCAAGAGGAGGACTTCTCAAAAATAAATGCCGACGAGTGAGTAAGAGATCTGCTCAAGAGTAGAAACACTGCTAGATGATCTCCAATAATCTGCTCGAGGTGGTGGCTTAAAAGTCTTAAGTCAGGGGTCTTCCAACGTGGCCCTTGTATGACCTGTGGACTTCAACTCCCAGAATGCGTCAGCCAGGCACTTCAACTCCCAGAATTCCTCAGCCAGGCACGCTGGCTGAGGCATTCTGGGAGTTGAAGTCCACAGGCCATACAAGGGCCAGTTGGAAGACCCCTGCAAAGGGGTCAGCAGAACCTCGGCCGGGTCTGGGCCAGGGAGAGGAGGAGGAGGAGGCAGCAGCAGGAACAGGCTATCAATGTCAGGCAAAGGCAAACAAACCATCTTGCAAAGTGCTGCACTTACCAACACAGTCAGAAGCAGAGCAGTTCCCAAAAGGGATTACAAGCGGCAGAAGTAGAGTTCCACAGAGTAAGGAAAAAGAATATTTCAAAGTACCCACAGAAGAAATTCCAACTCTCTAGTCCTCAAGGCCAGCAAGCAGCAGGGCTCCCACGCAGCTCCAGCAAAGCAAAAGCAAAAGCAAAAGAGATCTTGCCAAAATCAGCCAATCTGCTTCGGTCATGTGACCAGGCACCAAAAAAAAGTGACCCACTTCCGGTTTCTCCTCTCCAAGCCACGTGGCTGCAAAGGCCTGTTTGTGGTCGCGATTTTGCATGTCTAACTGTAAGTATCCTTTCTGAATTAATTCTTCTTTGTGAACACTCGCTAAATAAACGTTCAGAACTGGGGGAATTACCTGTATATAGCCATTTTTGTTAAAATTAAGAATAAGTCCCTTTCATTTTGGAAGTGGGGAGTGGAAAGGTTACTGTGCATTTGAATAACTGCCCCCTGCTTTTAATTAAGCAGCCAGTTGCATTTAAACATGGTGGCCTTGTGGAAGAGCCATTGATAGACTCGGGGGCTCCGAGTGGAAAGGTTTTTTTTTAAAATAATAATATAAAATAAAATAAAAAACCGCCTAAGGTTT
This sequence comes from Vipera ursinii, assembly GCF_947247035.1. NCBI lineage: Eukaryota > Metazoa > Chordata > Lepidosauria > Squamata > Viperidae > Vipera > Vipera ursinii. The sequence continues at coordinate 6,037,280 of NC_139527.1, forward strand.
TACTTTGCATTTCTTCCAATTTACTGTGCATTTGAATTAATGCCCCCTGCTTTTAATTAAACAGCCATGTTGCTGCATTCAAATATGGAGGCCTTGTTGAAGAGCCACTGATGGACTCTGTGGCTCCCTTTTTTCCCAGGCACCCAGTGGAAAGGTTTTTTTAAAAAATAAAATAAAACTCCTAGGGTTTTTGCATTTGTTCCAATTTACTGTGCATTTGAATAACTGCCCCCTGCTTTTAATTAAACAGCCAGTTGCATTTAAATATGGAGGCCTTGTTGAAGAGCCATTGATAGACTCTGGGCCTCCCTTTTTTGCAGGCACCCGGTGGAAAGGTTTTTTAAAAATAATAATAATATAAAATAAAATAAACTCCAAGGGTTTTCTTTGCATTTGTTCCAATTTACTGTGTATTTGAATAACCGCCCCCTGCTTTTAATTAAACAGCCAGTCGCTTGTCCGCTGCACTTAAACATGGAGGCCTTGTTGAAGAGCCCCTGATGGGCTGTGTGGCTCCCTTAGGCACCCAGTTCGCCACCTCCGCTTCAGCTCCCACAGCCTCATCACGGCCAACATCCCCAGTGAGAAGACTCCCCGAGGGGCCAGCATCACGGACAACGCCTTGACCGCTCACCAAAGGTGAGAACTGACCCTCACGGTGGTGCTTTTTATCTCAACCAGCAGGAGGCGCCCTGTGACACCACTCTCAGGGTTGCTAGACTACAATTCCCAGCAGCCTTAGCTAGACAATATTGCGGGACGCTGGGAGGCATTCCCCCAAGTTGGCCTTCCTCAGTTTAAACCAAGGGTCTTCAAACTTGGCCCTTTTATGACTTGTGGACTTCAACTCGAAGAATTCCTCAGCCAGCGTGCCTGGCTGAGGAATTCTGGGAGTTGAAGTCCACAAGTCATAAAAGGGCCAAGTTTGAAGATCCCTAGTAAAAACAGGAACAGAGAAGAAGCTGCAATGGAAGAGCGTTTGAGGGCTTATGGTGGCAGAGAGCCAGGATGTTGTGGCCAAGCCAGGCAGGGGTTTAGGATGGGAGGGTAGCCAGCTATAAATTTGGTGAGCAGCAAGTGGCTTGGAAGAACAAACCCAGGCGATGGGTGAAGGGTGGTAAGATGTTCCAGCACCCATTATTATGGGTTGGGTTGGCTAAGGTTGATGGGAATTATAGTCCAGCTGCTTCTGGATGGCTATTGGCCTCGCCTCCTCTTGGAAAACATAGTAGTTTAGCTTATCCAAATCCTGTTTTAAATCTTATCTTATCTTATCTTATCTTATCTTATCTTATCTTATCTTATCTTATCTTATCTTCCCCTTCCCCCTTCCCCCTTCCCCCTTTCCCTTCCCCTCCCTCCTCTCTTCTCCCCTCCTCTCCTCTCCTCTTACCTCCTTTTCCCTTCTCTCTTCCCTCCCCTTCTCCCCTCCTCCTCCCACTTCCCTTCCCTCTCTTATCTTCTCTCTCCTCCCCTTCTCCCTTCCCTTCCCATCTGTTTCCTCATACTCTGAGCTGACTTCCAAGAAGGTGAATACAAGACAGTTGACATATCTAGAGCAGTGTTTCTCAACCTTGATTACTGTGTGACGTCATGTGATGTCGCGTGATGTATCACAACTTTTCCCCTTGCAGGCAATGGGGTGGGCACGGTTTCGGTGTGACACATCGGGCCCATAGACCAGCAGTTTGACATGCCTGCTTTAAGAGGACTGAACTTCAATCCCCAGGATTCCCCAGCCAGGGAATTCTGGGGATTGAAGTCCACACGTCTTAACGTGGCCGAGGTTGAGAAGCACTACTCTAAAAGTAGAACAACCTGGAACCATTAAGGGTGCTCCTTCAAGCACATGGGCCTACTCTGAATTGATGTGCTTGCATTTGAACATCTCCTTGGCCCTAGAGAGGAACCAGAGTCTGGAGCAGGGGTCTTCAAACTTGGCCCTTTTATGACTTGTGGACGTAACTCCTAGAATTCCTCAGCCAGCATACCTGGCTGAAGAATTCTGGGAGTTGAAGTCCACAAGTCATAAAAAGGCCAAGTTTGAAGACCCCTGGCCTGGAGCAACGTTCTTCAATCTGGGCAACTTTAAGATGTGTGGACCAATTCCCAGAATTCCCCAGCCAGCTTGAATGCAGACATCTTAACGTTGCCAAAGTTGGAAAGTTGCTCCAGAGGGTTTTGAACTGCTGGGAACCAGGCTGGTTGAAAAACACCCTGCTTATTTTCTTTTCCCTTTTCTCCCCTTGCTTCTCTGAACAGGCACAGAGGCATTATCTACGCCTACGAATTCTCCACAGACAGGCTGGTGGCAGAGAGCGTCCTTCCTATCTGCCGCTCCTCTTACAACGACGTGGCCGGCTACAGCTACAACATTGGCCTTGTGGTCCCCTATGACAACGTCTAGGCAGGGTGGGAAGAAGGGAAGTCCAGCTGAGTTGGACCCTGGAGAAGGAGAACCCCGAGGATGGCGTTCCTGCAGACCTCTTTGGAGGGCTCAGAAACCATAGGTTGGCCAAGCAGGTAGCAGCAGGGGGTGGGCACATGGGGGTCTCCCCAAAGCTTTAATAACAGCGCTGTAGGAACGAAGAAGAGGTGGTGGCCAACAGGAACCATGATAGATAGGCAAGAATCAGGAGATGATAATAAAGGCTTTAGCCCAAGAATCAGGAGGTTGTAAGACAGGTTGTAGCCCACGTGTGCAGAGACCATCCTAGTGGAAGGGAGGGCTTCCATTCCTTGCACCTAGCTGATAGTTCAGTGCTGCATTTCTGGAACAGGTGCTGATGCTACCTGCAACATCTGGAGATCTTAAGAAGAAAATGAGACTTTGGGAGCTTTTTTCTTGTAAATAAAATATCTTTATTAAGCGTTGGTCTCAAGATGAGGGGGTTGGTGTGCTTGAAAATGACTGTTTTATTGTCGGGGTTGTTGATTTTCGAAATCCCACATTAGGAGAAAATCCAGAGGCCATCTCAGTTGGAGAAAATCCTGCCACAGGTAAGTCAAGCATGTGTGTGTAAGTATCCTTTCTTCTCCAGCTCCGCTGGCACTTTGCCTGATCGCACCAGGACTGCCGAAGCAGCACTCCTCTTTAACTCTGCTGCCTGGGGCTGCTGGGAGTTGTAGTACTTCTCTAACATGGTGCAGCATGAGGATCTTTGCCTGTTCCATTCTCTAGGCCAGTTTTTGCTTTGCCTGGTCACAAGTCATCTTGTGGGGCCTCCCTGCTGGGTGGGCTAGGGCAGCTGCCAAACCAGCAGGGAGAGCACCATAGGTATTCCTCTCCTCAGCCATTGCAACGGGCTGAGGATGATGGGACTTGGTGGCCAGAGAGAACTCGGATGGGCAAGACTTCAGTAGCTGAGAGTTTGCGGTGCTTGTGCAATCGGGAGAAAAGTGACTGATATATATGGGCAAAAGGGTCTTTTCTGGGCAACTTTAAATGTCCTTGTTTTCCTCACGCCAATTGGGCTAATCCAGCAGTTTCCCCAAAGGAATCTTTCCAGAACAGGAAGATGGTTTTGGTAGTCTGGAGGTATCCTGATGCTCCCATCAAGACACTTCCTTTTCTAGGAACTTCCTTCTTGAAAACTTGCTGTAGAGGAAAATTGTGACATGCTGGGGGTCCCTGGATTGCCTATATTTATATGTATCAGTGGAGCTGCAGAAGAAAGATGCATACATGCAGCTCAATGTATATTGTGTATAGAGCCAAGGCAGTGTTTTGCAAACTTGTCAGATGTGGGGGACTTCAACTCCCAAGTAATTCTGGGAGTTGAAAGCCATCCACCTTAAAAGTGGCTAAGTTTGAAAAAGACTGCTCTAAGGTTACCAGATCTGGGCTGCAAAAACATGCTAGGCCACTAGAGGGTGCCAAATGCAGTTTGCTGCCCTCTAGTGGTTTTTTCTTCTTTTGCAGCCCAGAGCTGGTAACCTTAGTATGGTATACACCCTAATATATGGTAATATGTAGATATATAAACATATACCATATATTAGGGAATATGCCTATTACTGTATGTGCCTGTGTACATTAACACAGTTGCATACATTGGGGCTTTCCTAATAGATCTTAGCTTATATTGCTCTATGTGTCTGTGTATCTTAACACAGACATATAGAGCAACATAGGCTAAGATCTATTAGGAAAAAGGGTCCCAATAGATCTTAGACGACTGTATGCATCTGTGTTAATGTACACAGGCACATACAGTAATAGGGGTATGTCCTAATATATTGGAATGAACTGGACACTCTGTGACTTGACTGTATACGTGAATCTCTCTGGGTGCGGAGGTGCTTGTGTTTTGGGTGGGTTTTTTTTTTTTTGCCGCCTCGCTTCTCATCCAAGAAGCTTCTTCAGTTCTGACTAAATGGTGGGGAATAGAACAATTTATATTCTTTGCAGTCATCTGGTCATTAGTACTCCAAAGGACAGTCGTTAGCTCTTCCAAGAGCCGTTGAAGCCACCTGGGGGTTTATCTGTACCCTCGGAGTCACCTGAACCAGTGTGGAGATGAGCCTGAGACCTTCTTGGGACTGCTGAAAGGACCGTGCTGGAGATGGGAGAAAGGTGGTGTCATATCCCTCCCACTCTGTCAAGAGGGGGCTGTTCCGTTGTAACACATATGGCCTCTTTGACCCCTTTCAAACCAGGGGTCCTCTCCATCCAGAATGTGGACTTTGCTGTCTTCAAGAGTGGCCTTTGTCTCTCAAATGCAGATGGACCACTGTTCCAATTTGCTTTTCCAAGAGGCAACGACTTCGTTTTTCCTTGAAGATGTTTCGCTTCTCATCCAAGCGGCTTCTTGGATGAGAAGTGAAAGTCTTCAAGAAAAAACTAAGTCTAGTTGCTTCTTGGAAAAGGACCTTTGGAACAAACTGACCTGGCTAAGAATCTCCAGACAGATGAACTGCTGAATCTTGTCCTGATGGGTTTGTTCTATGTTGTGCCATGTGTTCATGAACAAAACAAGCATTCCACAAGCGCATGGCACAACATAGAACAAACCTGTTAGGACAAGATTCATACTTCAACACTGAAGTATACAGAAAACCCAGTGTTTACATTTTATTCTCACCATTCACTGGAGCAAAAACATGGAAGTCATCAAAATCCTACACCACTGGGCTGAAAGTTTACCTACCAGCAGATGGAAAAGACAAAGACATCGAAGAAGCCCTCAGAACCTGTGACTATCCCAATTGGGCCTTCATCAAATCCAGATAAAGGTCCAGTAGGATCCTTTATCCACCCAATAAGAACAAAAGAACCAACAAAGCAACATCAATCCATAAAGTGCAGGAATATCTGAAAAGCTCGGGAGGATTTTCAACTAACTCAACGTACATGCACACTTTCAACCCCAAAATACACTAAGGCAGTGTTTCTCAAAACCTTCACAACTTTTAAGATGTGTGGACTTCAGCTCCCAGAATTCCTCAGCCACCATGCTCAGTCAGGAATTCTGGGAGCTGAAGTCCACACATCTTAAAAAGTTGCAAAGATTGAGAAACTGCACCAAGGCAGAAGCTTGTCCACCCCAAGGATAAAATGCTCACAAAGTGAGCAATGCAATATGTGCAGTAGAATGGAGTGAGACATGTACGGATCTGTACGTTGGAGAAACAAAACAAACCACAAATGCATGGCACAACCTAGGAGAACAAGCCCACCAGGACGAGATTTAGCGGTCCATCTGCATTTGAAAGACGAAGGGCACTCTTTCAAAGACAGCAAAGTCCACATTCTGGATAGAGAGGACCGCTGGCTTGAAAGAGGGGTCAAAGAGGCCATCTGTGTTAAAACCCAACAGGCCTCTCTCGACAGAGGGGGAGGGATACACCACTTACCTCCTGTCTCCAACACGGTCCTTGCAGCAGTCCCAAGAAGGTCCCACGCCCATCGCCACACTGGTCCAGGTGACCCCGAGGATACAGATAAATCCCCAAGTAGCCTCAACGACTCTGAGAGCTAACGGCTTACCTTTGGAGTACCAACGACCAGATGACTGCAAAGAATATAAATCGTTCCATTCCCCACCAGTCAGTCAGAACTGAAGAAGCTTCTTGGATGAGAAGTGAAACGTTGGGGCATGTCTATATAAATATATACACATGCAGAGACTTGTTGGCATAATTAGTTTATTGCAGGAATAGACAAATTATGTCTCTCTGTGTGCATATATATATATATATATATATATATATATATATATATATATATATATATATATATATATATACATACACATATATGTGCATATTAGCATATTTTAGTAAATAGAACTATCTGTATGAAATGCTAATATGTACATAGAGGAATGCCTATATATATTACTACATAAAGCTGCTATAGGTAGCCCTTGAATTAAGAGTTCATTTAGTGACTGTTTGAAGGTATAACAGCACTGAAGAAAGTAGCTTACAATTGTAACATACTCGTGGCATGCGATTAAAGTTCAGAAGCTTGACAGTTGACTCATACTTAAGACGGTTGCAGTGCCCTGGGGTCAGGTAATCGCATTTTGTGACCTGACAAGCAAAGTCAATCGGGAAGTGAGATTCACTTAAGAATCGTGTTACTAACTCAACAACTGCAATTAACAATTGGGCAAAACTCACTTAACAAAATGCATTGCTTAGCAACAGAAGCTCTGGACTCAAATGTGACCATTAAGTCAAGGACTACCTGTAATATATATAGCCATTCGCCCCGAAAGCTAGCTTACCATGGGCGCCCCCTTATAATGGCACCCCTGCTCATGACGTGGAGCGAGGGGGTCCTTTTGGTGTTTGGGGCTTTGTAACAGCCCAGGAAGCTAGAAGTAAAACACGTAACAACTGCACAAATATATCAAACACAACAACAACACTGCATCAAAGCAGAGGTCCTTTTACTGGAGGCTGGAAGGTTGGTCTTCAACTCAAGACGGGAATCCATGTGGCTGGTCCAGATGAGTCTGAACTTCGTGGATCCGTGACAGTTGCTCCAAGAGACATGTGTCCCTCCCACCCACCAACCCAAACAAGCTCACAGCCATCTCCAAAGCCTCCCACCACCCTGTTGCAGCTACTCCGCCATCAGTAGCAGAGCGCCATGGGTTCCAGCGTCAGGAAGCGGACGTGCATCTTGGTCTCTATGTCGATTCCTTCCCATATCTGGCATCAGAAGGAAAGAAAAAACAGGGATTAGAGAAGACAATTTCTGATCCTGCAAATCTTCAGTCGTACTTCAGAAAGGAGCAAATGTTACATTCCAGAACTCTGACTCACAGTTGACTTGGCCTTAGATTTTTCCCAAAAAATAGCTGGTGGGAAAGAGATTCACTCCAAAGGGGATGCATGGACTTCCCTACCTTTGCTTGGTCCTGCCTGAGGTGGCTTCCTCTTGTGAACCTTTTGCCTTAAGGACTTTTCTGCTTTCCTTTGGCCAGTTAACCTAACCCTACCACCCTTGTAAAGTTCATAACACCTTTCTCCAATTTCAAGTTGAGTTGAAATAGTCCACTAAGCAAAGAGGAACCAGGGTTGTCTACCCCTACAGAGATGAAGGTAGTCGGGATTCCCATCGGGCCACGGATGAGAGGCCTGTGGGGCTGAGATTAGGGAAGGCAAGATCTGAAACTCGCTAAGCTTGGTCGTTACAGGAGGTCCCTTTTCAATCCCTAAATTAAGCATAAACCTGCTTCGATGTTTGCTCAACCAGGAAGCTCCAAGGATATGCTTGGGACCAATCATTATTTAGCTCCAATTATTTTCCCCCAAGTCAAACTTCAGAAGTTTGACCTTTTTCCTAGAACTGACACAAGAGTAGGCCAAGTCCACTAGTATCTTCCACCCATCTTCAAGTTACCATGGTTGAGAAGCACTGTTCTAGCCTAAGACAACAAGTAGATCCCAACGTACAATCGCAAGCGACTCCAAAATTTCTGTGGCTAAGCAAGAGAGTTGTTAAGTGAGTTTTGCCCCATTAAGGGAAACACTTTAGATGTTAAGTTAGTAATACATTGTTACGTGAATCTGGCTTTCCCATCGACTTTTGCTTGTCAGAAAGTCTTGAAAGGGGATGCCTTGACCCCAGGACACTGCAACCATCATAAAGAGATGCCAGTTGCCAAGCGCCCAAATTCTGATCACGTGATCACTGGGATACTTGCAAGGGTGGTGTGAAAAATAGTCAGCTTCTTCAGTGCCATTCTGACTTAATCAAAGGACTATCTGTATAGCAGTTTTTGCAAGATAGCAAAAGACAGGATTGAGTGATGTCCACTGAATTTCCAGCCCTAAACCACCATCTCTCCCCTACGCTGATTATTTGGGAGACTTTGTGTTGGAAAAACCTGAGTGGAGATTTTTTTTCTGTGAATTTGGAAATGACCAGGGGGTTTGCTTGGCAGAGCTGAGTAGAGATACGGGCAGGATGCCAGCCCTGTCTTTCTAAGCCAATAAAAATGCAAAAAGATTGACTCACCTTCAGGAAATCGTCAAATGTGATCCCTTTGTAGACTTGATCCGGCTCCTAAGATTAGGAAGGAAAAGAGATTCATTTCAGGAAGGGAAAATAAAAAAGGAAATAATCAGAAAAAGGAGAAAAGGAAATACACCCTAACATGCAGGAAATTCTGACACTGAAATTTGAATTAAAACCAGGGATATCTTTATTAGGTCTGATCCCAGGGGATATAAATGAAAAGGATAGTAATTTATTAAGGTGTTAGCTGACAGCGGCAAGAATCACATTGGCACAACATTGGGGAAGGAAAACTGTCCCATCCACATAGGATTTGAAGATTAAAATGAAAGAATATACAGCAATGGAAAAACTCTGAATATATTCACAGCAGAAGTCTAACCAAATTCACACAGGTGTGGTTTCCTTACATGAAACATATCAAGCTGAAACACCTAGTGTGTGGTTTTTGGTGAAAAAGAAACTGTATAATAATAAAAAACGATACAAACAGAAACGTTCAAAGTATAAAAATATTTAATAATCAGTTGAATGGATGGAGGGAAAAGGGAGGGGTATATAGAAAGAGAAGAAGCTACCAGAATGCCCGTCTTATAATAGTTTTAAAATCTTTTTTTCCCCTTTTTAATCTAAATCCTTTAAGTATGTGTAGGTATCTTTTTCTTTGCTTACCTTATTTATTTATTTATTAAGTATTAATTCAAATTCTAAGGGTCCCGTCTCAAGAAGTGAACAAAATTAAACATTGCAACAACGCAGCAATTACGTTTGCATGTTTTACTTAACTAATAAAAAAAAATATTGTTTTAAAAAAGCCAAAAGTTTTTTTTAAGGTTACACCCAAGGTTATATACCCAATCTAGCATAAAATCCCAGCCATTTGAAAGCGAAATGGCAACAGACCAACGTAAGATTGACCTTGGAGAAGATAAGTTAGCAAAATGGGAGTTCAGCGCAAGAAACAAGACCAAGTCAGAATGAAATTTAACTAGGTTACCCTTGGCATAAAAGGAAGGGAGAGAAAACGCCAGGTTTTGAAGATGCTCTAAGAGAGGGGTAGGCAACCTCGGCTTTTATGACTCATGGACTTCAACTCCCAGAATTCCTGAGTCTGACTCAGGAATTTTGGGAGTTGAAGTCCATGAGTCATAAAAGAGCCGAAGTTGCCCACCCCTGCTCTAAGAGCTGATCTCTCTGGGTGCACACAGGCAGGTTCAGCATGTCACCGGGTCACCTCGCCCGGCTAATCGGAGGAGAAAACCTAGGAGTTTATTTTATTTAATTTTTAAAAAAAACCTTTCCACCAGGTGCCTGGGAAAAAAGGGAGCCACAGAGTCCATCACTGGCTCTTCAACAACTTCTCCATATTTAAATGCAGTGGACATGCAAGTCTGTTTAATTAAAAGCAGGGTGCAGTTATTCAAATGCACAGTAAATTGGAACAAATGTAAACTAAAACCCTAGGAGTTTTATTTTATTGTTTAAAAAACCTTTCCACCAGGTGCCTGGGGAAAAAGGGAGCCACAGAGTCCATCAGTGGCTCTTCCACAAGGTCTCCACATTTAAATGCAACTGGCTGTTTAATGAAAAGCAGGGTGCAGTTGTTCAAGTGCACACTAAACTGGAACAAATGCAAAAAACCCTAGGAGTTTTATTTTATTGTTTAAAAAACCTTTCCACTGGGTGCCTGGGAAAAAGGGGAGCCACAGAGTCCATCAGTGGCTCTTCAACAAGGTCTCCATATTTGAATGCAGCAACATGGCTGTTTAATTAAAAGCAGGGGCCAGTTATTCAAATGCACAGTAAATTGGAACAAATGCAAAGTAAAACGCTAGGAGTTTATTTTATTTTATTATTATTTTTTAAAAAAACCGTTTCCACTGGGTGCCTGGGAAAAAAGGGAGGCCCAGAGACTCTCAATGGCTCTTCCACAAGGCCTCCATGTTTAAATGCAACTGGCTGCTTAATTAAAAGCAGGGGGAAGTTATTCAAATGCACAGTAAATTGGAACAAATGCAAAGAAAACCCTAGCAGTTTATTTTATTTTATTTTTTAAAAAAAAACCTTCCCACTCCCCACTTCCAAAATGAAAGGGACCTATTCTTAATTTTAACAAAAATGGCCATATACAGGTAATTCACCCAGGTCTGAACGTTTATTTAGCTAGTATTCACAAAAAAGAATTAATTCAGAAAGGATACTTACAGTTAGGCATGCAAAATCGCTACCAAAAACAGGCCTTTGCAGCCACGTGGCTTGGAGAGGAGAAGCCGGAAGTGGGTTACTTTTTTTTTTGTGCCTGGTCACATGACCGAAGCAGATTGGCTGATTTTTGCAAGATCTCTTTTGCTTTTGCTTTTGCTTGGCTGGAGCTGCGTGGGAGCCCTGCTGCTTGCTGGGCTTGAGGACTAGAATTTTACCATCCTGTTTGTAAGCCTTGGGTGAGTGATTGCTGAGGTAACCCAACCAAGCATGGCAGGGCAACTGTGGTTTAGATCAGAAGTCTCCAAACTTGGCAACTTTTTAAGACTTGTGGACTTCCAACTCCCAGAATTCCTCATGCCGGCTGAGGAATTCTGGGAGTTGGAGTCCACAAGTCTTAAAAGTTGCCAGCTTTGGAGACACACACACACCCACCCCACCCCCGGTTTAGATTGGTGTTGCTGTATGAGGTCACCTAATTGTAGTTCATCCACTCAGTCACTGTTTCTCACGGAGTTTGCCACCCACTTCTTACTCATTTCAAAGAAAATATTTCCATAATAGAAAACAAATTTGAACTAAAGAATGCCAGCCAAAAAGCCAGTGGGCTTTACAGACTTCTGAATAAGTCTGGAGACTGTAAATTAATAATAATAAGTTGGAAGGGACCTTGGAGGTCATCTAGTCCAACCCCCTGCACCATTTCAGACAAATGGCTGGCCAGTTTATAAGCCCCCCTTTCGGCATGAAGCGTGAAAGGAGAGTGAAGTCACATGAAGTGTTAATACCACTTTACAAGGCCTTAGTAAAGCCACACTTGGAATAGTTTTGGTCACCACGATGTAAAAAAGATGTTGCGACTCTAGAAAGAGTGCAGAGAAGAGCGACAAAGATGATCAGGGGACTGGAAGCTAAAACATGAAGAACTGCTGCTGGAATTGAGTATGTTGAGTTTAATGAAGAGAAGGACGAGGGGGGACATGATAGCAGAGTTCCAATATCTCAGGGGCTGCCCCAAAGAAGAGGGAGTCAAGCTCTTCTCCAAAGCACCTGAAAGCAGGACAAGAAGCAACGGATGGAAACTAATCAAGGAGAGAAGCAACCTAGAACTAAGGAGAAACTTCCTGACAGTTAGAACAATTAACCAGCGGAACAACCTGCCTCCAGAAGCGGTGAATGCTCCAACACTGGAAGTTTTTAAGAAGAGACTGGACAGCCATTTGTCTGAAATGGTATAGAGTTTCCTGCCTGAGCAGGGGGTTGGACTAGATGACCTCCAAGGGCTTTGAAGATTAACTTGACTCCCTATTCTTAATGGTTCATTAGAAACAGGGTCCTTTGAATCTTTGCACCTACAAGAAGAGAGCTGACTTGGCACAGCTTCTACCCAGCCCTAATTTTATTATTTCAAAGCCGCTTACAATAATCTCCCTCATCACAGTGAAGCCTGATTTGTTAGTGCTAATTGTTAATAATAAGTATTGGTTTACCACAATGCCTGGTGAAAAATGATTGGTGCAGAGGCGTACGCTCGCAATCCTGAAGTTCTTTTTTTTTTCCAGCCGCAAAGTGGAAGAGTGTCTTCTTGGTTCTTGCAAAAGGGACGATGGTGGGGTTTTTCCCCCCCCCCTTTGGTTTTTCTGGCCAGGTGGTGTTTGCACCCTCTGTGATAAACCAGCCTGGCAACATTCCTCTCTAACATGCCTGAGCTTTTATTTTTTCAAATGTTTTTATTACATGCTTGGCTGAAAAAAAAAGGGAGCCGTTTCAATGCAGGATTGAAATACTGAGGTTATAATTTGGTGGTGTTCAAACTGTATGTTGGACCCCAGATTATTTATCCACGCAGACGGATAGGACTGATAGGTAGGTAGGTAGGTAGATAGCACTTAAGATAGGCAGATATAGATAGATAGATAGATGATAGATAGATAGATAGATAGATAGATAGATGATAGAGATAGATAGATTATAGATAGATGATAGATAGATGATAGAGATATAGATTGATAGATACATACAGATAGATGATAGAGATAGAGAGATAGATTGATAGATAGAAACAGATAGATAGATAGATAGATAGATAGATAGATAGATAGATAGATAGATAGATAGATAGATGATAGGCAGGCAGGCAGGCAGGCAGGCAGGCAGGCAGGCAGGCAGATAGCACTGAGATAGGCAGAGATAGATAGATAGATAGATAGATAGATAGATAGATAGATAGATAGACAGATAGATAGATAGATAGATTTTATTTTTATTTTTATTTTAATTCCATTTATATCCCGCCCTTCTCCGAAGACTCAGGGCGGCTTACAAGCATTAGCAGTAGCCTTCATTCTATGTATATGCCTGCTTATTAGGGCTTTCACACACACCCCCAAGCGGCATAGATAGATAGATAGATAGATAGATAGATAGATAGATAGATAGATAGATAGATAGATAGATAGCACTGAGATAGGCATAGATGATAGATAGATAGATGACAGGACTGATATAGATGATAGATAGATGATATAGAGGTAGATAGAGATGGAGGTAGAGATAGATGATAGATATGTTTTTTTTATTAATCCAGTTAATAATAAATGATCCTTTTTAGAAGATAATTTTAGATAGCGAGAAAAACTTGCTCAGACGGTTCCAAACTTGCCTAGAACTGTGGTTTTTCTCTGGTTGTAGAATCTGTTTTTATCTTTTGGTTTCTGGGGGGGGGGGAAATTGCTCTTTTTTTGTAGTTTTGTTCAAGGAAACCTTGCATTTCAGCCTCCCCTCCACATTTTTCTCATGAAAGCTAATTATACACACAATGTGTTGCCCTAGCAATTAAATACCTGCTGTGTTCACTTGATCTGACCATGGGGAACGCTGCGAAGGTTGTGTGAAAATCCCCCACTTTTTTGACTGCCGTTGTAACTTTGGTCACTAAATGAATTGTTGTAAGTCGAGGACAAGTGGTCGACTGGCAGAAATTCATTTAGTGAACGTTCAAAGTTACAATGGCACTAAAAAAGGTGACTTTTTCACCCTAACGACCGTCGCAGCCTCCCCGTCGTCACGTGATCAAAATTCAGACTCTTGGCAATTGACTCGTATTTATGACGGTTGCAAAGTCCCGGGGTCACGTGATCCCCTTTTTGCGACCTTCCGACAAGCAAAATCGATGGGGGAAAGTAGATTAACTTCACAACGGTAATATTTATGGATGCTATTGAAAAACAGTGTTTTCAGAAAGAAAAGAAAGGAAAGGAAAGGAAAGGAAAGGAAAGGAAAGAAAGAAAAAGAACGAAAGAAAAAGAAAGAAAGAAAGAGAAAGAAAGAAAGAAAGAAAAAGAAAGAAAGAAAGAAAGAAAAAGAGAAAGGAAGAAAGAAAGAAAGAAAGAAAAAAGAAAGAAAAAGAGAAAGGAAGGAAGGCAGAAAGAGAAAGAAAGAAAGAAAAAGAAAGAAAAAAGAAAGAAAGAAAAAGAGAAAGGAAGGAAGAAAGGGAAAGAAAGAAAGAAAAAGAAGAAAGAAAAAAGAAAGGAAGGAAGGAAGAAAAGGAAGGAAAAGACAGAAAGGAAGGAAAGAGGAAGGAAGACAACATTCAAAGCTTTGTTGAATGCAAAATTATTTCTTTGAGAGCGTTTTGCACTACTCAGGTGACCCTGAGGACACAGATAAACCTCCAAGTGGCCTCAGCGACTCGCTAAAAGGATGCAAATGACCAGCTGTCTGCAAGGAGTATAAATCCTTCCATTCCCCACCATTTGGTCAGAACCTGAAGAAGCTTCTCAGACGAGAAGTGAAACATCTTCAGAGAAAAGCAAGAAAGTCCAATTGCCTCTTGAAACCATGATCTGGGTGAGTGAGGATCTCCACAGACATCTCTTCCCTTCCCTGTTCTACGATGGGACAAAAACAACTTAAAGAGTTGTCTTTTGGGACCACGTGAGGTCCACTAAATGGAAACGTCCCCACCCAAACTGAACTTAACATTCCCAACGTGACAGATTTAAGCAGTGTGTTCTTACTCTTCTCCACCCCTTTCCCAAATACTGAACTGCAAGACTTTTTATTATTATTTTTTTTGCATTACACCAAATCTGGAATTTCATCTTCTGGACGGCAAAATTAGTGCAGGTTCGAGTCCCACCAGGCTCAAGGTTGACTCAGCCTTCCATCCTTCCCAGGTAGGTAAAATGAGGACCCAGATTGTTGGGGGCAATTAAGCTGACTTTGTAATAATGCCGCTTGGGGGGTGTATGAAAGCCCTAATAAGCAGGCATATACATAGAATGAAGGCTACTGCTAAGCTTGTAAGCCGCCCTGAGTCTTCGGAGAAGGGCGGGATATAAATGGAATTAAAATAAATAAATAAATAAAATCAGATTGGGACCCCCCCCTCCCCTGCCCATCCAAATGCAATTATATGAGCTTGGTTTTCAGCAATGGGGTCCACTTCTCTCCTGTGCCTTCCTACCATGTTGTTAAAATTGCTCTGCCCCCCCCCCAGCACCCCTCCATCAGCAGGAGGAGAAGCAGCAGCAGCAAGGCAGGTTGGGAACTGTGAAATAATTAAAATCAATTACTCCCGTAGCCCCAGGCCACTGTCTCGTTCTCTTTTCCACCGGGAGCCAAAAATAGGAAGCTGCTTTTTAAGCAATTGCGCTGTCTGATTTGTATGTTGTGTGTGTTTGTGTGTGT
Organism: Vipera ursinii; assembly: GCF_947247035.1. Classification (NCBI taxonomy): domain Eukaryota; kingdom Metazoa; phylum Chordata; class Lepidosauria; order Squamata; family Viperidae; genus Vipera; species Vipera ursinii. The sequence continues at coordinate 6,052,650 of NC_139527.1, forward strand.
GAGACACAGGATCACTTACGATGCCATCAGGAATGTCAAAAGGGCATCTTTTGCCCACGTTGCTCTAGTCCAGTGATGGCCAACCTTTTGGAGACCGAGTGCCCAAACTGCAACCCCAAACCCACTTATGTATCGTCGGGTGCCGGGTGGGTGTGGCCCATTGGGTGGGTGTGGCCCATTGGGTGGGCGTGGCTGCGGTGGTAATGGCAGACTGGGCGGGACTAAAAAGTTCAATCAATTCCAACATTGCGAGATCTTTTTTTTTCCCCGTGAGAAGTCGAAATTGATTGATTGAACCTTTTTTTATTTTTTTGCACACGGCGGCGGAGGCCTAAAGGGAAAAGGTTTTATAAAGCCCAGCTGAGGGCCTAGGACTGGGGTGACAGCACGTGTGCCCACAGAGAGGGCTCTGTGTGCCACCTGTGGCACGCGTGCCATACGTTCTCCACCACGGCTCTAGTCCCTTCTGGGACACGCACCACTAAGGATCCACTTCTCCTTTAGTGCTGCTTACCTTGTAGAAAGCGAGACGGCTGAAGTGGCAAAGGAGGTGAAAAAAAAGGGATACCGCCATTTTTCACAGCACTGTTGCCACCTCCCCGCGGTCACGCGATTAAAATTCGGAGGCTTGGCAACCGACTCACATTTATGACGGTTGCAGTGTCCTGGAAAGGGGGGAGAGTACCTGATCCCCTTTTGCGACCTTCTGACAAGCAAAGTCAATGGGGGGAAAAAAAATCAGACTCGCTTTTCAACCGTGTTACAAACTTTATAACCGTGTTATAAACTTTAATGGGTGGGCAAGCAAGGTTGTGAAAATGGGGCAAAAATCAAGTCAGCGACGGTCTTGCTTAGCGACAGAAATTTTGGGGGGTCCGTTGCGGCGGCGAAGTCCAACACTTAGCTGCAAAACCTCAGCTTTGCACCCAGGTGAAGCTCCTGAGACAGGCTCACCTTGCAGACTCCAAGGTTCTCAGCCTGCTGGCCCCCAGGTAAGCTCGGCGGCCTGTGAGTCAGGTGAGGTGAGATGGCTGCCAAGCTGATGTTGGAATGAGCTGGAGCAGAGCCAAACTCAGGATAAATCCTGACAGTGGGGAGAACCTGTGGGTAAGCAGTTTTTATGTCCGGGAATTAAATTTACAACTCTTCCTCCCCCCCGCCCCGCCGATGGTGTTGTCTGATCTTTGAAATAGCAGGTGTGTAGCTTAGAGGGAAGGATGGGGGAGAATTGGGCAAGATTTCTGAAGCAGAATCAAGAGGAGCTAAAATGGAATCTGGTACGTAGAATAGAATCAATAGAATGGAATGGAATAGAAATTGGGATGAAAGAACAGAATGGAATGGAATGGAACGGAACGGAATAGAATAATAGAATAGAATAATAGAATAGAATAATAATAGAATAAAAGAACAGAACGGAACGGAACAGAACAGAACAGAATAGAATAGAAAAATAAAACAGAATAATAATAGAATAGAATAATAATAGAATAAAAGAGGAATAGAATAGAATAATAGAACAGTAGAATAATTATAGAATAATAGAATAGAATAATAGATAATAAAACAATAGAATAGAATAGAATAGAATAGAATAGAATAGAATAGAATAGAATAGAATAGGAGTTGGAAGGGACTTTGGAGGCCATCTAGTCCAACCCCCCGCCCAAGCAGGAGACCCTACACATATAGTACAGATAGTCCTCGACTTACAACCAAAGTTGAGCCCAACATTTCTCTTGCAAAGCGAAACACCTGTTAAGTGAATTTTGCCCCACTTTACAACACAGTTAAGCTGTCTCAAAAGTGTCTCTCAAGGTTCTAGGTCTCACATTCCAAGGGGAGAGGCAGGTACACGCTGTGATTACCTTGAAATCATCCAGCACTCAGGTGGGACCAACTTTTCTTGCTGACTTTAATGAGACAGAAGGGGATGGCTGGACCAAATTACCCTAAGGTAATTCCTTAAGCCACGAGGAGACACACACACACACACACACACACACACACACCCTTGTCATAACAAATGTGTGGTTGTAAGCATCCTTGCTCAGAATTGTAAGATGGCTGAGAAGCAGAAGGACACCAAGAGACACTTGCCCAGTCACTGGGCAACCAGTAGCAATGGAGAACTGACTGAGAGGGCTTCCCACCCAAGGATTCTCAAAGGATTTTACCTGGAACTGAACTCAACATTAGCTTATGTTCTCTTTCCATTCTGTAGGACAGTGGCTGGTTGATGTTCTCCTTCCATTCTGTAGGACAGTGGCTGGTTGATGTTCTCTTTGTATTCTGTAGGACAGTGGCTGGTTGATGTTCTCCTTCCATTCTGTAGGACAGTGGCTGGTTGATGTTCTCTTTCCATTCTGTAGGACAGTGGCTGGTTGATGTTCTCCTTCCATTCTGTAGGACAGTGGCTGATTGATGTTCTCCTTCTATTCTGTAGGACAGTGGCTGGTTGATGTTCTCCTTCCATTCTGTAGGACAGTGGCTGGTTGATGTTGTCTTTGTATTCTGTAGGACAGTGACTGGTTGATGTTCTCCTTCCATTCTGTAGGACGGTGGCTGGCTGATGTTCTCCTCCCATTAACTAGTTCTCTCTCATCTTTCAGCTCTGCAAATGTCGGTCTTCTCCAGTCCTTATTTCATGTCTGATTATATATTGACCAGACACTGATGCGGTGATCCTTGGAGCCAGCTGCCATTAGTCTCTCACTGGGCTGGTTGTGATCTGAGAAGGCTACACAATAGACTGTGGATGTGTGGTAGTCCAAGACCGCTAACGGCTTTAGCTTCTTCCAGCCAAAGAGACGGATGCGGTGATCCCAGCCGGCCGTTGCCAAGATCTTCTTGTCTTGACGCAGAGTCACCTCGGAGATCCCAGGGTTGGTGAGCTGGTATGTTTGTTGAAGCTATGGAAAACATCAGATGTGGAAAGATGAGCATGGCCAAAGTTTATTTGTGCAGTCAAAGGGAAAAACAAAACAAAAGAAACACTCAGATAAAATTGACCTCATTTCTCCCCAAAGAATGGAAGCATGCTGAAGTACCATCTCTCCCATCCTCCACTTCCTGCCTTTTCCCTCCCTACCACTATTTTGACACTATGACGTGACTTATAAGCTACAAACATACTTAGAGATGGTTCTTGCAATTGTCTTCTGCGTTTCCTGACACAAATTCTACCTGCTGCTTGAAAGAGCAACTAAATTGATATATAGGTGCTGGAGGCTAAAACGTATGAAGAACGGTTGCAGGAATTGTGTAAGGTAAAACTTAAAGGTTCCCCCGCACACGCATGCTAGTCGTTTCTGACTCTAGGGGCCGGTGCTCATCTCCGTTTCAAAGCCGAAGAGCCAGCGCTTGTCCGAGGATGTCTCCGTGTTCCTGTGGCCGGCATGACTAGACGCCAAAGGCGCACGGAACGCTGTTACCTTCCCACCGCAGTGGTCCCTATTTTTCTACTTGCATTTGTATGTGCTTTCGAACTGCTAGGCTAGCAGAAGCTGGGACGAGTAACAGAATTGTGTAGGTCTAGTCTAATGAAAAGAAGGACTAGGGGGGACATGATAGTGGTGTTTCCATATTTGAAGGGCTGCCACAAAGAAGAGGGGGTCCACACCAGAAGGCAAGACTAGAAACCAACGAATGGAAACTAACGAAGGAGAGAAGCAACCTGGAATTAAGGAGAAATTTCCTAACAGTCAGAACAATTAACCAGTTGCCTTCAGATGTTGTGGGTGCTTCATCACTGGAGGTTTTTAAGAAAAGACTGGACAGCTGCCTATCTGAAAGGGTATGGGATCTCCTGCTTGAGTAGAGGGTTGGACTAGAAGACTTCCAAGGCCCCTTCCAGCTCTATATTCTATTCTATTCTATTCTATTCTATTCTATTCCTGTTATTCTATTCTGTTCTACTCTATTCCTGTTATTCTATTCTGTTCTGTTCTATTCTATTCCTGTTATTCTATTCTATTCTGTTCTATTCTATTCCTGTTATTCTATTCTATTCTGTTCTGTTGTTCTGTTCTGTTTTATTCTATTCTTCTACCCTACACTATTATTCTATTCTATTCTAATTTCCCATTTCCATTCCATTCCATTCCATTCCATTCCATTCTATTCTATTCTAATTCTATTCTATTCTACTCTATTCCTGTTATTCTATTCTATTCTATTCTATTCTATTCTATTCTATTCTATTCTATTCTATTCCTGTTATTCTATTCTGTTCTGTTCTATTCTATTCCTGTTATTCTATTCTATTCTGTTCTATTCTACTCCTGTTATTCTATTCTATTCTGTTCTGTTGTTCTGTTCTGTTTTATTCTATTCTTCTACCCTACCCTATTATTCTATTCTATTCTATTCTAATTTCCCATTTCCATTCCATTCCATTCCATTCTATTCTAATTCTATTCTATTCTATTCTATTCTATTCTATTCTATTCTATTCTATTCTATTCTATTCTATTCTATTCTATTCTATTCTATTCTTTCTGAATTCTACTCTCTACTCTATTCATTTCTATTTTATTCTATCTAGTCTAATCTACCAAATCTATTTTCCTTTCCATACAAATTGAGAGCAATTTACCTCTTTGACTGCACGTCTCTTGAAACCACATTTTGGCTGCTAACTAGGACCTCCATGGTCAGGCTGATAAAGTTACCAAAGGGAGAAGGGCTGGAGTTTTCAGCTCTCTCACCTTTGGGCGTTAGGGTTAGGGTTTTTCTATCAAAGGATAACACATATCTGAGTTGCATCTAGAGCAGATTTCCTATGCCTAGTTCGCTGGAGGAAACGGTCCCGCTGTCGTTGGCCATAATCCTCAGAAAGCAAGCCGTGGATTCCAATCACCCAAGAGAATCAAATTTCTCTGGCACCAGCCTTCCTCCACTGGATGCTTTTCAAATAAGTGGAGATCAATCCCCCCAATTTTTTGGTTTGGCTGGGATGAAGAGGAGAGGCCGACATTTCTAGAAGAATGTTTCTCAATCTTGGCCAGTGTAAGATTCCCACAATGGGAATTCTGGGAGTTGAAGTCCACAGGTCTCAAAACTTGCCATGTTTGGACAACCTGGATCTGCACAATGGCCACACTCTCCTGTCAGGCCATGCCGAAATGGCCCATTGTTTGGCGCTTCCTCCAGCAAAATAGACGCCTGGGATGTCTACCCTAGGAGTAACACATTCATTACGGAACGAGAGCTGCTGAAACCCTTCCCTGCAATAAAAGCAATAGAGTGACAGCCGAGTGGCTTTCCAAAATGCCAGATTATCTCAGGAGCTTGGAATGTCCAGGAAAAGCCCCATCTGGTTTGTATTATTAATTCAAACGGGTAGAAGGGAACAATTGAATGGGGGTCTATCAAAGTCTGGAGGAGGAGGAGGAGGAGGAGGAGGAGGAGGAGATTATTTCAAATTGTTAAACCTAGTCCATCCTAATTGGCTACTGTGGAAAAAAAGCTAGCTTTATCCTCCTGGCCGTCAAATTTTCATTTTTTTTCCTATTTCCGCAAAGCTCAATACGGCCGCAAGTAGAATTACGTCTGGCCTTCCTCAGTAGCCTGTTTCGGCTGCCATTTGTTGGGCACGCGACCCCAGACTTGTTATTAGGAAGCGTGACGACATACAGACCTTGTCAAAATTAGCAGATTCTGAATTTTCAATTGCACGGGACACAAAGCACAAACGCCGTTCCGCTTGGAGAGATTTTTTTTTTTAAAGAGCTGGGAAGCAACCCAGAACTCAGAAGGATCATAAATAATAACTTCCCTATTGCCCAGTCCACAATTATTATTATTATATTTTTTTGGTATTCTTTTATGGCCCTGCTAGATCAGACAATTAAAACAAACAAAAAAAGTTTTTCTCTTTTCCAGAAGTTCTCGCTAGAATCGGATGAGTTGTCCGACGTGTTCTCCCAAATTATTTCCGAAGCTGCACAGACCTAGTGAATGCTCCATGGAGGAGCATCGTGTTTGCTAAAAAACAAAACTGTGGATTTTCTTCCGAACTGGAAATGTAGCAGCCATTTACTGTATACAGTTCAAATATTGTTACCTTTCTTTTTAAAGAAAAAAATGGAAATCATACAGAGGCAGCCCTCTACTTACGGCCACAATTGAGCCCATAATCTATGTTGCTAAGCTAGACACTTGTTAAGTGAGTTTTGCCTGTTTGATGCCCTTTCTTTTCACAGTTTGTGAGACGGTGGCGCTCGGCGTACAGAGATTTTGTACCGCAGTTTATTATCCAATGAGGTGCAAAGCCGAGTCTGTTCCATCCTCGACTATTTTTTTTAGCGCAATTCATTTTAAAACTGCACTTAACAGTCTTATCAAACTGTGAGGGCCCCCCAAATGAAGAAAAAGCTATACAGGAAGGGCTATGAGACTGACCTGTAAGGTCTCCAGCCCGGTGTGGCTCCAGACGCAAAGTTTCTTCTCTGAGGAACCGGACACTCCTTTGGTCTTCTCCAAATCGAAGTCGAGGCTCATGACCGGCTCCTGATGACAAGTGATCCGACTCAACATTCGGCCCATCGACAAATCCCACAGAACCACCGATCCGTCCTCGTAGCCGGCCAGGAGGTGAGGGTGAGAGCCAGTGCTGGGCTGAGAGCATATAGAAGGCAAAATAGAACAAAGGCAAATACAGGGGGTCCTCGCCTTGCAACCGTTTGCTTAGTGACCGCTGGAAGTTACAATGTGCCCACAGTGAAAAAATGACAATAAAGGTTATCTATCTATCTATCCATCTATCTAATCTCTATCTATCAACTATATCTTATTTTATTTTATAAATACAATAAATAAATAAATAAATAAATAAATATCTAATCTATATATCTAATCTATTATCTAATCTAATCTATTAACTATATCTCTATCAACTATATCTCTAACAACTATCTCTCACTCTCTCTCTCTTTATATATATATATATATATATATATATATATATATATATATATATATATATATATATATATATATATATATATATATATATATATATATATATATATATATATAAAGGTAAAGGTTCCCCCGCACATGCGTGCTAGTCGTTTCCGACTCTAGGGGCCGGTGCTCATCTCCGTTTCAAAGCCAAAGAGCCAGCGCTTGTCCGAGGACGTCTCCGTGGTCCTGTGGCCGGCATGACTAGACGCCAAAGGCGCACAGAACGCTGTTACCTTCCCACCGTAGCGGTCCCTATTTTTCTACTTGCATTTTTTTTACGTGCTTTCGAACTGCTAGGTTGGCAGAAGCTGGGACGAGTAACAGGCGCTCACTCTGTAACGCGGCACTCGGGATTCGACCCGCCAAACTGCCGACCTTCTGATCGACAAGCTCAGCGTCCTAACCCACTGAGCCACCACATGTACGTGTATATATGTGTGTGTGTGTGTGTGTGTGTGTGTGTGTGTAATCTATCATCACTATCTAATCCAGACATGTCAAACACAAGGCCCGGGGGCCGGATCCGGCCCGCGAAGTGGTTTCATGCGGCCCGCGAAGCCATCCTGGAAACAGTGAGGGAATGGCCCCCGCTGCCTTAGCCCTGGCCCGGAGACCCTCCACCTGCCAGAGACCCTCAGATCTGTCCCACTCCTGCCCAGGCTCCCATAGGCACCCTTGATGCAAACGATGTAGAGCTGACCACGCCCACCCAATAGGTCATACGCACTCTAGCCACACCCACTCAGTAGGCCATGCCCACCCAGGCCACGCCCACCCAGCCCCCTGAGGGCAACCGCAATGCTGATGTGGCCCTCAATGAAATTGAGTTTGACACCCCTGATCTAATCTATTAACTATATCTCTATCTCTATCAACTATCTCTCTAATCTCTATCTCTATTTACATCTATCTAATCTCTGTCAACTATATCTATCTAATCTATATCTATCTCTATCTATCTCTCTATGTGTATCTCTATATCTATCAACTATCTTTCTCTCTAATCTCTGTATCATATCTAATCTCTATCTCAATCTCTAATCTCTCTATCATATCTAATCTATCTACTCTCTCTCTAATCTCTACCTACTATCTCTCTCTCTCTTTCTCTAACGTGATTCCCTCTTGCGATCTTCTGACAAACAAAATCAATGGGGAAGACAACCTCACTGTGTTTCTAATTTAACAACTGCAGCGATTCACTTAACAACTGGACAAGAAAGGTCATAAAGGGGGGGGGCAAAATTCACTTAACAACTGTCTTGCTTAGTGATGGAAATGTTGGGGGGTCACCTGTAGTCCTAAATTAAGAATAGCCCATATCTGTGGCTATTTTTCTGCATCCATGCTATTTTTTTCCTTCACCATTTCACCATCCTATAACTGGACCGGGCTGACCTTGGGATCAGCTTGCTACAGAACACGCTGATGAGCGTGCAATTGTTCGGTTGTTCCATTTTTATATCGATTTATGGCTTGTACGGCACCTCGGCTTGTTTGGGCTCCAGGCAGGCTGACTGATTTTTCCTGCTTTACAGGAGGATGTTTGATTGTCTGGATACCCATCAAGTCCTCCAAGGCAAAGTCACACACTTTTCCGGCCAACTGGGCGAGGCTGAATTTGCATGTGCATGTACACACACACACACACACACACACACACACACACACACACACAGTCTTCCCTTCCCAAAGTTGTTTTGCAACCGGGACTGTTCTTAAGAAAATGCATGTAAGAACTGGAGAACGAACGATGTAGTCCTTGACTTATGACAATGTCCATTGTTACGTGAGATTGCCCACACACACACTCCTTACGACCTTGCAGTTGTTAAGTTAGATTGTTAAACGAATCTGGCTTCCCCTTGACTTTGCTTGTCGGAAGGTCGCCAAACGAAAGATCACGTGACACACACACACCCCCAGGGGGACACTGCGACCGTCTTTAATACGCGCCAGTTGTCAAGTGCCCGAATTTTGATCACGTGATCCCGGCGATGTTGTGACAGTTACGGTGTAAGAACCTGTTTGAAGTCTCCCAGGGCTGTTATAACTTCAAACCCATCGCTAAACGAACGGCTGCAAATCAACCTTGGTGGAGCAGTGGGCTAATGCCTCCTTAAGTAACACCAGCTGCCTGCAATGAGTGCAGGTTCGAGTCCCACCAGGCTCAAGGTTGACTCAGCCTTCCATCCTTCCAAGGTAGGTAAAATGAGGACCCAGATTGTTGGGGGAAATTAAGCTGACTTTGTAATAATGCCGCTTGGGGTGCGTGTGAAAGCCCTAATAAGCAGGCATATACATAGAATGAAGGCTACTGCTAAGCTTGTAAGCTGCCCTGAGTCTTCGGAGAAGGGCGGGATATAAATGGAATTAAAATAAATAAATAAATAAATAAATAAATAAAACCTGTGTCGTTAATGAGTTTGCGAACCCATGTTAAAAACCAATATAATATTTTTTGCAAGACGGTGAGAAATGGAATATATTCAAATAGATAAGACGTGTATCCTGAGTATTAGATTTTGTGATGAATTGGGATAAAGGGAACTGTGGTTATTTAAAAATTGGAAATGATAAACATTAAATGTTAAGTTTAAATATTAATGGGAAACTAAAACTTGGGAAAACCCAGTTAGGACAGTGACAGTCTATAAAGATTGAATGTTAAAATAGCCAGGATAGGTCTAAACTAAAAATTATTGATCAGTGTAAGAAAGTTATTTTTATTTAATTGATATAATAAGAATTGTATTAGTTTAAACATGAGTCAGTGAACACTAAGGGGAAAAGAGAGGAAATATTTAATGTAATAGTTTGAGACTTGTACTAAAGGTATTTGTATGTTATTGAATTATCAATTAACTCAGCCGCCACGTTGCTTTTTAAATATTTAAATTTAAAACTAGAATATCAATAAAACTTTTTTTAAAAAAACAACAATATATATATATTTGTGAACCCATGTGTTTGTTTTATAACCAGAGCAGTATGACTTTACAGTATGACTGCCACGTTTGCTTAACAACACCCCCCCCCAAAAATGTCACAAAATCAGGCCAGTCACACGACGACCCAATTAACAACCGGCAGGATATGACGGTCATTCTGAGCTGAATTGCAGTCGTAAGTCGAGGACTTCCCGGATTTGCGAAACACGGCTCCGGCAGTTTGCCAAAGGAGATTCCCGGTTCCCTTTCCTGCCTTTAAGAACATAATTAGTTGATTGCTTTTGACAATCCCGGGAGAAATATTACTTGGAGGAAAGAGTGATTCATGAGTTCTGGCCTTCCCTTTGTGCGCAGAGGAAGAGTTTTCTAATTAGCTTCTCATGGCTTACCTGCCAGATCCTCAGAGACATGGGCAGGCCCAGCTTGGCATCGGCCTCCGCCTTCAAGGTACAGATGGGTGTCTTAGATGGCAGCTCCAGAACGTGAACCTGACGGATGGATGGATGGAGGTAGGTAGAGAGAAAGATAGGTAGGTAGGTAGAGTGAGAGAGAGATAAGATATAGAGAGAGGTAGGTAGGTAGGTAGGTAGGTAGGTAGATAGATAGATGATAGATAGATAGATAGATAGGATAGATAAATAGAGACAGGTAGGTAGGTAGGTAGGTAGGTAAGATAGAGAGGTAGGTAGGTAGGTAGGTAGATAAGTTAGATAAATAGAGAGAGGTAGGTAGATAGGTAGATAAGAGAGAGATTAGATAGATAAAGGTAGATAGATAAGAGAGAGGTAGGTAGGTAGGTAGGTAGGTAGGTAGAAAGTAGGTAGATAAGTAAATAGATAGAGATAGATAAATAGAGAGGTAGGTAGGTAAGTAGATAGATAAGATAGAGAGATTAGATAGAGGTAGATAGAGAAGAGAGAGGTAGGTAGGTAGGTAGATAGAAAGTAGGTAGATAAGATAGATAGGTAGATAGATACATAGATAAGAGAGAGAGAGGTAGGAAGGCAGGCAGGCAGGCAGATATAGATAGACAGATATAAACAGACAGATATATAGAGATAGAGATAAATAGAGATAGAGATACACACACACACACACACACACATATAAAGAGAGAGAGAAAGAACAAACCTTTATTGTCATTTTTTACTGTGGGTACACTGGCACACATTGAAAATGAAATTTAGTTGCTTGTTCTCAAAGCGTACACATACATAACACACATTTAAACATACTAGATACAACATAGGGATAGATCTACACTCTTGCATATAAGTAACATATAAATATCTTAGCTGAAAAGCTAAGGAAGACCCTAGCTCAGGGGTCGGCAACCTCGGCTCTTTTATGACTCGTGGACTTCAACTCCCAGAATTCCTGAGCCAGCTATGCTGGCTCAGGAATTCTGGGAGTTGAAGTCCACGAGTCATAAAAGAGCCGAGGTGGCCGACCCCTGCCCTAGCTCTAAATAAAACTGTGCTTCATCCCGCTTTTGACAATTAAGGCATATGACTCCATGCATTCACGCAACCCATTTGCTACCCCCCCCAACAGAAGGAGCCCCACGAGTGAGGGGCTCGATAAAATTTAATTCACTTCAATATTTCTTGCAATACTTTCCCACCCCTTCCCATTGCTTCTTCCTCCTTGGCTTCCTTCCCAGCTTTACGCACTTATACGGGGGGGAAAAAAACCACGCTCGTTGAAATGCAAAATCCAATAATAATAATAATAATAATAATAATAATAATAATAATAATAATAATAATAATAATAATAATAATAATAATAATAATAATAATAATACAATAATAATAATAATACAATAATAATAATAATAATAATACAATAATAATAATAATAATAATAGTAATAGTAATAGTAATAATAATAGTAATAATAATAGTAATAATAATAGTAATAATAATAATAATTGCTCGTTGAAATGCAATTTTTGAGGCTGCACACCGAGTAGCTAGAGGGTGGCCTTGCCAACCCAGCGTGTTGCAGTCAACACACCACTTAAAAATTAACCTTCAAAACTAACCCTCCGCCTTTGTGCCGAAGCCCCTGCTGTCCCCACGGGAGACCAAAAAGAACGAGACCAAGCTGTTTCAAGAATACAAAAAAAACGCCAGTTGGAACTGTTTGTGGATTGTATTTCAGTTCCTGCAGAGGGTGTGTGTGTGTGTGTGTGTGTGAGAGAGAGAGAGAAAGAGAGAGAGAGAGAGAGAGAACATGGGAGGGAGGGGGGGAAGAGAGAGGACGCCCCACATCTATAATTTACTGCTGACACTTTTTCCAACACGAAGGATAGCAAGCTGAGCTGAAGCAGGGAAAAGAGGCCAATGAACGGATCTCAGAGAGAATCAAATTGGTCCTGTTCTTGCTTGATTCCCCTTCTGGAACCACCAAGAGAGTCAGCTGAGACCAAGGATGTGCAGAAAGTGAACAGCGCTGGAGGCCTTTAGAGGAGCTGCCCCAAGTGCGAAATGTGCTGTCCGATTCGACTGTACATTTTCTTGAAGAGAAGAATAGGGGAAGAAGCTGCCATATTTATTTTTTACTACCATTCAGATCTCTCTTCCTTTCCTTCCTTCCTTGGACTTCTCTTGGCTGAGATTGGCCTCAAACATGGTCCCGGTCTTCTCTTGGACTTCTCTTGGCTGAGATTGGCCTCAAACATGGTCCTGGTCTTCTCTTGGACTTCTCTTGGCTGAGATTGGCCTCAAACATGGTCCCGGTCTTCTCTTGGACTTCTCTTGGCTGAGATTGGCCTCAAACATGGTCTCTGTCTTCTCTTGGCTAAGATTGGCCTCAAACATGGTCCCGATCTTCTCTTGGACTTCTCTTGGCTGAGATTGGCCTCAAACATGGTCCATGTCTTCTCATGGACTTCTCATGGCAGGGATTGCATGGAAACATGGTCCTTGACTTCTCTTGGCTGAGATTGGCCTCAAACATGACACTTGTCTTCTCTTGAACGTCTCTTGAACTTCTCTTGGCTGAGATTGGCCTCAGATATGGTCCTGGTCTTCTCTTGGCTGAGATTGGCCTCAAACATGGTCCTTGATGTCTCTTGGACTTCTCTTGACTGAGATTGGCCTCAAACATGGTCTTGGTCTTTTCTTGGCTGAGATTAGCCTCAAATATGGTCCTGGTCTTCTCTTGGACTTCTCTTGGCCGAGATTGGCCTCAGACATGGTCCTGGTCTTCTCTTGGACTTCTCATGGCTGAGATTGGCCTCAGACATGGTTCTAGTCTTCTCTTGGACTTCTCTTGGCTGAGATTGGCCACAAATATGGTCCCGGTCCCAGTCTGACATGCCCTAACCACACCACACATTAGTTTTGCTTGTTCAAACAGTGGACAAGTTATGGCATGAGCATCTTTGACTAGATTGAGAGAACCTTCACCCACGTAGCCGTCGGGCTTTGGAAAAGTAATATCCTACTTAGCACGTAATTTAAAACCATGAGGAGGTTTCCCCTAGGGAAAAAAAAAAGTTTTTACTTTTGCCTGGGGTTAATAAGGTACTTCTGTGGCTACAGGTCACCCCAAGAATACGCATTCCTTTTCTTTTCTTTTTTTTCCAGATTTCTAAGACTTTTTAAACATGTTTCTGGCAAATTGGCAAGAGAAATGCGTGTAGCTCATAACTGGCAGTTTTAGCGCAATCAGGAACAAATAAATGGCTTAGATCGTATTATTCATAGACAGAACCTGCTTCAAGGGGGGAAAAAAATCTATTTTGGGTAATGGCCAAGTGTGAACACATATTAAGTCTTCGCGTTAATCATAAGCCTCAAAGTGCCTTGGCTTGGGTTTTAAGGAGGTTTCCAGGTTTTTACGGATTTTATGGAGCTTCTTTTTTGTTCCAAATTTTTGATTACTTTATCACTTAAACATGAGCCAGCAGTGTGCGGCAGCAGCAGTCAAAAAAGCCAACACAATCCTTGGTAGTATAAACAGAAGGATAGAATCAAAATAACGTGAAGAATTAGTACCACTTTATAACGCCTTAGTAAGGCCGCACCTGGAAGACCGCATCCAGTTTTGGTCACCACATTACAAAAAAGATTTTTTATTTTAATTTTTTTTAAAAATTCCATTTATATCCCGCCCTTCTCCGAAGACTCAGGGCGGCTTACAAGCTTAGCAATAGCCTTCATTCTATGTATATGCCTGCTTATTAGGGCTTTCACACACACCCCAAGCGGCATTATTACAAAGTCAGCTTAATTGCCCCCAACAATCTGGGTCCTCATTTTACCTACCTCAGAAGGATGGAAGGCTGAGTCAACCTTGAGCCTGGTGGGACTCGAACCTGCACTAATTGCAGGCAGCTGGTGTTACTTAAGGAGGCATTAGCCCACTGCTCCACCAAGGCTCTTTTAGATGTCGAGACTTTGGTCAAAGTGTTGAGAAGAGCAACTAATACAATTAAAAGCCTGAAGGGTAAAGCATACGAAGAATGGCTGCAGAAATTGGGCATGGCCAGTCCAGAGAAAAGAAGGACTAGGGTAGACATGATAGTTAGGCTTCCAATATTTGAGGGGCTGCCACAAAGAAGAGGGTGTGTGTGTGTCAACCTATTCTCCAAGGCACCTGAAGGCAGAACAAGAAGCAACGGATGGAAACTGATCAAGGAGAGAAACAACCTAGAACTAAGGAGAAGTTTCCTGACCGTGAGGACAATTAACCAGTGGAACAGCTTGCCTCCAGAAGTTGTTGATGCTTCATCAGACTCTCCAAAGCAACTCCACCCTTTCTTAGTATATGACCAATTCATCACGTAAGAACAGAGAAGGAGATTCTACAGTATATCAACTGCTAAGTGCATCGAAGCGATAAAACGTGTTTTGGGCTCAGAACCCCATCTCAGATGAGATCAACCTAACTACGAATATGCAGATGGGAAACCCTGGTTAAAACTGGGCTCAAGAAACCCCAACACCACCGTCAAAGATGATGTCGCCTCTCCCATAAGTCCTTTGATCCAGCAATATTTCCCACCGTCCAATTTATGAAACCTGAGCAACGTTCCAGATGCCTTCAATACCATTCCCATGACGCCTTGCCAGGGGCCAAGCTCAAAGGAACATCTGGGGAGTACTTGGCCACCACGCAAGGCAGAGAAGATACATCTTAGAGAGGAATGACTCACCTCTTCTAACCCTTTCCATGGGGTGGCCAGGAGGGACCGTTTCTCCGTCACCTCAGAGAGGGAACATTTGCAGAACCCAACATTGTCGGTGAAAAGAGTTTCAGTGACCACGTTCCGTCCTTCAGATAAGTCCCACAGGCAGATGTTCTGGTCACGGCCCTGACTTTGGCAATCAAAATTATTACTTAAACATAAGTAAAGATAAACCAGGTACTTATTATCTATCCTATGTGGGGAGCATGTCTTAAAGCAAGGAGATATTGGACAAAACTTCACACCTGGCTAGAAAAAATATTAGAGAAACACCTAGTCCAGGGGTAGGCAACCTTGGCTCTTTTATGAATCGTGGACTTCAACTCCCAGAATTCCTGAGCCAGCCACGCTGAGGGGAAAGGGAGAGGTTTCCAAGCTGAGCCATGCTGGCTCAGGAATTCTGGGAGCTGAAGTCCACAAGTCATAAAAGAGCCAAGGTTGCCTACCCTGACCAAGACTATAAACCTGATTTTTTTTTAATTAGGTATAATGCCAGAAAAGCTCGATAAGCAAAGGACATACTTGATTTTACATGTGATAACAGCGGCAAGAATTATATTTGCACAATACTGGAAGAATGAAGAAACACCACCAGAAGAAGAAATGATTTAAAAAAAATACTAGACTGTACGGAAATGGACAGACTTACTTTAAGGTTGAAAGAAAAAGAAGAAACAGAATATTTTTCAAACTTGGGGCCTGTTTTACCAACGGTTAGAGAAAAGAATTAGGGATCAGGAATTTAATTTGTATTAGTGAAGAAGATACTCAGAAAAACACGTTTTGTTGAATGATTACTACTGAATTGTACAAAAAAAAATTAACGGGACAAAATTCACTTAACAAATGTTTCACTTAGCCACATAAATTTTGGGCTCAGTCGTGGCCATACATTAGGAGGACGACTTATCATCAATGCTACCAAACTTTAATTACGCCTTGTTAATCACAGGCTCACCTAAGAAGTCCATTTCTTTTGTCGGGTAACGTTTTCACACAATACACCGATTTTCCACCGTGGCCATTCAGGCTACTACAGGCTCGCCGTGTCTTCAGATTCCAGATATGGATCAGCCCGTTAGAAGATCTGTTTTAAAACCAACATAAATAAATAAATAAATGAGAATTAACCCTGATTTTGACCTTCTGACTCAAGTGTTTAATACAACCGATCTTCGACACAGTTGTCAAAAAAGCGAGAAGCTAAAAAGACGAGGTAATTACATACATCTCTTTATTTAAAGGAAAGACCCCTGTAGTTCCTTTGATGTTTCTGTGTGTTTGTTACAGGTTTTAAGCCACTTAAAGACGGGATCACTTGTAAAATAAAATGCTGTGTTTGTGGCAATATAAACACCGCATGGTTGTATTTGTAAAGGTAACGGTTTCCCCTGTCCAGTCGTGTCCGACTCTATGGAGCAGCACTCAGCTCCGTTCTTTGGCTGAGGGAGTCGGCGTTGTCCGAAGACAATTTCTGTGGTCGTGTGGCCAGCATGACTATACGCCAAAGGCGCATGGAAAGCTGTTACCTTCCCCCTGAAGTGTTGCCTATTTATCTATTTGCATTTATCTACTTGTCAGGATAATGATGTAAAGCAGGGGTAGGCAACCTTGGCTCTTTTATGACTCGTGGACTTCAACTCCCAGAATTCCTGAGCCAGCATGGCTCAGCTTGGAAACCTCTCCATTTCCCCTCAGCATGGCTGGCTCAGGTATTCTGGGAGCTGAAGTCCACGAGTCATAAAGCGGCCTAGGCCTAGGTCAGGGGTAGGCAGCCTTGGCTCTTTTATGACTCGTGGACTTCAACTCCCAGAATTCCTGAGCCAGCATGGCTCAGCTTGGAAACCTCTCCCTTTCCCCTCAGCATGGCTGGCTCAGGAATTCTGGGAGTTGAAGTCCACGAGTCACAAAAGAGCCAAGGTTGCCTACCCCTGACTTAAAGGCTAATGTAGTGATGTAATGAAACAAAAGGTGGATGACAGGAATAATAGGAATGACTCCGCATGATCTGTGTCTGTGCCTTTAAGAGCCTGAGTATAAAAGGGAAGGCTTTTATGGGAGTTTTCCTCTCTTGTTCGTTTCCTGCTGTAATTGCTGGTTTCACCATGTGTATGTATTTTGTTCCCAGTGTATATTGTAGGTAGTGTAATATAAACCACCATTTAGTTACAAACCACTGTTTCCTGTGTTTACTCCTGGATTATCTCAGTGCAATAACACTGTACGCGCTCTGACACATTTGCCTCCTTTCGAGTTGGAGCAGGGAACATGAGCTCACCCCATTGCATTGAGCTGGGATCTTGAACCCTGCCTCTCAGCTCTCCAACTGAGAAGCTCGGTGTCTTTAACCACTGAGCCATGGCACCACCACATTGTATTTGTATTTGCAGACAAATACAAATTTGTATTTGCAGACATATAGTATGGTCAGGTGTGTGTCATGTATGCGTTCCACTTTGAAGACATTTGCCGTTGTGCCCACAGTAAAAAATGACAATAAAGGTTATCTTATCTTATGTTATCTTATCTTTCTTTACTCACCCTGAGTAAAGAATGGGAAAATCTGGATCTGCGTTTGAGCACTGAAAACACAACGTATTAATGCTACCGTCTGT
The DNA here is from genome assembly GCF_947247035.1 of Vipera ursinii. Lineage (NCBI taxonomy): Eukaryota > Metazoa > Chordata > Lepidosauria > Squamata > Viperidae > Vipera > Vipera ursinii. The sequence goes on from NC_139527.1 coordinate 6,070,385, forward strand.
TCCTCGTAAAACGTAGACCGGGTCTGGCACAGGAAGAGCCATTGTGACGCAGCTAATTAGCAGCTCCTGAAAAACAGAAGAAACGAAGATGGAAAGACAGTCTGGTTCAACCAGGCTGCCGGATGTCTTCACCGCTCAGTCGCCTTGCGCTAAATCAAACTTGGGAAAAAAAAATCTTATCGGGCAACGGTTAAAAGCCTCCCAACGTACGTTTGCATTGCTTCCAAAATGCACAGGTTTGCACAGGCTGAAAAGCACACTACAGGCAGACCTCAAGTTGCGACCGTATCTGAGCCTACAATTGCCGTCGTAAGTCATTGCAGTCGTAAGCCGAAACACTCATGTCATCAAAAGTAGTTCTCCATATATATGTGTGTGTGTGTGTGTAAATTACTAACAAAGAATTTAGGGAGGCTGATATGCCTCCCTAAATAATTTACACAAATATATGAACTGTCCGGTGTGACTATAGCCTGTTCGATGGCCTTTGAGATAAGGCTGAAAACAGGAAATAAAGATTTGCCCCATGTTTGGGGCCTAGCAAGGTAATCTAAGAGTTAACATATCACACACACACACACACACACACACACACACACACACACACACATATTTTGCACGATGGTCTTTAAGGAAAAGCATTCGTTTCAATGGTCTGCCGGCAACTGTGAAATTGGCTGGAAATTATCCCCCAGAAACATGGTGAACCATGGTCATGTGACTGTGGCATGCTGTGGCCCACCCCACCAGTAGTCACGTGACCATTGGGGGAGGGGGCATCACTATTTACGAGAACTATGGAGGGTGCTTTAGGGCCCGGAAAGCACCCGTTCTATGGCTGTCGTAACTTTGAACGGTCAAAAAAAAAAAAGCAAACGAGGTCTAGCTCTAGCTGACGTCTGAATCAGACTGAGAAACCTGAGTTACCTTGGATGGGCGAGATCCACCATTAGCCGGGAGTTTTTAATTTTAACAGATTGCATTTCTCGACTCCATCCAGATGCTTATTAAGAAACAAATTTTACAAGCTGGTCCGTTGTTTGCAATGCAAGGCACGAAGGCAACTCCTCCACCGACGTTCTTTGATGTCACCCTTGGGGTTGTTAGCTTTTCAAATGTCAGCTGTCAATGCTGATGAATTGTCTACAAGATTGCTTTGCTTTGGGTTACTTTCAATTCCCGGGGGGGAATCTTCTCGGTGCGGCTTCGTTCTTGCTACAAAATTCTCGAGATGTCTCTAAGCTCCATCGAGAACAATGCCCAAACTTCTCAAGATCTTCCAAACGCCCCGACTTAATTCAGAAACATGCCACAAGGAATTATCCAGGAAGCAAAAGCAGCAATTCTAGAAGAAAAAAAAAAAGATATTTTCCAAGCTAAGCAGAACGATAAAACAAACCAGAATCACCCTAAAGGCAATCTGAAAGGATCAGGGGAAAATTTAATCACGCTTGTTCTTCCTTCCCCAAAATAATTGACTGACGTTTTTGCTGATGGAAGGATAAGACTCGTGGTTGTATGAATTTGGAAAGGCTCCTTTAGCTGGCACAGAATAAGATGTGATGAGTGCGTGTTTTTACAAAGGTGTTATCTAAGGTGCTTGGCAGAGGAAAAGGGAGTTACCAACGTCCATCATATCGGTCTGGTTAAATCATCTTCGCTGCTTTTCTCTATACTTTCTCCAAAGACGTTGAGACTTTGGGAAAAGTGCAGCAGAGAAGACCAATTCAGGTGATTAAAGGCCTGGAGACTAAAACACAGGAAGAAAGGTTACAAGTTATAGCCAGTCTACAGAAAAGAAGGACTAGGAGTGACATGGTAGCACTATCCCAATATTTGAGGGGCTGCCACAAAGAAGAGGGGCGGTGTGTGTGTGTGTCAACTTATTTTCCAAAGCAAGGACAAGAAACGATGGATGGAAAAGGAGAGAAGCAACCTGGAATTAAGGAGAAACTTCCTAACAGTGAGGAAAAGCCTTGGTAGAGCAGTGGGCTAATGCCTCCTTAAAGTAACACCAGCTGCCTGCAATTACAGCAGGTTCGAGTCCCACCAGGCTCAAGGTTGACTCAGCCTTCCATCCTTCCCAGGTAGGTAAAATGAGGACCCAGATTGTTGGGGGCAATTAAGCTGACTTTGTAATAATGCCGCTTGGGGTGTGTGTGAAAGCCCTAATAAGCAGGCATATACATAGAATGAAGGCTACTGCTAAGCTTGTAAGCCGCCCTGAGTCTTCGGAGAAGGGCGGGATATAAATAGAATTTAAAAAAAAATTAACCGGTGGAACGGCTTGCCACCGGAAGTCGTGGGTGCTCCATCACTGGAGGTTTTTTAAGAAGAGACTGGACAGCCTCTTGTCTGAAATTGGATAGGGTCTCTAGCCAGAGCAGGGGGTTGGACTAGAAGACCTCGGAGGTCCCTTCCAAATCTATTCTGATTGATTGAAATAAGGGCTCGTTTACAATATGCTTTCACGGATGCAATAAAACTAAGGTGGGTTGCAAGCTGGTCCTTTCATCAACCATAGATCTCACTAACATACCGTGTGATAAGAGCCCCTAATTCCTAACTCTCTCCAAGTGCCTTCAAACCAAGTGCATTCTAGTAGCCAACCAGGAGTAAAATTCACTTCTGGAATTTGGAAACCTCAGCAGGAAAAATAGAAGTGTTTCAGTCGTACGCTGATTGTCTCCCAACTAAGTGTAGCTTTTTTTAATCTTTCTGACGTTGTTCCAAATTCCAGCGCTCGTTATTTCAACCCGGGGTCCCCCAAAAGGTTCGTTTTCTAATTCATCAGATCCCCTCAAAATATGCAGGTGTCAGAGAGGGTCACCTCTTGAATAAGAACAACAACAACAACAACAATCCCTACCTCCCGGAGTTTTACAAACATTCCCCGATTCCCACAGGAAAAATTCCAGCAGAATTCGGCAACTCTCGCGTTCCCAGTCCTGTCACTTGCATTTCAGTCTCACATTTTGAAATAAAAACAAAACTGCGTGTATCGTATCGTGCACTTTCCCATTCTCCTGCTTCCCGTGATAAGCAAAAAAACGTCCAAAGCCCAGACTAAAAATACATTACTTTTTCTACCCAATTTAAACACCATCCAAAGACAGAGGTGACAGGAATAAATCTTTCGCCTTGCGTCTAGCTAACCCACAAGACCAGCAGGTGTGTTTCTATAGTTATTCCACCCATTCTGATGTGCTACTGATCAGATACGGGTAGTCCCTGACTTTTGACCACAATTGAGGCCAAATTTTCTGTTGCTCACCATCAGTGCTAGAAGGGAGTGTGTGTGTGTGGGGGGGGGTTACGGAGAGTAGAAGGATGGAGGAAGAAAGAGGAGGAGGACGACGACTGTGGGCTGTTTGGTGTTCTCTGGATTTGGTTGTTTCCTTGCAGACGTTTCATGACCCAACTAGGCAACATCATCAGCGTTAGAAGGGAGTGGGGATTGTGAGTGGAGGAGGAAGGAGGGAGGAGGAGGAGGAGAAAGAGGACGATGACTATGAGTCTTTGGTACTCTCTGAATTTGGTTGTTTCCTTGCAGATGTTTCATGACCCAACTAGGCAACATCATCAGTACTAGTGGGGTTTGCGGAGAAGAGGAGGAAGGTGACTATGGGTCTTTGGTACTCTCTGAATTTGGTTGTTTCCTTGCAGACGTTTCATGACCCAACTAGGCAACAACATCAGCGTTAGAAGGGAGTGGGGATTGTGAGTGGAGGAGGAAGGAGGGAGGAGGAGGAGGAGGAGAAAGAGGACGATGACTATGGGTCTTTGGTACTCTCTGAATTTGGTTGTTTCCTTGCAGACGTTTCATGACCCAACTATGTAACAACATCAGTGTTAGAAGGGAGTGGGGTTTGCTGAGAGGAGGAGGGAGGAGGAGGCGACACAGGAGGAAGAGGAAGAGGAGGACCATGACTGTGGGGTATTTGGTGCTCTCTGAATTTGGTTGTTTCCTTGCAGACGTTTCATGACCCAACTAGGCAACAACATCAGTGCCTTACCAACCAAGCAAAGCAACGAAGCTCAGAGAGCACCAAGAACCCCACACATACGCACACGGTACAGACACGCAAACACCCACCACCACACAGCCTGTGACAGAGAGGCAATGATTCGTTCTAACCACCGTTTGCCCAAGCACGATGCGACAGCTCACAACAGTGTTTGCAGGAATAAACCACACCCAAACGCATGTAGCCGAGAAAGAGCTGGAGCTCTGAGTGGTGCCCTATCCATTCTTTAAACAGAAGGAGGTTAAAACTTTAGTAGCACTTGTAAAGTGACTTTCATTAACTGCTTCTTTCTTGCTAAACGCAACGCCCCCTCCCTCGTGCCGGCGCTGCCATCGGCATAACCCCAAAGTCAAGAGTATTTTCCTTGGAGGAAATAATGCCCTATAAGTAAAACTTCTGCTGCCTGGAGTGTAACTTCCAGAAAAACCCTGGAATCTGAGCTTAGCGCCTTGAGGCTCGTTTCCAAATGCTTCCATCTGGGCGTCGTGAACTTTTGCTAGAACCATTTTCCACACGAAAACCCATATTCAGCAAAAAAAAGGGGCCAAAACTAAGAGCGATGGTAATTATTTTTAGGACGGCCGAGCGAAGCATATGGATCTCATTGCCATTTATATAGACGAGTCACGGGAAGAAAAAAAGAGAGAGAGAGAGAGAGAGAGAGAGAGCTATTAATCAATATGAACAACCCATAGAGTAACATAAACATTCATCATTCTAATATTCTCAAGGTGTCAAAAGTGGTGCGTGTGTGTTTTTTTTCTCTCTCCACCCCCACCCCCCTTTCCAACCATCGGACACAGTTGCCTTCAGTTCTCAGCTGTGTGGGACACACACACACACACACCGCCAGCCCAGGAATAAAAAAAAAATAACTTTTCAAAGGCTGGGCAAAAACATAGAACATATTCAGGGGAAAAAAAAAATACGGTGATGTAAAGGCAGAAAGAATTGAGGGGAAAAGTCTTTAAAGCCTTCGCTGTAAAACACATTAAACATTAAAATGAAGCATGAAAAAAACAGCTGAAGCCAAAGAGACGTTCCTCTGCAGTGCACCACCGGCTCAACTTTGCAAAAAGAAAAAAGAAAAAAAAAAAAAAGAAGAAGAGGAACAGACAGCTGTCCTATTACACCAAGCCGTAAATTCCTCCGATAAAACACAAGCACGCAACTGAAATCAACACCAGAAACTTTGGTTTGCCCTCCTCTTTCTCTCCAGTTCCCAAAAAAGGCACCTCAGCTTAAGGGAAGTCGGGCATATATATATATATATGTCTGGGACAGGAGGATCAGACTTAGGAAAACAGAGATGACCACATTATCTCTGGTTTGCAACCAAGAGAATGTATATGTAGTCACCTCTGTCCCAGAATGAAATAAGATTGGTTGAGCATGATCTGTTTTTAACAAACCCGTGATGGCTACTACCGGTACTTATAATTTAACAGAGTAGAGTAGAGTAGAGTAGAGTAGAGTAGAGTAGAATAGAAATAGAAATAGAAGACAATTATGAAGAATAGAATAGAATAGAATAGAATAGAATAGAATAGAATAGAATAGAATAGAATAATAGAATAGAATAGAATAGAATAAAATAAAATAGAATAGAACAGTAGAGAGTAGAGTAGAGTAGAATAGAATAGAAATAAGGAATTAGAATAGAACAGAACGGAACGGAACGGAACAGAACAGAACAGAACAGAACAGTAGAGTAGAATAGAATAGAATAGAATAGAATAGAATAGAATAGAATAGAATAGAATAGAAATAAGGAATTAGAACAGAACAGAACAGAATAGAATAGAAAATGGAATGGAATGGAATGGAATGGAATGGAATGGAATGGAATAGAATAGAATAGAATAGAATAGAATAGAATAGAATAGAATAGAATAGAATAGAATAGAATAGAATAGAATAGAATAGAATAGAATAGAATAGAATAGAATAGAACAGTAGAGTAGAGTAGAGTAGAGTACAGTAGAGTAGAGTAGAGTAGACTAGATTAGAATAGAAATACGGAATTAGAATAGAAATACGGAATTAGAATAGAATAGAATAGAATAGAATAGAATAGAATAGAATAGAATAGAATAGAATAGAATAGAATAGAATAGAATAGAATAGAGGAGGAAAGGAGAGGAGAGAAGAAAAGAGTTGGAAGGGACCTTGGAGGTCTTCTAGTCCAACCCACTGGTCAGGCAGGAAACCCTATACCATTCCAGACAAATTTGTTTCTAGATGTTCACAGATCTGTTTTTGGATTATTATTTTTCCAGTATCTTCCCAGGTATTGATGTTAGGCTGATTGGTCTGTAGTTTCCTGGGTCTGTTTTCTTTCCCCCTCCCTTTTTTTGAAGATGGGAAGCATATCAGCAATTTTCCAATCCTCTGGTAACCGTTCCTTATAGGTTTTAGCTCCCAGTCCCCTGTTCAACTTTGTTGCTCTTCTCTGCACTCTTTCTAGAGTCTCAACATCTTTTTTTTTTTACATCGTGGTGACCAAAACTGGATGCAGCATTCCAAGTGTGGCCTTACCGAGGCCTTGTAAAGTGGTATTAACATGATCTTGATACTATCTCTCCGTTAATGCAGCCTAGCAGTGTGTTGGCTTTTTTGGCGGCTGCAGCACACACTGTGGCTCATATTTGATTATCCACTGGGACTCCCAAGATCCCTCTCACAGTTGCTGCTACTGACCCAGGCACCGCCCTATACTATTACCTGTGCATTTGGGATTTTCTTGCCTAAATGTAGAACCTTACTTTTTTTCACTACTGAATTTCATTTTGTTAGATAGCACCCCATGTTCCGAGTTGCAACGTCCCCAAAGCCATGTGACTTATCAACTGGTTCATATTTATGACGGATGCAGCGTCCCCGGGCCGAGCGATTCCCCTTTTGCAACCTATCAACGAGTCGATTCCATGGGGAATCCTGTTTCACTTAATAAACCCTGTTGCTAACTTAACAATGGCAATGGATCCCTTAACACCGGGCAAGAAAAGTCATAAAATGGGGCAAAATTCACTTAACATCTGTCTCGCCATGGAAATTTGGGGCTCGTAATCCCAGGACTATTGTCAAGGGAAGGCCCAACCTTGTTGGGGGAAAAAAAATTAAAGAATGCATCAAGTATCCTGGGGTGAGGAATTCTGGGAGTTGAAGTCCAGATGTCATAAAAGGGCCACGTTTGAAGACCCCTGATGTAAGGGGAACTACATTGGAGGCTAAAATGAATGCTTGCATCCTAATTTTTCCCCTCTAAATGAATAATTGTGGTTTGCGTTTCTGTGTGACCCTTGCCGCTAGCATTCTTCTAACACGCAAGTTCTCATGTTCCCCGAACGGCCAGCAGCTGGGTCATTCCCCCCCACGCTACGAAAGACACACAGTGTTGAGGGTGGAGGTCCATCCTCCGAACTTGTGGGTTGGTTCCCAAACATTTCATTAGCAGGCTAGGTAACATCTCCAGCAGCGTTGAAGGTGCCACCTCGCCTGGTAACGAAACATTTGGAAACCAACTCAAATTTTGGGAAAGGGAAAAAAAATAAATTAAAGAACGCATCAAGTATACTGGGGTGAAACGGAGAAATTGCGTGTGGGTCCCTTTGTGGCTGTCCATGTTTAGGAAGAAGGATTTTGCATGCCCCCCCCCCTTGAGAAACACGGCAATCTAGCCGAAAATTGACAAGCCAACAAACCTTGAAAAAGTGATTTAGAAAAACAAAAAACAAAAGCTTTACCCATTCAGCCATGCAGTCATCTGTCAGCTAGAAATCAGGAAGCTCAAACCCCTCCCCCCTTAATTAAGAATGAAAATATATTAGGAAGAAGCCTCCTCTATCCAACAGTGAGATCTAGCTAATATCTTTAGACAGCAAAGGTTTAATTAAACACCTTCCAGTCATTTTAGCAGACATTTTCCTGAAATAAACTCCCTTGAGAGAAGAGGTGGATCCCCTGGCTGGCTTTCTTTGTGCCAACCAAGGGGAAATGACAGGCCTTGTTATGCGTCAAGTTGTTACAATATCTGAAATTAATTAGGGCTGAGCTGCAATTAAAGGCTCCGTAATTTTCAGCAATTTGAAGCTACTCTTCCTCTGAAACTTAATTAATCTTAGACAAATATTTTTCTCATGACAAACTTCCCCCCCCCCCGATTACTCGATTTATTCCTTTCTAATTACCCTTTAATTAATGTAGCCTTGGTCTACGTTTATAGAATTTTTCTGGCATCCCACCAGAAAAATGGTAAGCTGATTGCAGTTCAGTTGCACAACAACCCAAGTCAGCGAATTTCAACACTTCATTTTTTTATTTGTCTGTTCTGTTACTTTCCTTTCCTCTCCCTGAGGCGACTGAACATGATACACGACAGACATTCCACACCACCTTAAATTGAAGCATGCCTTAAAAAAGCATTTCAAAACTTCAAATGAGAACATATTTTACATCAAGATGATCACACTCCAGGCAACTATGTCATTAAAAAGTTGTAAATAAGCAAGAGCTAACTAGATTAACTCAACCCAACTCAACCCTGCCCAACTCAACTCAATCCAACCCAACCCAATCAATGCAACTCAACTCAGTCCAACCCAACCTAATCAATGCAACTCAACTCAGTCCAACCCAACCTAATCAATGCAACTCAACTCAGTCCAACCCAACCTAATCAATGCAACTCAACTCAACTCAACCCAACCCAACCCAACCCAACCCAACCCAACTCTTTATTATGGCCATAGACCAGCATAGAACTAAAAAAAGGATTCCTTATTTTGAACTCTTGGTCCCTGTGCAGTTTTTGGAAATAACACAATGTTCTGGAACATTTGCTTTACTTGACAATTGTGCTTATAGGCATGGGACTTGGCTATTCCAGGACTATTGTCAAGGGAAGGCCCAACCTTGTTGGGAAAAAAATTAAAGAATGCATCAAGTATACTGGGGTGGAACAGGGGAAAGTTGCGTGTGGGTCCCTTTGTTGCTGTCCCGAGTTTAGGAAGAATGATTTGAGAAGCTGGGAGAACAGATCTTCACCCTCATCCTCCATCCGAGCTACAGATATTCGTCACTATTGCAAACACACCAAAGTTCTCAACACAACCTTCCACCACCACCACCCTTTGCAATGTCAGCCACGAACAAGGCTGAGAAGGGACAGGAACGTCTATTGTCACCAGGGAAGAAAGGAGCGGCCTCCCAAAAATTCCAAATCAGATTCTCCATCTGTAATTCAAACTTTAAAAAAAAAACGCACACAACCGCAAGATGGGACCGTTGTCGAAAAGGGGGATTAATGGCGTCGTTCCTGAATCAAAGAGTTATTTCATAGCTCCATCCCCAAATCCTGAATATTGTCAGGAACTCTGCTCGCCTTTGATTGAAGTGTCTATTTTCTGAGAAACAGATAAAGGCAGTCCTAGTAATCTGACTCTAAGCTACAGGATAAAGGCAGTTTGTTTCTTCTTAGCCCATCTGTCAACACCTCTTCCGTAATTACTCCTAATTATTACAAAGGGCCAGCTTCTCATTGGCATTATTAAATCAGAAAGAGTATCATGGCAGGGGTATCTTTCAACGCTTCCCAGGCCCAGGCGACCTTCAATTTCATTGAATCTGCTCTCTGTATCCGCCTTTGAAAAAGATTCAGGTAGTAATTGTAGCATCATCACCGGCTTCAAAAGATACGGATCCCTAGTGCGGGAATTCCAGGGAAATATTCACATCCACACCCACGTTATGCAACAGGAGCAGAAAACCACAAAATTCACCTTGGTATTGTATTCCAGCTAAGAAAATACACACACACACACACACACACACACACACACGTACACAAACAAAGCGTTTTGTACAAGAATAACATTGGCAGGGTTCAAGGCTTGCAACCAAAATAATCAACGCGGCGGTTGAAAATCAAATGGAAAGTATTGTGTCCTTTTAATGAAGCTATCTTTGCATCCGCCGTCAATTACAAGCAGTCTTTGTAATTGTCCAGTCCATTTGCAGTTGGAAGGGACTTGTGACCGTTTTTCACACAACTGTTACAGCAGCCCCAGGGTCACGCGATCAAAATTCGGACGCTTGGCAACTGACTCGTCTTTACGACGATTGCAGGGTCCCAACATCCCATGATCCCCTTTTTGCGACCTTCTGACAAGCAAAGTCAAGATTCATTAACAGTAACAGCCGTATTACCAACTTAACGACTGCAGGGTTTCCCTTAAAAACCGTAGCAAGAAAGGTTGTAAAACGTCTTGCTTGGCAACCAAAATCTTGGCCTCAATCGTAGTCATAAGTTGAGGACTATCTGTACTCTAGGGATTTCTTTTTCTGGAACTCTACACAAATAGATGTTTGCATAGGATGGGGTCGCTCTTTGTGCGAAGCTAGCCAAGTGTGATTATTGTTTTGGTGTCAACCAACCATGACTAAAACAACCAGGTCTAAGACTCTAATTCACCATCTCGAGTGCCATCTGTTGGCTATGGGATATCATTGGCATCAAAAATAATAATCATGATAAACAATTATGCATAATCAAAAGTTTGTCGTGTCATGGTGGTGTGTTTCATTATTTCAGTAATTATCAAAGAGTGGTTACTGTCATGGCTTTGTTCTTAAAGATTATTTTTAATGATGGAAAGGATGAAATATTGTTACTGTTACTGAGAAATACCAATTCAATCAAAGCATAGTTAAAAGTTTCAAATGAAGGGTCCTTGGTGGTCTCTGAGCTTGGTTGTTTCTTGCAGACATTTCATGACCCAACTAAGTAGCATCACAATTCACACTGTTTCACCACCACCACCACCCCTCAAACCCCTACTGCATCTTTGCAACCACTAGCAGTGCAGACTAGACCAATCTGTACATCTGGTCCAAGAACCAGCTCACACCATACATGTGGTCCAAGAATCAGCCCAGCCCATAGATCAGGCCCAAGAACCAGCTCAGCCCATAGATCAGGCCCAAGAACCAGAACAGACCATAGATCTGGTCTAAGAACCAGACCAGTCCATAGATCAGGCCCAAGAACCAGAACAGACCATACATGTGGTCCAAGAACCAGCCCAGCCCATAGATCAGGCCCAAGAACCAGACCAGCCCATACATGTGGTCCAAGAACCAGACCAGACCATACGTCTACTCCAGGAACCAGATCAGACCGGTCTACCTGATCCAAGGACATCCAACATACTTCATGCCCCAATGGGAGTATGGAACTGAAATCACTCCAGTTCTAACCCAACCTTTATGCTGCTAATTCTTAAAAATCACCACCTTCATCTCTCATCAAGGTACTCAACATCAATCTCAGCCCCGCCCCCACCTCCCACTCTATGGCTCCTCTAGGTGCCAGAATTCTCCCCCCCAACGCTTTTCTCTAGCAGCTTCACTCCTTTGGGGGGGGGGAAATAATAGAGAAAGGAAAACTTACTCATTTGCATTTTTGATGTGGAAAAGCACTGTTTTCCTTCCAGATAAGGTAGTTATTTTACACACATGGTTAATTGCCTCAGAAGCAATCGTCACTTTGGTGGTCAAAGTGTGTGCGTAGGGAGAGGAGGGCCTCTTGCAAGCTTATGGATGAATTACGTCTTTATGAGACTTGGCTGGAGTTCAAGGACTCAACTTTTTAAGGTATTTTGGTGGTTCTGCTACACTGGGAATCCCTCAAAGGGATTTGCCCTGGAATGCATCTGTGCGATCCTATTACAAATATCTCCTAAGTAGTGTTGAAGACTGAGCGGAAATGCAGCCTTCAGCTATCGCTGGTAGATGCATCTGGCACTTCTGAGTCTGTTAGGGCTTTTCACACAGGGGAGAAAAAAAAGATAATAAAATAATTCCTCTACTTCAGCAAGGCAGAACGTTTCAGCAAGACGTCGGCAACCTCCGGCTTGTTAATATAGGTAGTCCCTTGACTTAACCACAGTTCATTTAGTAACAATTCAAAGTTACCACAGCCCTGAAAAAAGTGACTTACGAGCCTCTTTCACACTTAGGACTTTCGTAGCATCCCCATCATGACTCAGAGGCTTGGCAACGACCGTCGCTGTGTCCCAAGGTCACTTGATCGCCTTTTGCGAGCTTCTGACAAGCATAAGTCTACGGGAAAACCAGATTGTCTTAACAGCCGTCTTACTAACTTATCAACGGCAGGGATTCATTTAACAAGGGTGGCAGGAAAAGTTGCAAAATGGGGCAAAACTCACTTAACAAAGGTCTCACATAACAACAGAAATTTTGGGCTCGAATGCGGTCGTAAGCCGTAGGGCTACCTGTATTTGCAACCTTCTTTGCAATATTTAGCAAGTATCTTTTGCCGAAACACAAGGGAAGGTACCCAAAGGGCCAAGGAGGGCACAGGAGAGCCTGCAGAGCATCAGAACAAGTCCTAAAACCAGTCGCAAAGGAAATCGGTTCAGAGGAGTTAGAATTCAAACACAATCGCAGATGATCCAAAAGGAATTTTAACCAGGGGTCCCTGTAGCAAATTTCAGGTCTGCAACACAGTCTGCAAAACACATCAGTGAATTGGGTACAAATTACCAATATTATCGTTTGTCTGAATGTGGTTGGGAAAACATTTTGGTTTCATTAAACTCTGCCAAGCTTCTTACATTGGTGAAAAAAGGTTAGTTCTGCTATTAGGACCTGAAGCTATCTGGCAAGGGAGGAAGGGAGGGAGAAAGGGAGGAAGGAAGGAGAGAGGGAAGGGAGAAGTGAAGGGAGGGAGGAGTGAGAGGGACAGAAGAAGAGGGGAGGAGGAAGGGAGGGAGGAAAGGAAGGAAGGGAAGAAGGAAGGAGAGAAAGAAGGGAGGAGAGAGAGGAGGGAGGGGGAAAGGGAAGGGGTAGGGAGAAAGGAGGAGGGGGAGGGAGGAAGGAAGGAGAGGGAGGGAGGGAGAAAGAAGGGAGGGAGGGAGGAAGGGAAGAGAGAAGGAAGGAAGGAGAGGGAGGGAGGGAGAAAGAAGGGAGGGAGGGAAGAGAGGGAGGAAGGAAAGGAGGAGAAGGAAGGAAGGAAGGAAGGAGAGGGAGGGAGAGAGGAGGGAGGAAAGAAGGAGAGAGAGAGAGGAAGAAGGGAGAGGAGGGAGAAAGGAAGGAGAAAGAGGGAGGGGGAAAGGGAAGGGAGGGGGAGAGAGGAAGGAGGAGGGGGAGGGAGAAAGAAGGGAGGGAGGGAAGAGAGGGAGGAAGGAAAGGAGGAGGAGAAGGAAGGAAGGAAGGAAGGAGAGGGAGGGAGAGAGGAGGGAGGAAAGAAGGAGAGAGAGAGAGGAAGAAGGGAGAGGAGGGAGAAAGGAAGGAGAAAGAGGGAGGGGGAAAGGGAAGGGAGAGGGAGGGAGAAAGAAGGGAGGGAGGGAGGAAGGAAGGGAAGAGAGGAGGAGGAAGGAAGGAGGGGGAGGGAGGGAGAAAGAAGGGAGGGAGGAAGGGAAGGAAGAACAGTTTTCAAAGCTACTCGGCTCTCCAAACCTGCTTTGTGCGAAAAGGGGTCTAAAGACACTGAATACCAGAAAATGCATCTTTTTGGGGGGGGGGAGATTTAAAATTACTGTATTATCCCCTCTCGTTGCACCACTATCCCCAGCCCTTAGATGTAGAGCGAAAGGCTGACCATGCACCCCCATATCCAGGAAAGAGACCCCAATTCCTCCCCCCAAGCCCCCCCCCCCCACCTGGGCTTCTCTCTCTCTCTCTCCTCTGCCTTGAAAACTGCCAGCAAACAAGCGTGGACGAATCGATGCTCCGGCACTCGCCCAGCCACGCCTGCCCAGGCTTGTACAATGTACGGAAAGAGCGCTCAGGCTGGCTTGCCGAGCGCCGAGCCACTAGAGCGCCCAGGGCGGCAAGTCGCGTCACGTGGTAGCGGCGGCTCCCCGGCGCTGCGGGGTTTTGTTTTGGTTTTTTTTTCCTTCTAAGGCGCATGCGCTAGCTGGAAGGGCTACTTGGGCTTCTCCAACCTGGCGCCCTGCAATGTGATGCTAGACTACTACACTTCCCATCGTCCCCATCCCTGGGGGTTAGCCGGGGGATGGGTGAATCAACCCAGCGGCCGTTGAAATTAAATGCGTAGGGTTGATGCACAGTACCCTCCCGGGGTTATGGGGCTTGTAGTTTAAAGCAGTTGAAGGCTGATGGGGTTTGTAGTCCAGGATGTTCCCAGGCGGATGCAGAGGGATGCACCTGCTGGACGAACGTGGAACCTGGGCGTTGCAGTAGTTCCAACACATCAGGCTTAAGAAGTTTGGAGTTTGGATTGCTTTGCATCCAGGTTTAGGGGGTTGGACTAGATGATCTCCAAGGTCCCTTCTTCCTCCTCCTCCTCTTCTTTTCTTCTATCATTTCCTGCATTCGACCTGCAACCCGATTAACTCGCTCTTCTCCAAAATATGCCGACCCACAATCTCCCATCATCCCCAGCCAATGTGGCTGCTCTGGCTGCTTTCTGAAAAGAAACCAAAGCTGGAAAACTTCATTCAAACTCCTCGCCTCCAACAAGTGATTTATTTCCGAATAAATAATATTATTCAGAGCACCGGTTATCCACGACGCCCAAAAACATTTTCCTTTGTTGCAAATAATTTCATATTTTTGCTTTTGTTCGTGCAATGCCTTGCTTGATTTGCCTTGCTTCTTTGTAAAACCAAAACGTTTAGTAAATTATTTGCAACCAAGTTATATTTTTATTTTTACAGTTGCTGCCAGGATTTTCAGTATATCTCTAGTCACGTTTTTTTTTCCCATTCCCCCCCCTGCCCCACCTGTAAATTAGCATTGCAGATAGTTCTCGACTTACAACCATTTCATTCAGTGACTGTTCAAAGTAACAACAGCACTGGAAAAAGTGACTTATGACCATTTTTCACACTTAGGACAGTTGCAGCTTCCCTGTGGTCACAGGATCAAAATTCAAATCGTTAAAACTGCTCATATTTGTGATGGTTGCAGTCTCCAGGGGTCATGTGATCCTCTTTTGCAACCTTCCGACAAGCAAAGCCAGTGGGGAGGCCAGATTCACTTTAGAACCGGTTACTAAATTAAAACCGATTTTAAAATGGGGCAAAACTCACTTTACTCTCTTGGTTTGGCAAGATATACTTTATGGTCCAGTTCTGGTTGTAAGAACTACCTGTATTAAGAATCGTGGCTAAAGAACCCTCTCCGATATCTTGTGAACAGTTGGAAGAATCAATAAAATCGATAAAAGACACCGTCTTGCAGGCAAAATGTTGCTCACAGTGTCTGGACGCCTCACTTCACCGTTGGTTTGTCGTTGCTTTTTTTTTTTTTTCCTGCCACCCTGATTCCCTTTTTCAGAAAAAAATAAATAAATCATTTTTTTGCAACCTCTTCTCTTCTTTGCCCACCTCTAAGACCAGGCGAACTGTCACGGAGAAAGAGATTGTCAGCAAAATCCTCGGGACTGGCTGCAAAACAAATCTTCTTTTATTGGGGACGGAGTAAAGCTTTTAGTCCGAAAAGCACACTGTGTCCTTTTCATATAATTTTAACGTGGAAGGATCTTCTTCTCTTTGCCTATTGCTCTGGTGGCCCGTGAAAGGTTTCAAAAGGTTTGGGCTTGGGTTTCTGGATTAGCTGAAACTGGAGTGCCTTAAACCTCTTTAGAGAGTGTGGATTAAAGCTACATCCCGCCTAAGACAGCTCTGCTCAGGCCCACTCCTCAGGTAAAGCTAAATTAAACAGCAAGCATATTTGTGTTGCTCCGTAATGGCACAGGTATTTGGAAGCCCCACCAGAAGCAATGGAGGAAGAGGCAGGCAGGAGGGGGAAGATTTTTGAAACCTGAGCGCTGGCTAAAAAAGCAGCACACCGTTTGTAAAAAAAAAAAAAAAAGAGAGAGAGAGAGAGAGAGAGAGAGAGAGAGAGAGAGAGAGAGAGAGAGAGAGAGGGATTTAGCAGTGGGAGAGTCATGAAATGAATATTGCTCTAAAACAGAATAACTGACTGGGAAGGGACCTGAGAGGTCTTCTAGTCCAACCCCCTGCTCAGGCGGGAAATCCTATACCATTTCAGACAAATGGATGTCCCAGTCTCCTCTTGAAAATCTCCAGGGTTGGAGCACCCACAACCTCTGCAGGCAAGTTGTTCGACTGGTTAATTTCTCCTTAGTTCTAGGTTAGTTTCCATTCATGGCTTCCTTGCCCTGCCTTCTGGTGCTTTGGAGAATAGCTTGGCACTATTTTCCAACCTCTTCAACCAACACCCAAAATGTTAGATCAGAGGTGGAGGAATGTGATGGTCATGTTTCACAAGCCGGAATCCATTATCAGGACTTGCCCGCCACACCAAATTATGGCCTGTTTAGCTGAATAACCCACAGCTGACACAGGGCAGGAAGTGCGCAATCAAGGACCTTCAAACCGCAGTGGGTACATTCACACGGCAGATTCATTCAACCAAAGCAAAGTTCGGTATGATTTAAGGCAAAATTTTTCAAACTTGGCCACTTTTAAGATGGGTTGACGTCCATTCCCAGCATCCCCCAGCATGCTTTAAGACAGGTAGACTTCTACTCCCAGAACTCCTTGGCAGGTGAATTCCACCTATCTTTAAAATTGCTGTTTGAAAAACATATCTATCTACCCCCCTCTATTTATCTATCTCTATCCATCTTTATCATCTCTCTATGTCTATCTATCCATATATCAATTTCCATCTATCCATTGTCTATCATCTTAATATCTATCATCTATTAATCTATTTCTATTTCTATATCTCTATCTCTATCATCTATGTCTGTCTGTCTGTCTGTCTGTCTGTCTGTCTGTCTGTCTGTCTGTCTGTCTATCTATCTATCTATCTATCTATCTATCTATCTATCTATCTATCTATCTATCTATCTATCTATTTTCCTGGCTGATTTTTGCAGCCACAGCATGAGAACCATAAGCCGGAACGGCCGGTTGGAAGGACAGCTCCTCAAGTCACGGTGATGAGATTTACGGCAGACTGAGGCCCTTGATTTACGACTGAGGAGAGGCAGGTGACTTGACCTTTACGGTGGAATCTCGGCACATGCCGAAGGAGTTTCTGATATCCTAACGAGAGAAGGGAAAATGTAGACAAAACTATCAGCAGTCTGGCCAAGGCCATCATCATAAAAGGACGAAAATATTTGAGAAGGGACGTGGGAGTTTTCTTCTGTATGCCGTTGCTGGGTTTGTGAAATGAAAGGGTACACTGAACTCTAAATTAAAAAAGTTTGAGCTAGTAGCAAATCCATCACTGGTTTTAAAATGAGTCCAAAACCCCTGATTCAGGTACCGTATTTACTTCTTTTCACTTTCCAAAACCACAGCTTAATTCCCGAGAAGAGAAAGATCCTATTTCTTCACTTGAATCATGGTCAAAGGCAGCTTGGGTTAGATTTGAAACAAGGGCCCTTATCCTGCAGAGTCTTTTGAAAGGGTACAGACGTCACACACATCCTTGTAAGCTGCAGTATTCTTCTTTTTTTCTTTTTACTGCTTTGGCTTTACAGGTAGTGCTCCGTCTACAAGCGTTCATTTGGTGACTTTTCAAAGTTACAACGGGACTGGAAAAAAGTGACCTAGGACCGTTTTTCATACATACAACCGTTGCAGCGATCAAAATTCGAATGCTTGTCATCTGGCTCATATTTATGACGGTTGCAGTGTTCTGGGGTCACTGAGGAAGAGGAGGAGGAGGAGGAGGGAGAAGAGGAAGCGTGGGGTCCTTGGTGCTCTCTGAGCTTGGCTGCTTTCTTCAAGATGTTTCTTGACCCAACTAGGTAACATCATCCGTGCAAACCCCACTCCCTCCTAGCACTGATGATGTTACCTAGTTTGGGTCATGAAACGTCTGCAAGGAAACAAGCTCAGAGGGTACCTAGAACCTCATAGTCCTTCCTTCCTTCCTTCCTTCCTTCCTTCCTTCCTTCCTTTCTTCCCCCCCCCTCTCCTCTCCATAAATCCCTTTTAGCACTGATGATGTTACCTAGTTTGGGTCATGAAACCTCTGCAAGAAAACAAGCTCAGAGGGTACCTAGAACCTCATAGTCCTTCCTTCCTTCCTTCCTTCCTTCCTTCCTTCCTTCCTTCCTTCCTTCCTTCCTCCCCCCCTCCCTCTCCTCTCCATAAATCCCTTTTAGCATTGATGATGTTACCTAGTTTGGGTCATGAAACGTCTGCAAGAAAAGCACCCAGCTCAGAGAGCACCAAGGACCCCTCATTTCAACCCTGAGCTACAAATCGTCTCCTTTATTGGTGCCCCAAGTCTCTCTTCTACGTGTTCATGTCAACAGCCACGAAGAACAGTTCTAAAACGCAAGAAGAAAAAACCAGACATTTTTAAGGTGACTAATTTGGCACCGGTTGCCAGATTCCGCCTTAATATGATAGAGCATAGGATGTGTTTCTTATCTAAAAGCTGTAATAATTGCAGTCTGTGAAAATCTCTGCCAATATGTCCCATAATGGCATTATTATTTCTTTGGCCATTGGCCAATAAACACTATGATTATGTCTAGCTGAGATCTGCAAAATCTAGACCAAAGATTAGCAGGGTCTCTACACAAACACGCACACGCACACGCACACACAAACAAGAATAACAGCCTAATTAAAAAAAATCTTTGGGTAAATGTTGCTTCTCTTTTTATACATTGATCATCTCCTCTGCCTTGCTGAAGGCTGGTAATTAAAGAGGAGAGAAAAGATACTTGCTGGTTTTTTTTTTCACCCTAATCTTGCCGAAAGAATAAATGCCCTTTAACGACAGATGAAGTGATCTTATTTTAAAAATTTCTTTGCCATCTGTATTGTTCGGGATGTTTTAAATACTGTATAAGTCAAGTTGTTGAGACTTTGTATAAAACCCAGGGCTGTTTTCTCTCTTGCGCTAATGCTTTAATTTATATATGTTTCTATGTAACTTTTATTAATTTTTTTTAAAAGGCAGATAAAGACTAATTCAAACCCATATAAATGAAGAGAAAGAAAAGAGAAAGAGAAAGAAATGAAAGAGAAAGCTAAAAGAGCAAGAAAAGGGGAAAACAAGGAAAACAGCATAGAAAAAGATATGAAGAAGCTGTAAATATTTACAGCAGCTATGAATGCAATTACAAATTTACTTCTTACTCTGTAGTTACAGCATCTCTCTCCTCTTTCTACAATCTATCCTGTCCAGTCATCAAAACCGTAAATCATACGTCGAATTTTTTTCCCTTCATGCAAAAAAGTCTATAAAGGGTTTCCAGCCACTAATAAATAAAGATATTGTCTCCGTGCTTAATTTCTTCATGATCTAGCAAGTTTTGTGATCTAACAATTAAAAACATGCTATGGGCCTCAATAAAGTTCAAGGTTGCCCCAAATCAGGCACGTCCTCCCCGGCTTAAAAGTCCAGAATTTGTAAACAAAGAAAAATAAAGTATTTTCTTTTCAGAATGAAATGTTCTGCTGCATTTTTTTTAAAAAAGGGTGAAACCATATTCTAAAGAAGGGATGGCTAACCTTGACAACTTTAAGACTTGTGGACTTCAACTCCCAGAATTCCTCAGCCAGCTATGCTACACTGGCTGGGGAATTCTGGGAGTTAAAATCCACAGGGCTTAAAAGTTGCAAAATGTTGGACACCCCTGCTCTAAAGCAAGGGACCATTATCCAGATACTTCCTAGACCTAGAAGTTTTGGCCTTCTCTCAAAATGGCTATTAAGCAGGGATTATGGGAGCTAATTTCAAAAGGTTAGAACTGTCCCATCAAGTAATAATGTAAGAGCCACGGAAATGATAGGCAGGGCGGTGATTTGTCAAACGGTTTGACCCACTTACCTCTTTTCCCTGTCTTGAACAATGTCATTACTATCATTTTATAATGCTTTGGTAAGACCACGCTTGGAATTATACTGCATCCAATTTGGGTCACCACGATATAAAAAAGATGTTGAGACTCTGGGAAAAAAGTGCAGCGAAGATGATTGGGTGGCTGAAGGCTAAAAGATATGAAGAACAGTTGCAGGAATTGGGTTTGTCTAGTGAAAAGAAGAACTAGGGGTGAGACGATAGCAGTCTTCCGATATTTGAGGGGCTGACACAAAGAAGAACTAGGGGTCAACCTATTTTCCAAAGCACCATAAAGCAAGACAAGAAACAACAGACGGAAACTGATCAAGGAGAGAAGCAACCTGGAATTAAGGAGAAATTTCCTAACAGTGAGGACAATTAACCAGTGGAACAGCTTTGCCTCCAGAAGTTGTGGGTGCTCCACCACTGGAATCTTTTAAGAAGAGATTGTCGTTTCAGTCATTTGTCTGAAATGATACAAGGTGTCTCTTGCTTGAGCAGGGGGTTGGACTAGAAGACCTCCAAGGTCCCTTCCAACTCTTGTTATTCTGTTATTACCCCCAAATCCCACAGAATGTGTTGTTTTACACACCATCAGCTGTCTCAAACTGGATCTTCAACTACAATAGCCTGTGAGAAAGATCTTGGAGACAAGAGGAGAAGAGATGCAGCTAAGGGACCCGTCAGAGAAGAGACATCATAGCCCAGAACTATCTAATGCAGGGGTCCCCAACCCCCGGTTCATGGACCGGTACCAGGCCGCGGCATGGCAGCAACCGGTTCGCACAAACAAGCAAAGCCCCATCTGCGGGATGCAGGCAGCACACAAAACCACGCACACTCTCCGGTCTGCGGAAAAACCTCTCTCCACGGAACCGGTGATCCCTGGTGCCCAAAAAGGTCGGGGGACCTCTGATCTAATGTACAGTCTTTTAGTTTCTCAGGCTATAAAGGAGACAGCGAAAGAATTGTGATCCGATAAGCTTTTCCACTTTATTGCAAAGCGACTTTGACTGAAGCTCGCAAGTACAATTCTCAGGCCGTCTCCTTTACAGGATGACACAACGTCTGAATTTCTTACCCCGCCCATTATGCAGGTGAGGGCTGTGCTATCTCTTATCTGTGTCTGGTCCGTTGGCTGCCTTGGTCTTTCCCACACGCCTTGACAATCAATTCAGAAACAAGCGGGTTACAAATTGCCTCCATTCACCCCCAACACCACCGCCGCCCGCCCTTGTCAAATTACCCCCGGGGGGTTGATTTTCTTTCTTTCTTTTCTTTCCTCTTTAATTTAAGATCCATTGGGGATAGGGGTTGTAGGAGGAAAGTCGCAGTAAAGACGGCAACCTAGCCGTGGGGGAGTTGAGGCGGAAAGTAAGGTCTATGATGGCAAAGCAATCAGAAGGAAACTAGCAGCGCCTTTAGTAGAAGCTCACGTGCCTTTTCATGAAATGTTTTCATTGGGAAAGGAGCCATCCTTCTCCAGATTAGAGGCAGCACCTATTAGTCATAAAGGCACTAGAAGCTGAATTTAGCCTGACGGGGGCTCTGTCTTCAGGAAAGTGGACTCTAATGAATAGATCCTCGAGTGATGAATGGAGAAAAAAATTGATTTAATTCAAGAGAGACTATATGAAAGGGAGAGAGGGAGGGAGGGAGGGAGGGAGGGAGGAAGGAAGGAAGGAAGGAAGGAAGGAAGGAAGGAAGGAAGGAAGGAGAAAAAGAACAGATGTTATGGTTGGAGGAAGGATCAAGGGAAGGAAGGACCCCAAATTTTCTTTTTGCACAATTGAAGGTGCAAACGTACTTATAACTGCACATTTTATGAGATCAGTAAGAGGGGGAAAATGCACATTAGACAGCAATGTATGGCAGGAGAAATCCACGCCTCTTCCCTACATATCCTTCTTTTTTTCAGGGAAAATACTGGGAATTTGTTTTACCTGAATATTGTTCCGTTTGGGAACAATTGACCCATTTTATTGCTCGGGGGGGGGGACCCCAGCTTCAGCCCCAAAGCCCTAACCTGTCGGTAGCATCAGATTCCAGGTTGTTGGGGCTGTTCTAATTCCTCAATATCCACTCAGTGTGTGCTTTCTTTCAACAGCCTATTTGTTTTGGCCCAGCCTAGCAGCTCAGCTAAGGACTAGCTTCTCCATACGTAAAGGGGAGTTGGACACCTCCCTTCTGTTTTGCCTTAACCTCTTCTTACATTAGATGTTTTCATTGCTTTTGATGGAGGTGTGTGTCAGGGACAGGTGAAGCACTCAGTTCTGTTCTGGTAACAGGAGGGAGGGAAGAAGGAAGGAAGGAAGGAAGGAAGGAAGGAAGGAAGGAAGGAAGGAAGGAAGGATGGATCTAGAAGAAAAAAGATAAGGTGGGAGTAAGGTTCAAGGGAAGGAAGGAAGGAAGGAAGGAAGGAAGGAAGGAAGGAAGGAAGGAAGGAAGGAAGGAAGGATCAAGAAGAAAAAAGATAAGGTGGGAGTAAGGTTCAAGGGAAGGAAGGAAGGAAGGAAGGAAGGAAGGAAGGAAGGAAGGAAGGAAGGAAGGAAGGATCTAGAAGAAAAAAGATAAGGTGGGAGTAAGGTTCAAGGGAAGGAAGGAAGGAAGGAAAAGCAGGAAGGAAGGAAGGATCAAGAAAAAAAAGAAGGTGGGAGTAAGGTTCAAGAGAAGGAAGGAAGGAAGGAAGGAAAAGCAGGAAGGAAGGAAGGAAGGATCAAGAAAAAAAAAGAAGGTGGGAGTAAGGTTCAAGAGAAGGAAGGAAGGAAGGAAGGAAAAGCAGGAAGGAAGGAAGGAAGGATCAAGAAAAAAAGAAGGTGGGAGTAAGGTTCAAGAGAAGGAAGGAAGGAAGGAAGGAAGGAAGGAGGGAGGGAAGGCTTTAAATCCCACCCAACCCTTGGATTAATTCTGCACACCTCTTACAACTACATTCAAAAACCTCTTATCAGTGATCAGACGAGAGTTCTGCAAGGTTTCTTGAGTTGCTCACTTGGTCGGGGAAGAACAGAACAGAAAGAAAGAGAGAAAAAGGATCACAAAATAACAGGGGTCACCTAAAGGGATGAATTTACTCCTCTGTACCACGCAGGACTTCAGGCTAAAGCATTAACTACCAGCTGGCGTCTTCAGTGCTAGAAGGGAATGGGGTTTGCCCTTAACCCCTCATTCCTTCTCTGACACTGATGACGTTGTCTAGTTTGGCAAGGAAAGATCTTCAAAGAAAGCCACCAAGATCACCAAGAGCCACAATGGATCCCCAACGCAGAATAAATTGGAAATATTACTTCGGAGGATTTGGAAGCGATACCTAGCCATGCAGGCAAAACCCGAACCCAGAGCTTGTCGCTGACTCCTATTCAGCTAATGCCTCCTTAAGTAACACCAGCTGCCTGCAATTAGTGCAGGTTCACATCCCACCAGGCTCAAGGTTGACTCAGCCTTCCATCCTTCCGAGGAAGGTAAAATGAGGACCCAGATTGTTGGGGGCAATTAAGCTTGACTTTGTAATAATGCCGCTTGGAGTGTGTGTGAAAGCCCTAATAAGCAGGCATATACATAGAATGAAGGCTACTGCTAAGCTTGTAAGCTGCCCTGAGTCTTTGGAGAAGGGCGGGATATAAATGGAATTAAAATAAATAAAAAATAAATAAATAAATTCAGTCAGAGCTCAGGTTCAGGACCCCCCCCCCCAAAAAAAAAACCTTTGCACAACTGCTGGAGACTCTTGGTTGCGTTTTTTCCTGAGCGAAAAAAATACGGCGTGGAATGTCACCACTGTTTTCAGCCAGATTCCTTCGCCCTATCAAGGTCATTTTTTAAAAAAGTGTCCTATACTTTGCAAATTCACACCTACCCTTGTGATTTCACAGCAGTGTGAGAAGCCAGAGGCTTTTCGGAAGAGAAGAGCCGCAGAGAAAGTTGCCCACCAGGTTTTAACAACTCCCCAGCTACCTTGTAACAGAAGGGCAAAAAATAAAATAAATAAATCCTGCACCACATTCCTGAGAATTACATCAATATATTTTTTTCTGCCGGATGGTGGTAGACAAAGAAACGATATCCGTTTCTTTTCCCCTCCCATCAAATGGAAGTATAGCTCAGTATTTTTAGATCCGGAATGCAAACCAAGGGTACAATTGCTCTGTGAGTTAGCCAGTGTTTCTTATAAAACTTTGGAAAAAGGCCTTGGAGACCTGCAATTATCTCTCTAGCCAAACAATTTCGACGGATTCCACTTGGGCTGAAGAGTCTATGATGGAGACAGATCCAAATAAAACCAGCCAATCGAATCGGTCGGTTATAAAACGATCGAGGCAAACCGTTCACAATCCTGTTATTTATTTCGAAAAACTGCTTGTGCTTCCCGCTTAAACCCCACTGAATCCTTATTATCCAGCAGTTTCCATGTCGGTGAGGATGAAGCTCGCTTTAAGCTACTTCCCAAGCTGGATCTGGGCACCAAAATGCTAACTAAAAATTGAACGTAGTGACCGCAGAGCTGCTGAAATCTTATCCCTAATCTCACTGCCGAATTGAATACAAGGAGTCCTCAACTTACAAGCAATTGTTTAGCGGCTGTTTGAAGTTACAAAGACACTGACTGAGGAAAAAGTGATTTACAACCACTTTTGAGTCGTGACCGTGGTTAGAAAGCAGCATTGCAGGCTAACTCTGCCGACTGCCAGCAGTTTGATCCTGACTGGCTCCAAGTTGACTCAACCTTCCGTCTTTCTGAGGTTGGTACAATGAGGACCCAGTTTGCTGGGGGCCAATGTGCTTTGTAAACTGCTCAGAGTGGGCTGTAAAGCACAGTGGAGCGGCATATAAGTCTACGTGCTATTGCTTCACACTTACAACCATTGCCGCACCCCTTGATGAGAATTCACAGCAGCAGGCCAACAACAGTTGCAGTATCCTGCAGTCGCGTGTGGTCACCCTCTCCGTGGTCTAATGTGCAGATCCCTGAGGAAAAAAACACACACACACACACCCCGCCATTTGCTTTTCCAAAATACACCGGAAGCATTAAAAATCAGATCTTTTATGTTTTAAATTGTTCTTCCACAGGTAGGGTGTGAGCTGCCTTTGTGCCAAAGACGCTAGATAAGAGAACGTAGGCACCAAAACTGGCTTTGGTCCTGATATGCATCTGGCAGTGGCTTCCCGGGTTGAACCCAAACCAAACCAGCCTTAGGGCAGTCAATTCTTCATCTAATTAAGAGAAATCAGGAAGGGAAGACTAGCAGTGGTGATGGGTTGAAGTAATGCCCACAAAGGCCACACCTGGAATACGGCAGCCAATTTTGGTCCCCGTATCACAAAAACAGATGTTGAGAGTTTGAAAAAAATTCAGAGAAGAGCAACTAAAATGATCCAAGGCTTGGAGATTAAACAATACAAAGAATGGCTGCCGGACTTGGGTTTGGCTAGTCTAAAGATAAGAAGAAACAGGGGTGACAGGATAGCAGTGTTCCAGTATTTGAGGGGCTGCCACAAGTAAGAGGGGGTCACTTTGTTCACCAAAGCTCCAGAGGGAAGGACGAGAAACAATGGTTGGAAACTGATCAAAGAGAGAAGCAACCTGGAATTAAGGAGAAACTTCCTGACAGTGAGGACAATCAATCAGTGGAACATCTTGCCACCAGAAATTGTGGGTGCTCCATCGCTGGAGATTTTTAAGAAGAGAATGGACAGTCACCTGTCTGAGATGGTATATGGTTTCCTGCTTGAGCAGGGGGCTGGACTAGAAGACCTCCAAGGTTCTATTCTATTCTATTCTCATCGTAAGCAACAATTCTTTCTCATTCCCGGCTTTGTCTAAACATACCTGAACCTTCAAATTAGTTCTCCAACTTCTCTTCCCCACCCCAGATTCCACGACTCGATGAAGAGTTCCTTCCTTGCAGGTTTCTTCATTGAGACACACAAATGACGCACCATGGGGCCATAAAACATGTTGCTTCAAACCATCATCCCATTGCTGGGAAGACGTGACTCAGCTGGCCTGATCCAAAACAAAAAAAAAAAAACAAAAAATCGCCACCCACATTTGGAAGTGCAGTGGAGAACACATGGAAACATCAGATGACTTATCTGGAGAACTTTGTGAGCCAAATCAAACATAGCCTTAGCTTTGCTCAGGACACCCACCACAAGAAGTTGAGGAAAGGATTGGAGGATGGGAAGACAATGGAGGGAGGGAGGGAGGGAGGGAAGGAGGGAAGGAAGGAAGGAAGGAAGGAAGGAAGGATGGATTGGAGGGTGGGAGGGCAATGGAGGGAGGGAAGGTAGGAAGGAAGGGAGAAAGGAAAAAGAAAGAAGGAAGAAAGGATTGGAGGGCAATGGAGGGAGGGAGGGAAGGAAGGAAGGAAGGAAGGAAGGAAGGAAGGAAGGAAGGATGGATTGGAGGGTGGGAGGGCAATGGAGGGAGGGAAGGTAGGAAGGAAGGAAGGGAGAAAGGAAAAAGAAAGGAGGGAAGGAAAGAAGGAAGGAAGGAAGGAAGGAGGGAAGGAAGGAGGGAAGGAAGGAAGGAAGGAAGGAAGGAAGGAAGGAAGGAAGGAAGGAAGGAAGGAAGCTGTAGGATTTCTTCCTGAGATTATGAAACATGGCGTTTTGACTTCTGCTACGTTGGAATGAAATGATCATGAAAATGTTGAGGAACTCAACACCTGGAGGCCTCTGTTTGATGAACAAGCATTAAATCTGTCCTTGGAAAAGTTGACCACTGCGATGAGACTTCAACTGACCCCAATCTGACCAGGGAATGTAGATGCAGGTTTTTCTGAGACAAAGCCACTTGGCCTCTACTCTAAAAAATTAAAAAGGGAGGACTCTTTGTTAAGTACAAACAGCAAGGTCCTGTTTTCACAAGTTCAGCCACCAAGGCAATTTTCTTATCTTAACGAGGGGACTTGCCCTGCCTTCTGATGAACAGGGAAATAAAGCAAAGGAGACTTACGAATTCATTCTACACCTCAAGGTTACCCGCTTGCGTGGGAAGTAGATGTTAGGGGGGGGGGAAAGGTACGAGACAGAATGACAGATCCATTCAGGCCAAGGTAAGGAGGAGTGAAGTCACCCAAAGATCTAGTCTTTGGGGCAGCCAGTTGAGACAGGAGACAAGGAGGCAGGAGACCATAAAGAGAGCCACAGATGATCCCAGAAGGAAGTCAGAGGAAACACATCATTAGTTAATGTTGGAAGAAAAATAAAACACGATGACAGGCAAGCTGATGTGTCGATTTGTGGGCTTCCTTCCCCCGGGGTCCCACGGAAGCTTTCAGCTATTTCTGAAAAGTCTCCCCAAGTCTCGACAGCTTCCTCAACGCTACACTAATGGTGTTCTGAAGAAGGCTTCTCTCGCTGAGATTAGCTCCTATTGTGCTACACACGGCCCAGATTTTCCTGAAAGTGACACAAAAGCCAGACCAATAATAACAAGGCAGAAGGAAGCGGTCCCCAGAGGTGGCCAAGATGAAGGGTCACCAAAGGGTAAGCAAGGATTAGATCCTCACTGATGATGACTATATTTCTCTAAAGATGCCTGTTCATTGAATCAAGGTCAACTAGAAGAGTGTCCACAGGACGGCAACAAAGATGGTAAGGGGTCTGGAGGCTAAATCGCATGATGAGGGGACCTAGGTATGTCTAGTTTAACAAAGAAAAGGACAAGGGGTGACATGATAGATGTCTTCCAATATTTGAGGGGCTGTCAAAGAGAAGAGAGGGTCAACCAATTCTCCAAAGCTTCTGAGGGCAGGAGAAGTAATGGGTGGAAGATGATAGATAGATAGATGATAGATAAATAGATAGATAGATAGATAGATAGATAGATAGATAGATAGATAGATAGATAGATAGATATAGACAGACAGACAGACATAGATGAGAGAGAGAGAGAGAGATACATGGGCAGCTACGTGCCTCTCTGTTTCAACTTGTCAGATAGATAGATAGATAGATAGATAGATAGATAGATAGATAGATAGATAGATAGAAATGGATGGATAGTGAGATGGATGGATGGAGATAGAAAGATAGATAGATAGACAGATATAGATGGATGGATGGATGGATGGATAGACAGACAGACAGATAGATAGACAACCTTTATTGTCATTTTTTACTGTGGGCACACTGGCACACATTAAAAATGAAATTTAATTGCTTGCTCTCAAAATGCACACACACATAACAAAACTTTAAACATGCTACATACAACATACGTATAAACCTACACCCTTACATATAAATAACATATCAACATGAATCACTGTCCATCTTGAATACATAGCAGAAAGAGGAAGCTTTAGAGACCACAAGGTGAATATCGTATGGAACGAAACTACGGCTGAATCTGATCGTTAAACAAAAGATCCAACTTTGAATTAAGGAGGAATTCCCTGACAATGAGAACAATTAATCAGTGGAGCGCCTTGCCTCCAGAAATCGTGGGCGCTCCATCACTGGAGGTTTTTAAGAGACTGGACAGAGATTCGTCTATAATGGTATAGGGCAGGGGTAGGCAACCTCGGCTCTTTTATGACTCATGGACTTGGCTGGCTTAGGAATTCTGGGAGTTGAAGTCCATGAGTCATAAAAGAGCCGAGGTTGCCTACCCCTGGTATAGGGTCTCTTGTTTGGGCAAGGAGCTGGACTAGAAGACCTCCACGGTCCCTTCCAAGCCTATCGTTCCACGTTTGAATAGTCCTACAAAACTGCCTGCCCTGGCTAAGGTGAGGAGGGGGATTCTTCGGAATTTAAATGTTACTGCAAATCCCATCTGGAACTTTTCTGGCTAACTTTGGCAGGTTTGCAAATGAGAGGAGGGGGAAATGCCAGCCCCGCAGAGGAAGGAAATGCGGAGGGTTTTTTTTCCCCTCTCTTCACCGTGACTCGTAGAAAAAAAAACGCAACTAGCTAAAAAACAATGGAGAGGGAGGGAAACAAACACACCACAAAAAAACCCCACTCCATGCTGGGTGTGATTTGCAGGGCTGTAAAAACGAGATACGGAGTTTTGGCTGCAGATCTTTCTCTCTCTCTCTCTTTTTTTTTTTGGTTTCCAAGCCACCATTTTGCTCCCTGGATTTTTTCCTGCTCTTGGCTCTTCCAACGCCACCTGTTTTGCCTCCTTCCTTTCATCCCTCCCTGAATGACAAGAGAGTCCTCGGCTTACGACCAGAACGGAGCCAAAAATGTTGTGGTGAAGCAAGTCAAATTGTTAAGTGAGTTCTTTGCTGTTATACTGGTAACAGGTTGGTTAATCGGATCTGGCTTCCCTCCGTGGGCTTCTGCTTGTCAGAAGATGGGGAAAGAGGATCGCGCGGTCGTATGTATGAAGCAGCCGTCAAGCCTCATGACTTTCGATCGCGTGACCGTGGCGATGCTGCGACGGCTATGTGGATAAAGTCGCTTTTTTTACAGTGCCGTTGTTAAGTTTGAACAGTCACTAAACGAAGCGTTGTGAAGTCAAAGACTACCTGCATTTCTTTCCAGTAGAGTGGAAAAAATGTCTCTCCGTTTGCCTGTGTGTGTGTATGTGTGTGTGTGATAAATACAGTCTACCTTTACATGCTGATGGGCGTTTATTATTATTATTGTTGTTGTTAGGCTCACCTATCCCATACCTGCTCTCGGGAATGAATTCTCCTTCGGGAAGCTGGCACACGTCCATCTCGCCGTTTATCTCCGCCACAAACAATGTAGAGGGCCCTGTTGAGACAGGAACGGCTTCCCCACTTCCCATCCTCCTGGCTAGATCTTTCTTTCTTTTTTAAAAAACTTCTTATCATGCTCTTCGCTCTCCGACTGATGCAATCGAATTCTGGAAACGTCGCTTTCGAGCTGGTCCTGGGAACGAGGTTGCATTTTTTTCTGCACTCAGATAGGCCAGATCTTATCGGAAGCAAGGCTGGCAACACCTGTAAGATACACACACACACACACACACAAACACAGAGATAATATACATACACATATACACACACACATATATACATACACACACACACACACACACACACACACACACATATATATATGGCTGTACGTACCGGCAAGCCAGGATACTCAGAACATCCCATCCCTTAACATCGGGGACAAGTTATTACCCCGTTGATAGGGCCCGCAACCTGGGTGTCCTCCTTGACTCGCAGCTCTCCCTGGAAGATCACATAGGAGCTGTGACCAAGGGGGCCTTCTCCCGGGTTCGACTAGTTCGCCAATTACGGCCTTATCTGGACCTGGATGCCTTACGTACAGTCACCCATGCTCTTGTGACCTCTCGCCTAGACTACTGTAACACTCTCTACATGGGGCTGCCCTTGAGATCCACTCGGAAGCTTCAACTGGTGCAAAGTGCAGCGGCACGGACACTCTTGGGAGCCTCCCGATACTCCCATATCACACCTCTCCTCCGTGCGCTGCACTGGCTTCCAGTTGCCTTCCATGTGAAGTTCAAGGTGCTAACAATGACATACAAAGACCTACATGGCATGGGTCCGGACTACCTACGGGAGCACCTTCTGCCAATGTCAGCACCCCACCGTCCTGTGCGCTCCCACAGAGAGGGCCTCCTCAGGGTGCCACCGCTCAAGGAATGTCGGCTGGTGGCCCCCAGGGGGAGGGCATTCTCAGTGGGGGCGCCAGCCCTCTGGAACAGCTTACCAACCGAAATCTGGATGGCCCCCGACCTCCGCACCTTCCGGCGCGACTTAAAAACTTACCTGTTCCAGCAGTCCGGCCTGGCCTGATAGCTCTAATTGGGGTCCCAGTTTGTATTTTACTATTGTTTTTTTCCACTATTGTTCATTCTGTATGCCTACCTTATTCTGTACACCGCCCCGAGTCCCTTGGGAGAAGGGCGGTTTATAAAAACAAATAAATAAATAAATAAATATATATATATATACAGATTTTTTTTAAAATCCCATTTATATCCCGCCCTTCTCCGAAGACTCAGGGCGGCTTACAATTTAAGCACAAACCAATGTGCTTAGCAATAGCCTTCATTCTATGTATATGCCTGCTTATTATTAGGGCTTTTGGGGGGGGCCCAAGCGGCATTATTACAAAGTCAGCTTATTGCCCCCAACAATCTGGGTCCTCATTTTACCTACCTGGGAAGGATGGAAGGCTGAGTCAACCTTGAGCCTGGTGGGATGCGAACCTGCACTAATTGCAGGCAGCTGGTGTTACTTAAGGAGGCATTAGCCCACTGCTCCACCAAGGCTGGATGATGATAGATAGATAGATAGATAGATAGATAGATAGATAGATAGATAGATAGATAGATAGATAGATAGATATGGATAGATAATAGCCATATGATGATAGATGATTGATAGATAGATTAGATAGATAGATAGACAGATAGATATAGATGATAGATGAATGATATACATAGATGATAGCAATAGCACTTAGATTTATACACCGCTTCACAGTGCTTTACAGCCCTCTTAAGCAGTTTACAGAGTCAGCTTATTGCCCCCAACAATCTGGGTCCTCATTTTACCTACCTGGGAAGGATGGAAGGCTGAGTCAACCTTGAGCCTGGTGGGACTCGAACCTGCACTAATTGCAGGCAGCTGGTGTTACTTAAGGAGGCATCAGCCCACTGCTCCACCAAGGCTCAAGATAATATACATACACACACAAATACACATACACACACACACACACACACACACACACACACACACACACACACAAAGTCGTCCTTGACCTAGACCACAACTAAGCCCAAAAATTCTGTTAAGTGAGCCAATTCTCAAACAAGTTTTGCACCGTTTTGCGCCCTTTCTTGCCACAAGTGAATCACTGCCGTCGTTCAGTTAGGAACACGGTTGCTAAGTGAATCTGCCTTCCCGGTTGATTTTGCTCATCAGCAGCTCACAAAAGGGGGGTGTCACGTGACCCCAGGACACTGCGACCGTCGTACGTATGAGCCGGTTGCCAAGCGTCTTATCAAGTATTTGATCACTCAACCGTGAGGAGGCTGCAACGGTTAAGTAGGAAAATGGATCGTAAGTTGCTTTTATGAGTGCCTTTGTAGCTTCAAACAGTCACTAAGAGAACTGTTGTAAGTCGAGGACTACCTGTAGACAGACAAGACTGACAGAGACATGATAGAAACACAGAGAGATGATTGATAGATGACAGAATGGATGGATGGATAGATAGATATGATAGACACACACAGATGATAGATGATAGATAGATAGATAGATAGATAGGTAGGTAGGTAGGTAGGTAGGTAGGTAGATAGATAGATAGATATAGAGAGAGCTGATAGAAACACACAGAGATGATTGATAGATGAATGGATGGAGAGAGAGAGAGAGAGAGAGAGATGATAGAGGCACACAGAGACGAGTGATAGATGAATGAATAGATGGATAGACAGACAGACAGACTGATATAAATATAATTACTGGGTTGGACTAGATCTGTGTGCTTCAAACTTGGCAACGTTTAAGATACCTGGGCCTCGGTTCCGTGCCGTCTGGGGAATTCATTCTTCAATATTGTTGTAACTATGACCGGTCACTAAACAACGGTTGTAAAGGACAACCTGCCTGCCAGAATAAAGACAGCTCAGCCAAACACCTAACGCCACTGCGCCATCTACCGCTCCTGTTGCCTGCAGCAAATGGGTGAACCTGAGCCACAGAGGCGCTGAAGGGAACGTCTTCAACGGCCCATCATTAAACCACGATGTTGGGAGATTAAGAGGAATAATAGCTGACAATGTCGACTTAAGACGGGCACAATGGAGCCGCAATTAACTCCCTGACATCTGGCAGACAGGTTTTCAGACTTGATCAAGTAATTACATCAAGTCCTGTCCCGGTTGTCATCCCGAGGGGTGGGCGTGGGAGAGGGTGTTTTTCAAACAGTGCCTCCAAGTGTTCTCTTCCTGAAGGTTTCTCACTGTTGACTGCTGAAAAGTTTGCAACAAAGTGGTGGGCGAAGAGAGAGATAATAGAAAATGGATGAAAGAGACAAATCCAGTTTATATCGATCTACCATAGAGCCAGCTGTGCCTAGTGGTTAAGGTGCTAGGGTTGGAAACTGAGAGATCCTGAGTTCTAGTCTCGCCTTAGGCACAAAAGCCAGCTGGGTGACTTTGGGCCCATCACCAGGAGACTGGGAGTTCTAGTTCCACTTTAGTCATGAAAGCTGGCTGGGTGACTTTGGGCCAATCACCAGGAAATGGTGAGTTCTAGTCCCGCATTAGGTAAGAAAGCCAGCTGGGTGACTTTGGGCCAATCACCAGGAGACGGTGAGTTCTAGTCCCATATTAGGTATGAAAGCCAGCTGGGTGACTTTGGGCCAATCACCAGGAGATGGTGAGTTCTAGTCCCGCATTAGGTAAGAAAGCCAGCTGGGTGACTTTGGGCCAATCACCAGGAGACGGTGAGTTCTAGTTGCACTTTAATCATGAAAGCTGGCTGGGTGACTTTGGGCCAATCACCAGGAGTTGCTGAGTTCTAGTCCCGCATTAGGTAAGAAAGCCAGCTGGGTGACTTTGGGCCAATCACCAGGAGACAGTGAGTTCTATTCCCATATTAGGTATGAAAGCCAGCTGGGTGACTTTGGGCCAATCACCAGGAGATGGTGAGTTCTAGTCCCACATTAGGTAAGAAAGCCAGCTGGGTGACTTTGGGCCAATCACCAGGAGGCGGTGAGCTCTAGTCCCGTATTAGGTTCGAAGGCCAGCTGGGTGACTTTGGGCCAATCACCAGGAGATGGTGAGTTCTAGTTCCACTTTAGTCATGAAA
Source organism: Vipera ursinii (assembly GCF_947247035.1). Classification (NCBI taxonomy): domain Eukaryota; kingdom Metazoa; phylum Chordata; class Lepidosauria; order Squamata; family Viperidae; genus Vipera; species Vipera ursinii. The sequence goes on from NC_139527.1 coordinate 6,104,034, forward strand.
GCTGGCTGGGTGACTTTGGGCCAATCACCAGGAGATGCTGAGTTCTACACCCTTGGAAAGGGACGAGAGAGAAACTGGAAAAGAAAAAAAAATGCAGTCTGCTTTTGACTTTTGGGGAAGGAAACATTATCCCGAATGACCCACAGCCTCTACAAAATTCAGCAAAAAGGTGGTGTGTGTTTTTTTTAATCCTTCTATGAAATTGCCTCCCACGGATCCCAACGTCATTTCTTTCTGCTCAATAAGGCACCAGAAAGCATCAGACTTGTCTACCCCGCTGAGTGGATTTATACACAAGCCGTCATCAGCCGGTGTCTCGCGACTTTGAGCTTGTTCCTCAAAGGCACAAACAGCTGCGCGCCCAGGAAACCTCTCGCAACGTTGGTTGGGTTCTTGGCATCGGCATGAGGCTGCTGGAAGTTGTCGTGGCAAAAAAACAAAATACCATCCCTGGAAAGCACAAGGCAGAACTTCTCAGAAAAAGCAGTGGATCTTTTTTTTGGGCGTCTGTCCTTCTCCTCCAGTTCCAGCTTCATCAACCTCCATCTGGATGTCTCCGTCCCATGAAATAAACAGGAAGAGCGAATGTTCCAGAAATGGGGTGGCTTTGCAGAAGGCCTTTCGCTGGAGTTGGGCCTTGCAAGTCTAAAACCACAAAAACAAATATTGGCAGCATAAGGATAAAGGTCAAGGTTCCCCCGCACACACGTGCTAGTCGTTTCCGACTCTAGGGGCCGGTGCTCATCTCCGTTTCAAAGCCGAAGAGCCAGCGCTTGTCTGAGGACGTCTCCGTGGTCATGTGGCCGGCATGACTAGACGCCAAAGGCGTACGGAACGCTGTTACCTTCCCACCGGAGTGGTCCCTATTTTTCTACTTGCATTTTTTTATGTGCTTTCGAACTGCTAGGTTGGCAGAAGCTGGGACGAGTAACAGGCGCTCGCTCTGCTACGCGGCACTCGGGATTCGACCTGCCAAACTGCCGACCTTCTGATCGACAAGCTCAGCGTCCTAACCCACTGAGCCACCGCGTCCCCACTTTGTTAGGCTAGGCATACCTATTTCCCACAATTGTTCCTTGTGTGGTTTAGCCTCCCCTAATCATCTTTGTTGCTCTTCTCTGGACTCTTTCCAGAGGTCTCAACCTCTTTTTGGGATTGTAGTGATAGGACCTGTATGCAGTTTTTCCAAGTGTGTCCTCCACTAGTGCAGTATAAAGCGGTACACATTTTGGGGTGAGCAGAGTCCAGATAACCTTTTATTCGTCCTGGAATTAAAACACTAAGGCAGGGTTATCCCGATCCAATCGCTAATAGTAGAAATCACCGCGGATGGCAGTTTATTGGCATTTTCCTAGCAATCCGGCCCATTTTATTATCATTTGATATCACTTAACTCCTGGGCTAATATCTTAGCCAGCATCTCCACCTTCTGGTTGAGGCGAAAATAAGAAACAATTTGTGTGTGTGTGTTGGGGGGGGGAAACCACAACTCTTCTACCATCAGGAATATGCAGGTAGTCCTCGTCTTACAACTGCCCATTTAGTGACCGTTCGAAGTTACAACGGCGCTGAAAAAAGGGACTTACGACCGTTTTTCACACTTACGACCGTTGCACCATGGTCACAAGATCAGAATTCAGATGCTGGGCAACTGACTCACATTGATGACGGTCGCAGTGCCAAAGGGGAAGCCAGATTCACTTAACAACTGTGGCAAGAAAGGTTGTCAAATGGGACAAAATTCACTTAATGTTTTGCTTAGCAGCAGCAGACATTTTGGGGTCAATTATGGTCATTAAGCCGAGACCACCTGCATTGATTGTTTTCCACTTCGGAAGAAAATCAAGGAATTTTACTTGGGTCGATAGATCTTAACTATTAACAGTAGGGGGATATATATATAGTTTTTTTAAACATATTATTTTTAGTTTAGACCTATTGATGTTTTAGAATTGAAACAATGGACCTTTAGGTGTTGATCTGCTCCTCCCTTCTCTTCTGGAAGTTTCTGCCCAGCACGTTTCGCATGGTGAACCAGGGATGGTGCTTAACCTCAGCAGCCCGTGACGGTCGGATCCAGACCTGACCTCTTAGTGATGTGCAACTTACTCACTTCTTCAGCGCAGGTTGGGTGGATCCCAACCGTCTGCATCACTTGAGAATAGGTAGCCCCGCACCTGCAGAAGACAGTGGAGAACCAAAGAGAAGAAAATGAAAAACAAAAAACCAAAGGCAAAAATGAATTGAATTATATCCAATCTAAGGTTTTCAAGTAACTTTACACAGTCTTTTGGGCAGGACTAGAAGACCGTGGGCCAAAAAAATATTAGGGAAACATCTGAAGAGGGGGAAAAAAAATCCTGATTTACCCCTCCCCCTCCAAAGCTCTAATGATTCTCTCTTTGTCAAAAGAGAAACGTAATCAAAACAAGGTTTTAGTCCTCTCTCTTTTAAAAAAAAGCTTCTGAATGATCATTTATTATCCTGAGAATAGGGGGGGGGAACGCATAACAGGAAGCCCCTTCCCCCTTCGTTACACTTTGAAGAGTCAGCAGCAGCTGGACTGCAAAGCTAATTTTTCTTTTTTTTTTTGCAGAACAGGGAAGGGATCAAAAACGCAGGTTTCGCCAAGAAACCTATTTCGTAAACATAAAAAAACCCCAAAGCTGGTACGTCCGTTCCTAAGCTGCACTTTTATTAATAAAGGATGCCGTAGTTTTCATCAAACCAGAGGTAATAGGAAGATAAAAGAAACCCCAAACACTGGATATGATTTAGTCCGGCTAAAATGGCAATCGTGATTTTTTTTTTATTATTATTATCTTGGAGCGACTTGAAAGAGCAGGTTTAAGAAACACAGCAGCTGGGGGAGGCTAAGGGTGTGGGGGCTGGCATTCTTTAAACTTACTTGATTCCAAGAGCGAAGCCTTGAATAACTTCGCCAGCATTTGGGCCAATGAAATGAAAACCCAGGATTCGCTGATCTTTTTCACGCAGGCACACCATCTGCGAAGGATTCACAAAGAACAAGGAGTTTGCAACTAGCCAGGATTAGAGAGGATGGGATGGGATGGGATGGGGTGGGGTGGGATGGGATAGAGTAGAGTAGAGTAGAGTAGAGTAGAGTAGAGTAGAGTAGAATAGAATAGAATAACAGAAAGAATAGAATAGAATGGAATGAAATAGAAAATATGAAGTAGAATAGAATAGAATAGAATAGAATAGAATAGAATAGAATAGAATAGAATAGAATAGAATAAAATAGAATAGAAAATATGGAATGGAATGGAATAGAATAGAATAGAATACAATAATAATAATAGAATAGAATAGTAGAATAGATAATAGAACAATAGAATAAGAATAGAATAAGAATTAGATTAGAACAGAACAGAACAGAACAGAACAGAATAGAATAATAGAATGGAATGGAGTGGAATATAGAACAGAATAGAATAGAGAATATAATATAATAATGGAATGGAATAAAGAATAGAATAGAATAGAATAGAATAGAATAGAATAGAATAGAATAGAATAGAATAGAATAGAATAGAATAGAAAGGAATGGAATGGAATGGAATGGAATGGAATGGAATGGAATTAGAATAGAGTAGAGTAGAGTAGAGTAGAGTAGAGTAGAGTAGAGTAGAGTAGAGTAGAGTAGAATAGAAAAAATGGAATAGAATGGAATAGAATAGAATAGAATGGGAATAGAATAGAATGGAATGGAAATAGAATAGAATAGAATAGAATAGAATAGAATAGAATAGAATAGAATAGAATAGAATAGAATAGAATAGAATAGAATAGAATAGAATAGAATATATGGAATGGAATGGAATAGAATAGATTAAATGTACAGTAAGAATGGAATACAACGAAACGGAACAGAACAGAAGAGAATGTAGAGCAAGCATGGAATGGATTGAAATGGAATAGGCTAAGCTAGGCTAGGCTAGGCCAGGCCAGGCCAGGCCAGAACAGAACAAGAACCTTCGAAATCTTGTGCAAGGAATTTGCACAAGGTATTTTTCTCCCTCGGGGAGGATGGAAGATGGAAGGGTCAGGAAAAAAAAGCAAAAACAAAGGTGTTTTATTTGGTTGTTGTTTGTTTAAAAAAAAGCCCTTGTATGACCCACAAGGGTTTCTGATAGAGATCGTAAGCCCCTTGAACCAAAGGAGACATTAGGAAGGCCAACTTACTTTTATGTAGCACTGAGTAGCATCTCTTTCGGCCACAACAAATTCCAAGGGTTTATAAAATGCGTGGTATACCTGAAAGAGAGTTGTTACTCTATCGCGAAGGCCAAAATTACTTGCATTGAGACTGGGAATAGTAACAGAAACTTGCAACTCTGAATTGGTCTCTCCCTCCCTCTTCCTCCCTCCCTCGCTCCTCTCTCTCTCTCTTCTTCTACCTTACTCCACCATTTTGCTTGCAATAAGCCCATTCTCAAACCCTAAGATCCTCTTTCCTGGATCTTACCTAACCGGCTTCTAAAATTGTGGTTCACCTCAAAGGCTGAAAAGCGCAAAGTAGGACGCACCACCATAAATTGGTTACATCATTCGGATGGCCAGAAAGCTGGATGAGAGCCTACCTCTATGTTATCTGGACCGTAGCGGTGGACAGCTGCTTCTTCTGAGATGCCAACGCTGCCATATTCTAGAGGGGTGAAAACCGTTGTAGGAACCTACGGGTAGAAGGTGAAGCCATAACATTAGTCGTTAACCAGAGACTTCCTTCCTGCATTTTTAGCAACGTTAAGTGTCATGGTTCCGACAGATGAAACTCTTCAAAAGAACCTCGAGGCATTGTTTACCTTAAAGGATCTTTTATTCGAGTAGCAGAATATCGGCACTTACATAATCGAAGCCAAAAACTGCATTCCCCTCCCCTGGGCACCTGGTATCAAAGCACAATTCCCTCCTCCAGTTGACAGTCATAAATCACATTCCCCAATTAGCTTGAAGCGCGGGCTTCCTCTCCAGCTCTCCAGCCCACCAATTCTTTATCAGCTCTGGGCTCAGTAACCTTGATTCTCACGCTAAGTTTCGTGTAGCTGGACTCTCATTCACATTCCCCACCCCTCCCAGCATCATCTAACTCTAAAAGCGAAAGGGAAAGGATGGCTACATTTCCATCTGTTGTCAATGCAAAAACATCCAAGGTTAACAGCGTTGACAGTAAGCCTGAAGGACCTACTACTTCCAGATACAGGTCCTTGACTTTCAACTACAGCTGAGCCCCAAACGTCCGTCGCCAAACAAGATGGCTGTTAAGAGAATTTTGTCCCATTTCACGACCTTTCTTCCCACAGCCGTTAAGTGAAACACTACTGCTGTTAAATGAGTCACACGGTTGTTAAGGTGAATCTGGCATTCCCCCCGTTGGCTTTGCTTACCAGAAGGTCCCCAAAGGGGACCACACAACCCCTGGGGGTACACCGCAACCATCCTAAACATGACTCATTTATCTGACTCAAGTATCTGAATACTGATCACGTGACTGTGGGGACGTTGCAACGGCCGTTAAGTGTGAAAAATGGTCGTACGTCGCTTTTTTTAGTACTGTTGCAACATCATGCAGTCACTAAATGAACTTTTGTGAGTCAAGGACGACCTTTATTTCCTTAGGGATACTTTTTAATAATAAAATTAATTCTTACCCACCCACTCCCCAAAAATGAAGTGAACGTTTCGGAGTAAAGAATAAATTTCTAGCTTGGTGTCTATTTTCAGGAAGGCCTCAACTACAAGAGAGTGAAGATCTAGTCAAGGTGGGCTGGTGAATGACAAAAGAGGTAGCGTACGAAGAAAATTTATATAAAACATTTTATAAATGGCATCTAACACCCGTGAGGTTAGCAAATATGTTTAAAAACATATTAAGCAATTGTTGGACATGTAGACAAAAACCAGTCACTTATTACCATCTTTGGTGGACCTGCTCTAAAGCTAAAAGATTCTGGTTAAGAATACATATATGTTTAGGAAATAATGACTAAAAAAATGTATAGACTTTAAGCCAGAATTAGTTTTGTTAGGCATAATTGTAGGAAATTATGAGAGAGTGTATATATTTAACTTTCCATATATTAACTGCAGCAAGAATTGTATTCGCTCAACATTGGAAAAAATGAAGATTTACCAACGGAGGAAGAGTTAATTAAAAAAAACCCTTAAGTGTGTGCAAGAATGGATAGATTGACATTGAAAATGAAAGAGAAAGAAGATTCGGTTTATTTCAGAACATGGGATACCTTTTATCATTGGCTAGAGGTGGAGAGAAAGGAACTTAATATCTATTACAAGCTAGGTGTTGGAATCCAGACAATATGTTGCGGATAAAATATTAAGCACGTGATTATAAAACACACACACACACACACACACAAAAAGAGGGGCTGGTGAAGATCAGGCCCACCACAGCTGTCATTTTCTCAACAAAGAGAGCCTTACTCACATTGTCGTAATCCATGAGTTCGGCAGAGGCGCCAAACAACCGCCGAGCCAACAATTTCCCAGAAGCAATTGCGGTGGGCGTTAATTCAGGACGGCCCTTTAAAAATGAGAACATTAGAAGAGATTTTTTTTTTACAAGATTTCTTTAAAAGAAGCAGCGAGGACCAAAGTCCCAAAGTTTCCCCAACCGTTCTGCTTAACTATTCAGCATCTTAGGATTTGCCATTTCTAAATTCATTTCCCCTGGTCCTTTTTTTTAAAAAAAAATATTGCAATATGGGTTTCTCTGGGGCCATATATATGCGTTTGTATGTGGGTATATGCATAATTATTTTATTATTTTATTGGTCATGTTTATGCAGTGTATATTGGAGGTGGTTACCCTTTGAGAGCTGTATGGAGCGAAATCTCATTTTAATGTATGCTGATTAGTCTACATTTAAAGTGACAATAAAGCTATTCTATTCTATTCTATTCTATTCTATTCTATTCTATTCTATTCTATTCTATTCTATTCTGTTCTGTTCTGTTCTGTTGTTGTTTTTCCATTCCATATTTTCTATTTTATTCTATTCTATTCCGTTCTGTTTTACTCTGTTCTTCATTATTCTATTCTGTTCTGTTCTGTTCTGTTCTACTCTACTCTATTCTTCATTATTCTATTCTGTTCTGTTCTGTTCTATCCATGTCGTATGTCAGGGAGTATCTCATAGGCCTTGTTACGATCGCTCCTGCCTGTGGAATAAATAGGTTTTAAATAGAAGAGAAGATAGATGAGAAGCTGGGGGCTGAAGAGTGGGGTCCCTGCTGCTCTCTCTCGCACTGGGTTTCCTGAAGCGTTTATACCTCTGTGATGTCCCCAATTGCAAAAACATGGCGGTTCGAAGTGACTTCCGCTGCATCGACAAGGATTTTGCCCGTTTCCGGATTGGTTTCCACACCCACATGACGCAGATTAAGGGCTGCAGTGTCTGGAGCTCGGCCTTTAGGGAAGAGGAAGCACAAAGGAAAGGGAAAGAGGAAGGGGATGGAGTAGAAGGAGGAGGGAAAGAGGAGAAGGAGGACAAGGAGGAGGAGGAGGGAAAGAGAGGAGCAGAGGAGGACGAAGAGAAGGAGAAGGAGAAGGAGGAGAAGGAAGAGGAGGGAAAGAGGCGGAGAAGGAGAAAGAGGAGGAGCAGAGGAGGAGAGGAGGAAGGAAAGAGGAGGAGGAGGGGAAGGAGAGAAAGGGTAAGAGGAAGGAGAGGCAGAAGAGAGAAAGAGGAGGAAGGGGATGGAAAGAGGAGGAGGAAGGGAGGAGGAGGAGGAGGAGAAGGAGAAAGAAGAGGAGCAGAGGAGGAGGAGAGAAGGAGGAGGAGGGAAAGGAGAGAAAGAGAAGAGAGAAAGAGAAGGGGATGGAGAGAGGAGGAGGAAGGGAGGAGGAGGAGGAGGAGCAGAGGAGAGGAGGAGGAGGAGGGAAAGAGGAGGAGGAGGGGAAGGAGAGAAAGGGTAAGAGGAAGAAGAGGCGGAAGAGAGAAAGAGAAGGGGATGGAGAGAGGAGGAGGAAGGGAGGAGGAGGAGGAGGAGCAGAGGAGAGAAGGAGGAGGAGGGAAAGAGGAGGAGGAGGGGAAGGAGAGAAAGGGTAAGAGGAAGAGGCGGAAGAGAGAAAGAGAAGGGGATGGAGAGAGGAGGAGGAAGGGAGGAGGAGGAGGAGCAGAGGAGGAGAGAAGGAGGAGGAGGGAAAGAGGAGGAGGAGGGGAAGGAGAGAAAGGGTAAGAGGAAGAAGAGAGAAAGAGAAGGGGATGGAGAGAGGAGGAGGAAGGGAGGAGGAGGAGGAGGAGCAGAGGAGAGAAGGAGGAGGAGGGAAAGAGGAGGAGGAGGGGAAGGAGAGAAAGGGTAAGAGGAAGAAGAGGCGGAAGAGAGAAAGAGAAGGGGATGGAGAGAGGAGGAGGAAGGGAGGAGGAGGAGGAGGAGCGGAGGAGGAGAGAAGGAGGAGGAGGGAAAGAGGAGGAGGAGTGGAAGGAGAGAAAGGGTAAGAGGAAGAAGAGGCGGAAGAGAGAAAGAGAAGGGGATGGAGAGAGGAGGAGGAAGGGAGGAGGAGGAGGAGGAGCGGAGGAGGAGAGAAGGAGGAGGAGGGAAAGAGGAGGAGGAGAGGAAGGAGAGAAAGGGTAAGAGGAAGAAGAGGCGGAAGAGAGAAAGAGAAGGGGATGGAGAGAGGAGGAGGAAGGGAGGAGGAGGAGGAGGAGGAGACAGGGAAGGAGAGAGGCAGAGACAGAATGAGGGTTAAACCCGAACAGCAATCAGCTCCTGTTGAAGTTTGCAAGGCTGCCAATTTCACACGCATCTGTTACAACCAGAACTACAAGCAGAAAAGAAGGAAACAGAAGGACTTACAAAGTAATGGTGACACCGGCCCTACGGATTGTTATTTCTAATTTTACAATAATATCGCCATTTGAGACGTTTATTTATTTAAGACATATCGAAGGCTGCCCAAGTCAGCTGAGACTCTTGGGCAGCATTGAAAAAAAATCCATTAATCAAGATACCAAAAGAAAAACAACACATCCCATTAAAACTAACACAATTAAATGGAGATTGATTCATTCATTAAAACTGACTGTATCTCATCCATCTGGAACTCAACTTAACTTGACCTGTGTGCCAGCAAAGCCTAACTGAGAACATGAGGTAAACTACTCTGAGTTGTACAGAACACAGGCAGGGCATAAACCTCACAACAACAATAATATTAGTTGTGTTATTTGTGTGGCGTGGAGACACAATCCCGCTGAATGCCACTGCCCGTTACTTGTGGAACAATGACCAAAATCAAGAGATGGATGGACTGAAATCTGTTAGCCAGGATGGTCTTTTATTATATTATTATAATTATTAGGGATTTTTTTGAGGATTCAGTGCTAAATTACAGTGACTGTATTTTCTGGGGGAAAATAAATAAATAAATGAATAAAAAATAAAGGACAAGCCTGAAAAAGGGAGCAGTCTGAAAGCAATCCATAAGGGCAAAATAATAACAAGAGTAACAATGATAATGATAATAACAATAACGATGACGATAACGATAACAATAACAATAATAACAATAATAACAATAACAACAACAACAAACAACAACAACAACAACAACAATAATAATAATAATAATAATAATAAGAAGAAGTAGTAGTAGTAGTAGTAGTTGGAAGGGACCTTGGAGGTCATCTAGTCCAACCCCCTGCTCAGGCAGGAAACCCTATACCCTTTCAGACAAATGGCTGTTCAGTCTCTTCTTAAAAACTTCCAGTGTTGGAGCACCCACCACTTCTGGAGGCAGGTTGTTCCACTAGTTAATTGTTCTCACTGTCAGGAAGTTTCTCCTTAGTTCCAGGTTGCTTCTCTCCTTGACTAGTTTCCATCCATTGCTTCTTGTCCTGCCTTCGGGCACTTTGGAGAATAGCTTGACTCCCTCTTCTTTGGGGCAGCCCCTGAGATATTGATGCTTCTTCTTCTTTCATTTTTTAAAAAAAAAAGTTGGTTTCTTTTTTTTTGTTTGGAAAAGTTGGCTGGTTTTGAAGGCCCTTTTTGTGAAGCAGGTTTGGTTCTGAACCCTCCAGAAACAACAAGAGGGATGGACCTATTGCAAACACACACACACACACACACACACACACACACACACACACACACACAAAGAACAGCACACAGACTGCTAGAGAGACGTTCCCTAGAGATGGGCTTCAGCACAGGTCTGAAAACTCAGAAGACAAAACCTCTGGTTCCCAGATTGGACCCTGCAATGTCATCCTGGGACACATATATTTGCCTTCATATGTGGACCTATTGCAGCAGTTGATGGAGTAGATTAGATTTAGATTAGATAAGCTTGGTTGTCATTCTTTTCCTGTGGGAACAATGGCCCACATTCAAAATGAAATTTAGTTGCTTGCTCTCGAAGTGTACACATACAAAACACACATTTAAAAAATACTACGTGCAACATATGTACAGATCTACCCCCTTACATATAAGCAACATATAAATATTAATCACTGTCCATCCTGAATACGTAGCGGAGAGAGGAAGCTTGAGAGTTCGCAAAGTCGATATTGTCTGGAACAAAACCGTGACTGATTCTAGATGTTCTGCTTTGGATACCACGGAGCCCCCTCCTCCCAGAAGGTAACAAGGAAAACAGGTCGTGAAGAGGGTGTGTAGCGACCCAGACAATCTTGTGGACCCTGCTCAAGCAATGATTATGTGCCATGGATGGAAAGGAAGTGCCAATGATCTTTTCTGCTGTCCTCACCACTCTCTGCACCGCCTTCCTGTCTGAAGCAGGGATGCTTCCAAACCAGACTGCGATGCTCCCGATCGTCCCTCTGCGGAAAGTGGTAAGGATATACTAGTGGTAAGGAGTACTGTTAGAAGGCCTGGTGGGCCAACTCAGGATGGATGATCCTGGAGGAAAATCCATCTGAGTGGTTGCTAAGAGTCAACACCAACTTGACAAGACCATGATCAGTCAGTCATTCAGCGATTCAATCCATCAGCCTGACACCTCCAAGCCCGCTCTTCAGATCTACTTGGGCTGGTAACTGCATGAAAACAAGTCCTTCTCTTCAAATGCAAGAAGCATGAAGTTTTATCAGCCTGGTAGTATTCCGTAACTCTACAAAGGTGACTCCAAGCCTGCATGCAATTTACAGAGCATGCTTCAACTCCCGAGATTCGTTGTTTTAAGAGGCTCAACAGGAGTCCTATCTCCACCCCACCCCACCCCCTCTGTAAGCTGTCCCTTTTCACTCAGGGCTTGTGATGGACACCTCTGGAGGCAGGAAATGCTTTTCCAGTTTCCCAGTCAGGGCTAGCGCAGACACCTGGCGTTGATGTGTGTGGATAGAGAATTAAAAGACCAAAGACAAACAAAACCAACAGCGAAGGGCGCATCAATTAGGCAGCTTTAGTCCTTAGCCAACTTAATCCTTAGTCCCTTGGGGTGGAGTGCCTAGACTTTAGCTCTGGATCTGAGGCAGCAGGGATGGGAAAGCCGGTTTGGTTAACCCCCCCCCCCCCCAGCGGCTGGCGTGAAAAAAAATCCTTGCTAATGAGCAAAAATAAAAGACTGGAATCTGAAAACATCGGTTGTGTTTGCATTCCAGGGTAAGCTAGGGCTCTTCCAAGACTGTAGCGTTGCAGGGAACGAGTAAGTAAGCTGACACATATCTTCCAAGCTACACCATCTGGCTCCTGCAGCTGGAAGAGAAGCAGGTCAAGCCGAGCCAATGATTTGGAGGGCAGCTAACAAACCTAGATGGCTTGGTCACAAGACAGGATCCAAAGCGAATGGATTTGTGCAAAGAGAATTCAACCCACACAACCCTTGCCCGGAATATTCATCAAGTTCTCCACGTTTCTCAGCTGCGTCCATGACCAAAAACAAATCAGGATTCATTCAACAGTCCTAGATATAAAAGCTAATGGTTCTGATGCCAGTTTTCTGACTCTGAAACAGAGCAACCTGGCTCCAGAAGGTGGCTGGTTGTACCATTCTTAAGACTTCCACCCATCTGGTCACATCATCCAGTCTGTTCCAGTGTGTCTCAACCTTGGCAACTTTAAGACTGGTGGACTTCAACTCCCAGAATTCTCTAGCCAGCCTGTTTTGCCTTTAAGGTTAATTTTTTTTTAAAAAAAAAAATCACCCAACAATTCAGAAGACTCAATACATTCTCCCCAAGTTGTACAACTGGACAGGCTGCAAGAATATTCCTATATGCGTCTACAAGCAGTCCTCAACTTACGACAGGAGCTGAGCCCCCCAGATTTCCACTGCTAAGCAAGACAGTTGTTAAGTGACATTTGCCCCGTTTTACGAATTTCCTTGCCACGGTTGCTAAGTGAATCACTGCCGTGATTAAGTTTGTAACACGGTCGTGTTCCCTCCCCCATTGACTTCACTTGTCAGGTCGCAAGGGGACACTGCGACTGTCGTAAATACGAGTCAGTTGCCAAGCATCTGAATTCTGATCACGTGACCCCGGGGATGCCGCAAACGTCGTAACTGTGAAAAGCGGTCATAAGTCAGCTTCTTCAGTGCCGTCGTAACTTCGAACGGTTACTAAACGATCTGTCGCAAGTCGAGAACTACCTGAGTCCGGCACTCAATGAGATCATTCATTCAAGCCACCACTGACTATTCACTATTGCAACGGTCGTAAGGGTGAAAAACAATCACTTTTTTCCAGTGGTCGTAAACTCCAGTTGCTAAACAAGTGGTTGTAAGTCGAGAACTACCTGGATCGGGCACCCATCAGATCATTCATTCAAAGCACTATTGCGACCATAGAAGAGTGGACTTTAAAGGTTTCCGACCTGGCTGAGATGGCGAAGATTTCGGCCTACTTGAAAGATTACTCGCAAGAACGCTATATTATGGAATGGCGAAAATGGATTGAGTTTATCCAGAACAAGTATAGGGTTAAGAAGTTTCATGTAGCATTTGAATAAGTCTTCTTTCTTTTTTTCTTTTTCTATCTTAGTTTTTTTTTATATATATTTAATATTACTAAGGTTTGTTTTGTCCTATATAAGCTAGAGAGTGATAGATTTTAGAGTTTATGGTTGTTAGTATATGGTTGTTTATGATTGTTTTTCTTTGATATATACCTTGTATTTAGCTCTGGGAAGTCGGGGGGGGGGAGGGGGGGAGGGGGGAGAGGTAGGGGGGGAGGGAGAAGGGAGTGGGGTTTTTTAAGGGAAAAATTGTATGTTAAAACTTTTCAATAAAAAAAAAAAATGGAAGCCGACAAGTTCTGACTTCACAGGTGCTCACCTTGCCCAGAGCAACGTTTTACAGGTATGGGAGGCTGTGTGTGTCCTTACCTACTGCCCACATCACTGTGTCGAACTCATCCGATTTTTCTTTGCCAGAGTCATATTTCCAGGTCACCCGCAGACGGCCGTTGTCCAGCTTCTTGACTTTAGTCGGGGTGCATTTTTTCAGGAAGCGGGTGCCTGACGCTTCCATGTGGTTGGTCACCAGGCCGGCCATTTGCTAACAAGAGACAACAGTAAACCCAAATTTTAATCCGTCAAAGCCTTTGTGGCAAGGGGGAAGGAGGGGGGGGCAGAGGTCTGTGGTTTATATATGCTAATTTTTAATCCAGGTCGTCTGGATTAATTTGTCACTAAGCAAGACATTTCTCAAGTGAGTTATGCCCCTGTCCACGCTGCTAACATTTTTGCATTGACGACAGATGGAGATGCAACCCTTTTCTCCTTATGTTTTACTCTTAGAGTTAGACAATTCTGGGGAGAGGAATGTGCGTGAGAGTTTAGCTGGACATAACAATACTGAACCTAGTGTGAGAACCAAGGTTATCGAAATAAGAGATGATAAAGAATTAGCGGGCTGGAGAACTGGAGGGGAAGCCCGCATTTCAAACTAATTGGAGAACGTGCTTTATGACTGTTAATTGGAGGAGGGAATTGTGCTTTGATACTATGTGCTCAAGGGGAGGGGAATTCAATTTTTGGCTTCAACTGCGTTAGCGCCGATGCTATGCTACTCGAATAAAGATTCTTTAAGCTAAACAATACCTCGAAGTTCTTTGAAGAGTTTCATCTGTCGGAACCAGGACAGCCCCATTTTTACACCCTTTCTTTCCACAAGGGAATCGCTACAGTTCTTACATGGTTAAGTCTGGCTTCCCCCACTGACGTTGCTTGTCAGAAGGTCACCAAAGGGGGGAAATCACGTGATCCTGGGACATGGCAACCATCTTAACTATGAGTCAGTTGGCGACTGCCTGAATTTTGATGACGTGATCGTGGGGGGACGCTGCAACGGTGGTTAAGTGCGGAAAAACAGTCGCACGTCACTTTTTTCAGTGATGTTGTAACTTTGCATGGTCGCTAAATGGACTGTTGAAAGATGAGGACTCTCTGTAGCAGTGGTGGGATTCAAATAGGCAAACAACTGGTTCTCTATGTGGGTGCTGCTTCCAGAAGTCCATTTTTGAGCCTGGGCGACAAAAAATTAGCTACCGGTTCTGCCGAAGTGGTGCGAACCGGCTGAATTCCACCACGGCCTCCGTCCCTCTTTTCCTTCCTTCCTTCCTTCCTTCCTCCCTCCCTCCCTCCCTCCCTCCCTCCCTCCCTCCCTCCCTCCCTCCTTTTGCTATCTCTCTTATGCCTTCTTCCAGTGGTGGGATTCAAATATGTGAATAACCGGGTCTCTGCGTGGGTGCCGTTTCCGGAAGTCCATTTTTTGAGCCTGAGCGACAAAAAATTAGCTACCGGTTCTTCCACAGAGGTGTTAACCGGCTGAATCCACTGGACCACTGATCTGTAGTGGTCCAGGTGAGCTGGTCACTTCTGCTCACATTGTGATGGGACTCCAGCGAAGGTCTTGGGTGACGCTCTGTCAACTCGGGATCAAAAGTCTACGGAGATTCTCAATCACCCGGGTCACGACTGTCCCAAAGGTGCTTTTTCAGGAACTTCACCCGCCTTCAACGGACACAGGGCAGAAAAAAACATCCTGCAGCCAAGAAGGCTCCAGGACCCCATTTGCATCACTCAGGTGACCCTGAGGACCCAGATAAACCTCCAGGTGGGTGGCCTCAACGACTCTCTAAAAGACTGCAAAGGACCAGCCGTCTGCAAGGAGTATAAATCCTTCCCTTCCCCACCGTTCAGCCAGACCCGAAGAAGCTTCTTGGATGAGAAGCGAAACGTCTTCGAAGAAAAAAACAACAAGATAGGGATCAACAGCAGATCACAAGCCGCAGAAGCTACCTGATCAAATCCTCGAAGCGGGATGCTCCGGATCATCACGGTAGTATCCAATCCGAGGCCGGTGAGAAAGCCGGCACACTCGAGGGATACATCTAGAAAAGCATCCGGGTCAAGGAAAAAATCATTCTGCTTGAATTTTTTTTTTTTTTGAGAAAGAGGAAAAACGGGAAAAACTAAAAACGGCGAGAAAATTTGCAAACCTTCCCTTGCATCCGGATAGACCAGGGGTAGGCAACCTTGGCTCTTTGATGACTCGTGGACTTCAACTCCCAGAATTCCTGAGCCAGCATGAGGGAAACTATGGCCCCTTCATGACTCGTGGACTTCCAGAATTCCTGAGCCAGCATGAGGGAAACTAGGGCCCCTTCATGACTCATGGACTTCAACTCCCAGAATTCCTGAGCCAGCATGAGGGAAACTAGGGCCCCTTCATGACTCGTGGACTTCAACTCCCAGAATTCCTGAGCCAGCATGAGGGAAACTAGGGCCCCTTCATGACTCGTGGACTTCAACTCCCAGAATTCCTGAGCCAGCATGAGGGAAACTAGGGCCCCTTCATGACTCGTGGACTTCAACTCCCAGAATTCCTGAGCCAGCTTGGCTCAGCTTGGAAACCTCTCCCTTTCCCCTCAGCATGGCTGGCTCAGGAATTCTGGGAGTTGAAGTCCACGAGTCATCAAAGAGCCAAGGTTGCCCTACCCCTGGGATAGACCGATAGAATTTTTACCCTCAGCCTGTACACAACACGGCTCTTGTGCGTACTGATTTTTTTTTTAAAAAGGCAAGAAAGCCTGATGGAATTGCAAGCGGAGATGTCTCTTTGGATCCCTGAATAAATCTGTTGGGGCGCTTTTCTTTACAACGGCAACTTCGCTGTGGATTTCAACGTGCAGAAAACGGCACAAGCCCTCCAAGCGGCAAGGCGACAATGCCGCAACCATGCCACAATGCAGCTTAGTTTGAAAGATACAGCTGGCGCCAACGACTAACCTGTTGAAGGAACAGAGGAGAGAGAAAGAAAGTGGGGGAAAAAAATAAATCAAACTCAGCCGGTGCCTTCAATCCGAACGGAAGCGATTGACTTACTTCTTTTTCAAACAGTTTTTAATTAACATTCCAGAAAGGAATCAAAGGCAAAGTACAGGTTAAAGTCCTCAACTTACCACCATATCGGAGCCCAAAATTTGCATGGCTAAGCAAGACCGTTGTTAAGTGAGGTGTAACCAGCTCCACTACCAGGCACAGCAAAGTCACTTAGTCAGAAAGTCACACTTAGAACAATTAGCCAGGGGAACGGCCTCCAGAAGTTGTGGGTGCTCCATCACTGGAGGCTTTCAAGAAGAGACTGGACAGCCATTTGACTGGATGGTATGAGGCAGTGGTGGCGAACCCACGGCACGCGTGCCAGATGTGGTACTCGGAGCCCTCTCGGTGGGCACGCGTGCCATTGCCCCAGCAGAGTTCGCCAGAGTAGTGAGCACGTGGCGTTTGGATGCAAAAGGGCAGGAAGTGAGGACCCAGATTGTTGGGGGCAATTAAGCTGACTTTGTAGTAATGCCGCTTGGGGTGTGTGTGTGAAAGCCCTAATAAGCAGGCATATACATAGAATGAAGGCTACTGCTAAGCTTGTAAGCCGCCCTGAGTCTTCGGAGAAGGGTGGGATATAAATGGAATTAAAATAAAATAAAATAAAATAAATAAAAGAGCCTTGGTGGAGCAGTGGGCTAATGCCTCCTTAAGTAACACCAGCTGCCTGCAATGAGTGCAGGTTCGAGTCCCAGCAGGCTCAAGGTTGACTCAGCCTTCCATCCTTCCGAGGTAGGTAAAATGAGGACCCAGATTGTTGTGGGCAATAAGCTGACTTTGTAATAATGCCGCTTGGGGTGTGTGTGAAAGCCCTAATAAGCAGGCATATACATAGAATGAAGGCTACTGCTAAGCTTGTAAGCCGCCCTGAGTCTTCGGAGAAGGGTGGGATATAAATGGAATTAAAATAAAATAAATAAAAGAGCCTTGGTGGAGCAGTGGGCTAATGCCTCCTTAAGTAACACCAGCTGCCTGCCATGAGTGCAGGTTCGCATCCCACCAGGCTCAAGGTTGACTCAGCCTTCCATCCTTCCCAGGTATGTAAAATGAGGACCCAGATTGTTGGGGGCAATAAGCTGACTTTGTAATAATGCCGCTTGGGTGTGTGTGTGTGAAAGCCCTAATAAGCAGGCATATACATAGAATGAAGGCTACTGCTAAGCTTGTAAGCCGCCCTGAGTCTTCGGAGAAGGGCGGGATATCAATGGAATTAAAATAAAATTAAAAAAAAAGTGAGCGAGCAAGCGGAGTTGCCCCCCCCAGGGATGCCCCAGAGATGGCGAGGGACTGTTCCCGGCCACGCTCACCCAGTCTGCCGTGACCACTGCAGCCATACCCACCCAGTGGGTCACGTTCCCCCCACCCCCTCCCCAAGGGCACCATAATGCTGATACAGCCCTGGCACTTGGCGATAAATAAGTGGGTTTGGGGTTGCAGTTTGGGCCCTCGGTCTCTAAAAGGTTCGCCATCCCTGGCATAAGGTCTCCCGCCTTCAAGAGGGGGTTGGACTAGAAGACCTCCGAGGCCCCTCAGCACACACACACAAAAAAGAGGTCTTTGCGGAAACGTATTCTCGCAATCCAGAATTTCACCAGCCAAACGGTAATTAAAAAGAACCACCGCAACACATCGGATAGTAGAACAACCCGTTAAAAGCACACCCAAAGGGGGACACCACAGATAAAAAGACCATCAGGGTCTGAAACCATTATCCTGGGGCAAGCTGGAGCCTGTCGAACTAAAGGGGGGGGGGAGAGTCTTCTCTTTTTTCCTAAAGAGCAAAAAAAAAAGAGACGCAAATGCAGGAGAAAGAATTCCTTTTGCAAACAAAACTTTTTTCTTCTTTCTTTCTTTTTTTTTTAAACCTAGCTGCCTTGAAAGCAGAAAATGGAGGTGGGGAATACAGTCCGCCCAACTTAATATGGATAATTTGTAAACGGGATTCCACACACACACACACACACACCCTTTCCCAGAGATCGCTCCACCACCACCCTTAGCCGAAAGAGAAAATGGAAAGAATGCTCCAAGACAGTGCGCCGAAGTGAGGGGCTGCTCCAGAAGACAAACTTAAACGCGGGTGGCCAAATCAGCAAGACAATGGCCATGTCACTGCTAATCCTCACTAGGTACTAATAATGTAATTCCATTTCGGAGGAGGAGGAGGAGAAGGAGGAGGAGGCGGCGGCAGTGAGCACGGTGTACTTCTGGAGGGAGGCTGTGAGCTGTCAGCCCTCCATTTGAAAGAATGCGCCTGCAGGTATTTATCCGAAGCCGTCCACGAGAGAATCTTCGGCAGACAATCCATCAGAATACAACTAGAAGGGACCCTGGAGGTCTTCTAATCCAACCCCCTGCTCAAGCAGGAGAACCTATACCATCTCAGACAAACTAAGCACATTGCTAAGCACATTGGTTTGTGCTTAAAATTGTAAAAGCCGCCCTGAGTCTTCGGAGAAGGGCGGGATATAAATGGGATTAAAAAAAAAAAGGTTGTCCAAACGCTTCTTAAAAGCCTCCAGCGATGGAGCACCCACAACTTCTGGAGTCACAAGCCATTGCACTAAGTTAATTGGGGTTTTTTGTTGTTTTTTTAATTGAATTTTTTTTATTAAATGTACATTTAAAAAGAAAGGGGACAGGATTCAACTTCCCTGGCTACGGCACTGCTATTAGTATCCCCTTAGGTAACAAGAAGAAAAAACAGAAAATTTTTCTGGCTGCTGCCGCTCAGGTTTAAGCGATCGTCCACGAGGACTCCAAGGTCCCTCTGACAGTTACTGTTTTTCAGCCAGGTTTCACCTCTAATCTGGGCTTGTCCCTTTGGTTTTTACCTGCCCAGGTTTAAAACCTGGCTTTTCCCCACATTAAATTTCATTTCGCTGGATGGGTCCCATCCTTCAAGTCTGTCAAGCTCCTTTTGTATCCTGAGCTTAAATTTCTGGGATGTTGGCTGTTCCTGCCAGCTTCGTGTCGTCTGAAAATCTGATGAATTCCCCTTCTATTCCCTCCTTTAAGTCATTTATCAACATATTGAAGAGTACTGGGCCTAAGACGGGGAGAGAACTATCTGGATAATAATAACAACCCTCATTGCTTCTGCACGTTTTGAAACAATGCCCAGATAAGCAGGGATTAACTCTGGACAAACCATCAAACAAACAAACAAACAAACAAAGTCAAATGCCCTAATCAAGGAACGACCAAGGAGAAAATGATTCCTCCATTAACACTGGAAGAGGAAGCAAGTGTATATAAACACCCCACCCAATAGCACTGATGATGTTACCTAGTCGGGTAATTAAATGTAGAGGAAGGAAGGAAGGAAGGAAGGAAGGAAGGAAGGAAGGAAGGGAGGGAGGGAGGGAAAGAGAGAGGAAGGAAGGAAGGAATAGAGAGAGGGAGGGAGAGAGGGAGGGAGGGAAAGAGAAGAAGGAAGGAAGGAAGGAAGGAATAGAGAGGGAGGGAGGGAAAGAGAGGAAGGGAGGGAGGGAGGAAGGAAGGAATAGAGAGAGGGAGGGAGGGAGGGAGGGAAAGAGAGAGGAAGGAAGGAAGGAAGGAATAAAGAGAGGGACGGAGGGAGGGAAAGAGAGGAAGGAAGGAATAGAGAGAGGGAGGGAGGGAAAGAGAAGAAGGAAGGAAGGAAGGAAGGAAAGAAGGAAGGAAGGAAGGAAGGAAGGAAGGAAGGAGAAGGAAAAAGGAATGGGGGAAAGGAATAGGGAAAGAAAGGAAAGGAAGTAAATGAGAAGAGAAGTGAAGTGAAGTGAAGTGGACTGAAGGGAAGGGAAGGGAATAATAGCAAAGAGACCGCAGCAATGGAAAGAAGACTATTCTGTAATATAAACCTTTGCTGCCCTCTCCTGGTTCATGCAAGTACAGCAAACCACACACAGCCAGGATTATTGGACACTCAGTTGGAATGGCTACTGTTTACTCCACATAAACACACACAGCCACCCATTACTCTATTCGGACATACATCTCTGTTCAATCCAATTTACAGATTCCCTATCCAGAACTGGAGCCTACGTTGCTGGCTCTGCTGAAGTCATAAAGCCAACAACGAAATTTAAAAAGCCAAAGGGAGAAAGTATATGTTCAGAGGAAGACAAGACACACACACACACACACACACAGAGAGAGAGAGAGAGAGAGCGAGAGAGAGAGAGAGAGAATTAAGCTTAAAAGGATCAGTCCATATTAATTTGTATTTATTCAGTTACGCCTGTTTTTTGTTAACATCCCCATTTGGACACAAAACTTTTTTTTAAAAAAAAAACACAACACAAATATTCCTGCACACAATTTGGGGGGCATGATACGACATCACAGGCTTTGGAGAAACGCCCGCCTCAAAGGATAGTTCTATTTAGCAGCCAAATGTTAGCAGAAGAAGCCGAGAGGAGCCTGCATAACCGTGAAAATCAAGTAAAAAAATTCTCCCTGCCCAAACGGTGAAAAAACAGCACTAGACAGAAAGGACTTACGTTTTTCCAGGAGATCTTTTTAGCCAGAAAATGTCATCGCTTGTAATCCCAAACTCTTGGGCTCCTGCAACCTGGAAAGAAGAAGAAAGGGCATCATAGGACTGGAAAGGGACCTCAGAGGTCTTCTAGTCCAACCCTCTCCCTCAAGGCAGGAGAGGCGGTTTAGTCTATTTTTGAAAACTTCCAGTGATGGAGCACCCACAGTCGCAAGTGGCAAGCTGTTCCACTGATTAATTGTCCTAAACCAGGGGTCTTCAAACTTGGCCCTTTTATAACTTGTGGACCTTCAACTCCCAGTTTGAAGACTCCTGTTCTAAGCTGTCAGGAAATAGTCTCTTTACTTCCAAGTTGAGTCTTTCTTTAGTAAGCTTCCACCTGTAACATCCTGTCCTGCCCTCAGGTGTTTTGGAGAATAAATCAACCCCCTTTTGAGAACCCTCAGATATCGGAAGACAGCTGTCA
Source organism: Vipera ursinii (assembly GCF_947247035.1). Lineage (NCBI taxonomy): Eukaryota > Metazoa > Chordata > Lepidosauria > Squamata > Viperidae > Vipera > Vipera ursinii. The sequence goes on from NC_139527.1 coordinate 6,125,315, forward strand.
TGTCTTCCTTCTCTCCGTTAGACTAGACCAGGGATAGGCAACCTTGGCTCTTTTATGACTCGTGGACTTCAATTCCCAGAATTCCTGAGCCAGCATGGGGGGAACTATGGCCCTTTCATGAGTTGTGGACTTCAACTCCCAGAATTCCTGAGCCAGCATGGGGGGAACTATGGCCCTTTCATGACTTGTGGACTTCAACTCCCAGAATTCCTGAGCCAGCATGGGGGAAACTTTGGCCCTTTCATGAGTTGTGGACTTCAACTCCCAGAATTCTTGAGCCAGCATGGGGGAAACTTTGGCCCCTTCATGACTTGTGGACTTCAACTCCCAGAATTCCCGGGAGCTGAAGTCCATGAGTCATAAAAGAGCCAAGGTTGCCTACCCCTGGACTAAACCTACTTAGCTCCCTCAACTGTTCATCATACGAGAGAATGTTCTGGAATTATTCACAGAAGAGATGGACAGGTAAAGATCAACATGTACGAAGAATTAAATGGGACTCTGTCGTTCTCCGTGCACTGAAATTGCTTTGGGAGGTTATTGGTTTTGTTTCTTTTTTTTAAAAAAAAATCTTTGCAATATCTGCATGACTGGGGAATTCTGGGAGTGTCAAGCCCTCGAATGCTGGCTGGGGAATTCTGGGAGTAGAAGTCCACATATCTTCAAAGTGGCCAAGGTTGAGAAGCCTTGCTGTAAATCAATCTTTAACCACAGATCAGCCAAAAAGCTGCCCTGAAGTTAACTCGGGTTAATGTCAAGTAGGAACAAACTAAGAGGGGTTACCTCGGTGGGGTATCTTGGTCTGCCACCAGTGGCAAGAACTATGTGGTCTGCGGTGAGCAGCGTCTAGGAAGAATTAAAGGAAAAAGAAAAACAGGAAGAAGAATTCAGACTGAGCTTCTCTATAGACCATCCTGGGTCTGTCTTCACGTCACACTGGGAGAAGGTGGTTATCTCCCAAAATATAATATCATTGTAATTATAGCTCAATAATCTGATTCGCGTACTTGAGACTAAAAGGGATTTTTATTCTGGAACAATTGCAGGGGCTGGGCTCATCCAGAAACCAGGGTTAACAAACCCCAGCAACCTGGTTCAATGGCATCGGAGGGGGGGGGAGTCTGTCGAAACAGTTAAAATGGCATCTGCATTGACGTGAATTACGCCCTGCCCTTTGCACGGGCACCGGGCAAACCACCCAAAGGGAGAGTGGTTAACTTTTTAACATTAGGGGTAGGGGTTAGAGTCTTCTTACCTCCTTGTTGCCCTTTGCTACCCCACGGATGGTGTGTGCATCCACAAAGCTGCCTTTCAGATTGAAGTATTTGACCTTTCTGAAGGAGGAGGAGGAGGAGGAGGAGATGAAAGAAGAGATAAAGGAAAATGGAGGAAGAGGAGGAAGAATAAGAGAAGAGGGTGGAGCAGGAGGAGGAAAAGGTGGAAGAAGGGATAGATGAGATGGAGGAGGAATAGGAGAAGAGTCGAGAAGGAGGAGGAGATGGAAGAAGGGATAGAGAAGGATGAAGAATAGAAGTAGAGGGAGGAGGGGGAAAGAAGGGATAGATGAGATGGAGAAGGAGGAATAGGAGAAGAGTCGAGAAGGAGGAGATGGAAGAAGGGATAGAGAAAGAGGAAGAAGAGGAGAAGAGGGAGGAGGAGGGGGGAAGAAGAAGGGATAGATGAGATGGAGAAGGAGGAATAGGAGAAGAGTCGAGAAGGAGGAGGAGATGGAAGAAGGGATAGAGAAGGAAGAAGAATAGGAGAAGAGGGAGGAGGAGGGGGGAAGAAGGGATAGATGAGATGGAGAAGGAGGAATAGGAGAAGAGTCGAGAAGGAGGAGGAGATGGAAGAAGGGATAGAGAAGGATGAAGAATAGGAGAAGAGGGAGGAGGAGGGGGGAAGAAGAAGGGATAGATGAGATGGAGAAGGAGGAATAGAAGAGTCAAGAAGAAGGAGGAGATGGAAGAAGGGATAGAGAAGGATGAAGAATAGAAGAGGGAGGAGGGTTAAAGAAGGGATAGATGAGATGGAGAAGGAGGAATAGGAGAAGAGTCGAGAAGGAGGAGGAGATGGAAGAAGGGATAGAGAAAGAGGAAGAAGAGGAGAAGAGGGAGGAGGGGGAAAGAAGGGATAGATGAGATGGAGGAGGAATAGGAGAAGAGTCGAGAAGGAGGAGGAGATGGAAGAAGGGATAGAGAAGGATGAAGAATAGGAGAAGAGGGAGGAGGGGGAAAGAAGGGATAGATGAGATGGAGAAGGAGGAATAGGAGAAGAGTCGAGGAGGAGGAGATGGAAGAAGGGATAGAGAAAGAGGAATAGGAGAAGAGGGAGGAGGAGGGGGAAGAAGGGATAGATGAGATGGAGAAGGAGGAATAGGAGAAGAGTGGAGAAGGTGGAAGAAGGGACAGAGGAGGAGGAATAAGAGGAAGGTGGAGGAGGAGGAGGAGGAGGAAGAAGAGATAGAGGTGGAAGAGGAGAAGGAGATAGAGGGGAAGAAACAGGAGATGGAGGAGGAAAATAAGAAGATGATTAATGCAGCAAGAGCAGCAGTAATAATAGCCAGAGGCCCACTCAACTCCTGTATCAAACATCTTTGCAAGCCAGTTTCACTCTCAACTAAGCATTTAATTAAGGACCTGGCATATGTTGCTGCTGTTGTTTAATTATATTAAAACATCCTTCCAGGATGTAAGCTGTTCCGAGTTAAGCTGCCCTTGGCAATTGACTGATGGGGATTGTATCAATGCCGATGCTATTCAAGTGGTGCTCCAGATGTTTGGTCGAATCCCGAGTGCCGCGTAGCAGAGTGAGCGCCTGTTACTCGTCCCAGCTTCTGCCAACCTAGCAGTTCGAAAGCACATAAAAAAAATGCAAGAAGAAAAATAGGGACCGCTATGGTGGGAAGGTAACAGCGTTCCGTGCGCCTTTGGCGTCTAGTCATGCTGGCCACATGACCACGGAGACGTCCTCGGACAAGCGCCGCCTCTTCGGCTTTGAAACGGAGATGAGCACCGGCCCCTAGAGTCGGAAACGACTAGCACACATGTGCGGGGGAACCTTTACCTTTACCTTTTACTACTACCATTAGGAAAGGATGAGAAATAAAATAAATCAGTAAGTGGTTTTGAAACGAAGCAAATCAATGCGAAATAGAAATAAAAGTACAAGTAAATCTTGAGAAAACAAGATGCATAATAATAAATAACAAAACAAGGAGGACTTGGATGTGCAAAACGACCATCAGAAGCCAGGGATCCTGAAGCAAGATACAACTGAGAGGAAACTCACCTTCTCCTTAGTGAGAAGGCAATGTTACCCTTGAACTCTTCACACATCTTTACACTGAATTTTCAAAAATTAAATCCAAGTGTTTGGCGGCACAGGGGAATAAAAGAGGCACTTACTTATCCTGTAACTGTAACCTGTGTCCCCAATTCAAGGATTTGACATAGTTCTGGACCCCCTTGGCCATCACAGACCTGGCAGGCAAAAAGAGAGGGAGAGAATTTACAATGGATTAAAGGGACAGGAACTGACGGGCGTTAGTGGAAAATATAAGTACAAGTAGCTGGGTTTTTTTGTTTTTTAAAAAAAGAAATGTTCAGGACAGTCGAAGCATACGAGACAAAAAGAGGAACCTAGAAAAGATGGACTTTTTAAAATCCAAATGGTAAGTCCTCCTAACCCAGGGGTCTTCAAACTTGGCCCTTTGATGATTTGTTGACTTCAACTCCCAGAATTCCTCAACCAGCCCTGCTGATTGGGGAATTCTGGGAGTTGAAGTCCACAAGTCTTAAAATTGCCAAATTTGGAGACCCCCCCTGCTCCAGAGTCCTTTGGTTGTGTCCAAAGATCGCTTACCATCAGGGGTTTTCAAACTTGGCCCTTTGATGACTTGTGGACTTCAACTCCCAGAATTCCTCAGCCAGGCACACTGGCTGAGGAATTCTGGGAGTTGAAGTCCTCAAGTCATCAAAGGGCCAAGTTTCAAGACCCCTGTCCTAACCCAGAGATGATAACGAGGGGAAAAAAATGTCCTGGCTTAGCATATTCTCGATAAATCTAAAATCTTCATATTTGAAAGTGAAATTAGTTGGGGCCAAAAAAAAAATCCTCTTCCCTTCTAGACAAACACATAGAATAGAGTGGATGAATCCACAGACCAACTCAGGAGAAGACGATGTCCTACAGCCTTTCTTTTCTGAAACACAATCTTCCCAGTCCTTCGAGGATCTTATGAAGGATTTATGCACAGGTAAGTTGCAAAAGTCAGGGACGCGGTGGCTCAGTGGGTTAGGACGCTGAGCTTGTCGATCAGAAGGTCGGCAGTTTGGCGGGTCGACTCCCGAGTGCCGCGTAACAGTGAGCGCCTGTTACTCGTCCCAGCTTCTGCCAACCTAGCAGTTCGAAAGCACGTAAAAATGCAAGTAGAAAAATAGGGACCGCTACGGTGGGAAGGTAACACCGTTCCGTGCGCCTTTGGTGTCTAGTCATGCCAGCCACATGACCACGGAGACGTCCTTGGACAAGCGCTGGCTCTTCGGCTTTGAAACGGAGATGAGCACCGGCCCCTAGAGTTGGAAACGACTAGCACGCAAGTGCGGGGGAACCTTTACCTTTTTAAGTTGTAAAGAACAGGCAGGAGAGTTTTCTTACCAGTCGTGACTGATACGGTGGGGTACGTTCCAGCCATAATGTTGGGCATCTCGGATCGAATGTCCCAGGAGAGCTGCTTGGTGCATCAACTTCTTTGGAATACAACCCACGTTCACACATGTCCCACCAAGCCCCCATTTGGTTCCTGGGGAAGGGGAAAAGCCACATGCTCATTCATGGGTGCAGCTTGTTCTCAAGTCCTGAGCAACTTGCTCTCATGCCCCATTCGACTCCCCAGCCAGCCTTAATACATTCAAGATCACAACGAGGGCAGATTTTTCCAATTCACTCAGATTGTGGCTTACCTCTTGGAGAAGGCTCCACATAATCAAGGACAGCCACCTTCTTTCCAAACTGGGCAGCTGAAACAAAGAGAAAGACAAGTTGCAGATGTGTTTGAGGAAAAGGATGCAGTAATAGTGATGCTCTTCAAACTGGTCCAAAGACAACTGAAGCTTTATTTAGATAAAGCTGTTATATTAGTTGTCCCAAACATTCTCGCGTGGAGACGGGGTTTCCAACTTTTCCTTGCAAGTTGATAGATTTAGTACGGGCCACTAGGGGGCACTATAGGACCACTTTTGACCTTGAGTCCCAATACAATACAAGAATAAAAGCCTCTAGTGGTTAGTAGCAAACATAACAATTCTGGGAGAATTGTGCACAGAAAAATAATAAAAAGAGTTCCTTTCCGCTTTAGACCAGGGGTGCCTGGCTGAGGAATTCTGGGAGTTGAAGTCCACAAGTCATCAAAGGGCCAGGTTTGAAGACCCCTGTTCTAACACCATCCTTCTGGAAATTAGACACCCCACCCCGACTCTGACACTCTTCCAGAAAGCCCTGAAGTCATGAAGGGGATTTGTCATTCCCAAAAATCTTACTCAAGTTTATTGAATACACCGCATTGTTATGCCAACCTTAAACTAACCCTTTCTAGAAGCCCAATTGGGTTTTCTTCCCTTCTGAGACCTGAAATGGAGAAAGGTCCCAGGGAAGTAGTAGTAAGTAGTAGTACGTAGTAGTAAATTTCATGATCCCTTCAAGCAGTGCCAGCTGGGGGAGGGGGTTTCTGAGCAGGGGAAAATTCCTCCCAGGTTTAGCGTTACGATTCACTGAGGTGAAGGTTTAAAGAGGCTTTGGGAGAAGATACTTGGTTCCAGAAGTATAAAGATTGCTCTGATGATAAAATAGGATATGGCATGGAAAAGGACCAAAGTGTACAAAGTCAAAGCACGAGAGCATCAGAAATAGTACGTGAGGCAGCTGCCAAAAAAGCCAACACAGTGCTAGGCTGCATTGACAGAGGGATAGAATCAAGATCAAGTGAAGTACTAATACCACTTTACAAGGCCTTGGTAAGGCCACACTTGGAATACTGCATCCAGTTTTGGTCACCATGATGTAAAAAAGATGTCGAGACTCTAGAAAGAGTGCAGAGAAGAGCAACAAAGGTGATTAGGGGACTGGAGGCTAAAACATATAGGGAACGGCTGCTGGAATTGGGGATGTCCAGCTTAATGAAGAGAAAGACCAGGGGTGACAGGATGGCAGCCTTCCAACATCTCAGGGGCTGCCCCAAAGAAGAGGGAGTCAAGCTATTCTCCAAAGCGCCCGAAGGCAGGACAAGAAGCAATGGATGGAATCAAGGAGAGAAGCAACCTAGTACTAAGGAGAAACTTCCTGGCAGTGAGAACAATTAGCCAGTGGAACAACCTGCCTCCAAAAGCTGCAAATGCTCCAACACTGGAAGTTTTTAAGAAGAGACTGGACAGCCATTTGTCCGAAATGGTCTAGGTCAGGGGTGTCAAACTCAATTTCATTGAGGGCCGCATCAGCATTGCGGTTGCCCTCAGGGGGCCGGGTGGGTGTGGCCTGGGTGGGCGTGGCCTACTGGGTAGGCGTGGCTAAAGTGCGTATGGCCTACTGGGTGGGCATGGCCAGCTCTACATCGTTCGCATCAAGGGTGCCTATGGGGGCCTGGGCAGGAGAGGGACAGATCTGAGGGTCTCTGGCAGAAGGAGGGTCTCTGGGCCAGGGCCAAGGCAGTGGGGGCCGTTCCCTCACTGTTTCCAGGATGGCTTCGCGGGCCGCATGAAACCACTTCGCGGGCCGAATCCGGCCCCCGGGCCTTGTGTTTGACATGTCTGGTATAGGGTTTCCTGCCTGAGCAGGGGGTTGGGCTAGATGACCTCCAAGGTCCCTTCCAACTTTATTATTATTATTATTATTATTATTATTATTATTATTATTATTATTATTATTATTATTATTACCAGCTGGCCATTTGGGGGTTTGTAAAAACCCTTCATCTTCTAAAAGGGCAATTATTTTATTATTTTTGTTTCTTTTATACTGTGTTTTTATTTCCTGTATGCGGCGCCAGCGAGTAGGCGGCAAGATGAATTTTCCAAATAAATAAATACAATTAGCTTATCTGGTTGTGTTTCCCATCTAAGGGTGACAATGCCACACCATAAAATCCCATCCACAAACCTTCTTTAGCGCAGGCCAATCCGCCAGAGCCCCCTCCGATAACCACAAGGTCATATTCATTCTTCTTCCCTGTGTTTAAAAAAAAAACAAGAAAAGAAAACATTTTAAAACAGCAGTAGATATTATTCAAGGTCTGCCTTCAAATATAAGCCCGGGCACCCACAGTAATGTAACGAATTGTCATATCATAACCTTATTTCTGCATTGTTTCTTCAAAAGGCAACAGTATTCCAGAGAGGAGGATAGAGGGAAGAACTTTAAAACGTTCCCCCCCCTATTTAAATGGATCAATTAAAAAAAGAAAGTTAAAATGGAAAAGACTCTAAACCCAAAGGAAATCAACAACATGGATGGAAACTAATCAAGGAGAGAAGCAACCTGGAACTAAGGAGAAATTTCCTAACAGTGAGAACAATTAACCAGCGGAACAACTTGCCACCAGAAGTTGTGGGGGCTCCAACAAGTGGAAGTTTTTAAGAAGCCACGGACAACCATTAGTCTGAAATGGCCTAAGCAGCGGGTTGGACTAGAAGACCTCCAAGGTCCCTCCAATTCTGTTATTCTATTCTAAGCTCTAAGCCACTATTTACACTGGGAAGCCAATGATATCATTTTTAAACAGCCTTATTCAATGTTGCTATCCAGAAAAGTATGCACATGTTTACGATTACAAGCTGCCCAGTTTGCCTTGTGTCAAGATGGGTGACCAGTAAGTTATTTATGCACACATACACAAATAAAAATGTGCTTATAGCTAAAACAAAAAACAAAAATTCCCAACCATCGGTGCGAATTAAATTATATTTAGTTTTAAGAGTTTCCCCAAATTCTTTGCTCTTAAAGTTGCAGTCAGAGTGATTTTCCCATCCTTTGAAATGCCCCCGATCATCAGAAAGACCTATTTCACTTTTTTGAGTGTTTTGCACCAACAGTTCTCATCGCAAACAATTCTGCAACTCTTTCGTTATTATTTCTGAAAGGGTGGACACCCGCCAAAGATCCTCTGCTCTTTTTCCTTTTGGGATTTCTGAGCATCAGGCCAAACATATGGGGGAAGAGAGATAAGTCACACAAATATGTATTGTTCAGATTATGAATCCCAACTCTGTTGCAAGAGCAGAATATGTCACATCGTGTAGCCAACAGGAATGGACGGAGAAGCCACAAGTTGCAGGCAAAAACCCAGGAAGATTCAGGAAATCCAGTGCTTATTAAATAGCCCAGAATTATTTGGACCAACTTGGCATCTAAGGTAACAGTAAGAGAATAACAGAGTTGGGAGGTCCTATAGTCAAAGCAGGGGACCCTACACCACTTCAGACAAATGGGTGTCCAATTTCTTCTTAAAAACCTACAAATTCTGGAGGCAAGCTATTCTACTGATTAATTGTTCTCACTATCAGGAAATTTCACCTTAGTTCTAGGCTGGATTTCTCTTTGATAAAAATAGTGTCTCGCTTAGCAACAGAAATTTTGGGCTGAGTTGCGCTCGTAAGTCAAGGATTACCTGTACTTATCTCTGTAGTTTGCCCTTGAGGAAACTGAGAAGCTGGGCTTGTGGTCTGCACATCTGCCAATGTGGAGAACCATCCAAAAGATCAGCAAGTAGTTATAAATATGAGGTACCCACGCTGGTTTCCTAGCTATAGCCTTAATTGTTAACTAAAATCAGGCCTCTACATTGCCTGCATTCCGGACTTGAGGTTGGAGTCCATCCAGTTCCTTGCATTCGACACCATCACGATATCTCTGGACAACTGCCTGACTTGCTCAACAAACTGAACAAGTTCTACAAGAATCCACAAGGGAGGATTTGGGATCAGTCAGAGCCCTGACGTAGAAATCTGTCCTCTTTGACTACATTCTTCAACCCGTGGAGGAAGAGGTAAGGAATCCTGCTAAAGCTTCAGTACTCCAGATCCCAGGTTAATCAGTTAACAGGTAACATGATTTAAGGCCAGAAGGGTTGACCTATAGCTTAGAAGCATATCTTGCTGGAAATAGATCAGCTTTGGCCCTGTGAACTAGCTGTGTAGATCCAGTTAGGAATTTCTAGATTGGCTTTGTAGCTGTCTGGGTGGGCAGGGTTGAGTTAAAGAAACAGGGGGGAAACGAACCGAACTGCTAAAAGTCCTGAAAAGCTGAGAGAGAGTGAACAGCAGAACATGCTTGAAATAAATATTTCCTTTCAGCTTCAGCAATTATTAAAACAGTTTTAATGTAGCAACAGCCCATTAATGGACTCACTTCTCTTTTTCTGAAACATTAACATCATGGCAATTTGGTAGGAACTGTTAGAGACTTTTGGTTATGGCACGGTGGCCTATTTTATTTTGTGCATTTGTGCATCCAATTTGTACTACCATCCATCTCACTATCTAAGCGATAGTGAGCAGATTTCAAGTACAAACCATAAGATGGTACAGAAATAGGCCAAGTTACAAAGACGGAGACAGCACTCTCAAGCCACCAACTGTTTACAATTAGCATCTTTGTCTGCATTGGTAGTTTGTTTATATTTATTTATTAAATTGGTTTGCTGCCCATCTTCCAGTGAGGTGACTCTGGATTCTTGATTGTTAATCCAGTATTAATCTTGGTGTGAGAATTCTAGATCAAGCCAAGTCAGAAAACCACCAGAGAATTTGCGGCAGACAAATCAGAAGCCGCTCATCCAGATTGCACCCGAATGTAACTTCTGCACACGCACCTTTCCCCAATCCATGTTGCTTTCTTTCTTGACCTGGTTTGGGATGATTTGACCTCGTTCACACAACCCACTGAACCGTAGGCTAGCTGGAACTGCACAAAGTGCATGCAATGGGGCCTCCGGTTGCCTCCTTGGGTGCCAGCCTGCATTTTCCCTGCAAGCATAGGGTGGCATTCCTGGGGCCCAGGAATGCTAAGCACATTGCTAAGCGCATTGATTTGTGCTTAGAGTGTAAGCCGCCCTGAGTCTTCGAAGAAGGGTGGGATATAAATGGGATTTAAAAAAAAAGTTTGGGGAAGTTTTGGCAACTTTTAAGCAAACAAATAAATCCCAAGGAAGAGGAACAGAACAGGGCCGAGCATGCTTTTTGCAGCTGGGGCTGGGGATTGCAATGCCCATCTCCCACAGCCAGGCGCGCTGACTTGTTCCCGCACCCCCCCCCAGTGCACCCCAAGAATCCACCCACTTCGATTTCATGGGCTCCTTTTGCAAAAGCGGGGTGGGGGGAGCAAATGTCCATCAGGGCAGACTGCGTTCTTTCTCCCTTCTGCGCCCCAACTTTTTGCCAGGCTGCAGCCGGCAGAAATGCAACAGGTGCAGCCATCCCAGGCAAAGCTCGACCTGTTGAACGTTTGCCTGTGCAAGCCCAGGCGCTTTCTGCTAGCCCTCCTGAAAATGCAGAACCCCTCTACTCCCCCCCCACTCCCAAAAGCCTCGTGCCACTCCCTAGCCCACCTCGAAGCACCCCCACCACAGTTTTGCTTTTTTGGGGGGACACCCCTACCTGCTGAAAGAGCCCGCGCCGTGCAGCGGAGCCAGGATTCAACCCGGAAGCGCCCTCGCCAGAGCGCCGCCATGTTGTACGGCAGCTTCGCTTCGCCCCAGGGCCCCCGAAAGGCAGGCGGTGCTTTGGAAAGCTGTCTAAAAAAGTGCCTGATGGCTCCTCCTGGCGCCTGCGAGATGGTCGTCTTCTCCTTTCCCGGGGAAAGATAAGACGAAGCTAGTAAAGAAGGAGAGCTCTGTCTCTCCTCCTCAGGGCTGAAAAAGCCGAGCTCGCGGACGAGGCAGGGCGAGGTGAGAGACAGGCACTTGAGTAGGCGCCAATCCCAGAGAGGGGCTTATTTCGACCTGCGAGGGTGGGGAGGGGGGGAGAAGGGGGAGGAGTTTCTGCTGCCCGCGGAGGCGTGGCATTTACCCTACGGATCTCATTAGCTTGGGTACAGTATTCATATTTATTATATTTCCTATATATGCATGTCCGATGTAGTCAAAAGCGTAGCAATATGGGTACTAGATTCTGATGAATGCATTGTATTCTGATTCTTGCATTGTATTCTTTGTTGTTGTTTTCATTTTGGACGTTGCAAGCCTTGCGGGCTGTTTTTAAAGAAGTTTGGCCCTCCATCCAAAAAGTCTAATGCAGGGGGGTCTTCAAACTTGGCCCTTTTATGACTTGTGGACGTCAACTCCCAGAATTCCTCAGCCAGTGTGCCTGGCTGAGGAATTCTGGGAGTTGAAGTCCACAAGTCATAAAAGGGCCAAGTTTGAAGACTCATGGTCTAATGCAGGGGTCTTCAAACTTGGCCCTTTTATGACTTGTGGACTTCAACTCCCAGAATTCCTCAGCCAGCGTGCCTGGCTGAGGAATTCTGGGAGTTGAAGTCCACAAGTCATAAAAGGGCCAAGTTTGAAGACCCTTGGTCTAATGCATTAATCCGAAATGGACGGGGGGGGGTGGTGGAAGAAAAAAAAATTGCAGCTTCTTCTTCTTCCTGCACGGCAGGCATCCAACCGGTGCAGTTCTCCTTGGCATGAATGCCCCCAAAGTGCTTTTTTCCATATAGACATATGTTTTGGCACGAACGCACGGGGCTAGGGAGAAATCAAATTGGGCAGGAGGAATCTTTGCCTAGCTCACCCTGTAAATAATCGCTATTTTTTTCCCCCTCAAAGTTGCATGGCTTAATCGATATTTTTAAATTGCATGGGTTAAGACCTTCTGCCGATGATGCTTCAACCTCCCAACTTTGTAGTTTGGGATTTATTTAAAATATTCAACTGGGTTGAATATTCATCTCCTGAAAACTGAAAATAGATATTTTTTTAATTTATTTTAATTTAATTTAATTTTTAATTTTAATTTTTAATTAATTATAATAGATATCCCTGCAAGTATGGATTTTCTCTTATTGATTGCTGTTCATGCCACAGAAAAAGGGATCTGTTGAAGGACAGCCTGTTAAAAATATAGGAGATTCGACAGATTTTCCTTGTTGTAAATATAGGTGGGGAAAGAGGCTATTTCCCCCCCAATGTTTAGTGTATTTCTTAAATGTTTGCTTGACCAGTGTCCCAACCCCAAAAGAGGGGGGGAAATGTAGCAAGGAAGATGAAGTATCATTCAGAAACGTTGTTTTAGCATTGTTATAAGAGACTGTAACAGTATGATGTTGTTTTTAAATATTGTGTTTCGTTTTGCATGCCTGTTGCTTGATAAAATCGGACGTCTGGGGCCTGGCTGATAACTGTACCAGGAATAACCGAATAAAAATATTTGGCTGGTGGTACTCTTGGGAAGAAGAGTTGATAGCTGTTGGGAATGTAATTCACTCCTAAATACAGTTAGTCCTTGGTTTGTTTAGACACCGTTTGAAGTAACAATGGCAGTGGGAAAAGTGACTTATGATCATTTTTCACACTTATGACAGTTGCATCATCCCCGTGATCACGTGATTTACACTTGGATGCTTGACAGCTGACTCACATTTATGACGGTCGCAGTGGTCCCTTCCTAGCTCTGTGATTCTGTGATCTAAATGTAGATCTGTCGGAACTATGGAAATCTTCTGAAACGCCCATTGTTTGCCGCCTGAGATTCTTGCTTTACTCTGCTTCGCCCTCAAGCCAGCTTAGCAAAGCTGAACTACCGTATGATCCCTGTTTACCAAAAAAAAAAAAATTGTAGAGGCTTTTGGCACCTCAGCATTTAAAACTCTCCAGAGGAGCCATAATTAGATGTTGGGCAGATGGCAAGTGCATCAATAAACTCCCCAGAGAAGAGATAATTGTGTACTCAGAATAGATCCTTTGTTCTTTTGGGGGAGGGGGTTAGGGTTAGAAATCAGACAGACCGTAGAAAGACTTGGTTTATCCAGAACACGGCCCACTATGGGATTTTTAGGGACACACACACACACACACACACACACACAGAGAAATAATGAGCTGCAAAAATTTGGCTGATCTCTAGATGGCAGCACCAGGTCCAGTTTTCTATCCATGCTCGTTGCCCTCTAGTGTTGGCCTGGTGGGTTTGCAGCTCATTTGTGATAGTGCTAACGCGCTAATATCACTCTCTTGAGTGATAACGCTCCTTCCTTAGTTTGGGAGAGTTCTGCGGGAATGTAGCAAGGAAATTTGGTATCTGCAGGTAAGCTGTTCCAAAGGAAGGGCGCCATCTTGGAAAAGGACTTGTTTGGGAGGTGCCTCCTGTGGGAAAACAGGAGGATCCCTTTGATGACTCCTGAAGCATGCAATCTATCAAAAATGCATGACACAAAATTCTGGTATGCCCTTTGCAGTTAGTAAATCCCGGACACTTTCTCCTTGCTTTCAAAGTCTTTCAAAATCCCTATTTTGTTGCACAAGCCCAGTTAATCCTGTTGCGTCCGGGAGAGATTTTTTATCATTTTCCTTTCTGCAGAACTCGTCCTGCCTCTTAGAACAATAGCAGTGACTGTGAAAGGATTGATGAAAATAAAAAAAACAGCCGTAGCATTTTTCTCAAGAAATCCTGCAGCTTCGGGGAAAATTCAGAGATCTTAATTGTGCCCGTTTCTTCGTGTGTGTACCGGGTGTTCCTGAGCTACGGAGGTGCAATGTGGTATAGAGCTTGGCATTCAGCGTTGTTAGACCCTCCAGTTTCGTGCTGCCTTTGTGAATCGGGCAAGGTTCCAGTCCCTATGACTGTGCATTGAAAACTAGAAAAGTATTGCATGCCTATTTCCAGGTGTGTGGACTTCAGACCCCTGAATTCCACAATCTGCTGTACAAATGGGCAATAGGTATTTCTAGGACTAGAAGTCCATTTAGATTGATAGAAAGTAGTCTAATTACTCATTCTATTCTATTCTATTCTATTCTATTCTATTCTATTCTATTCTATTCTATTCTATTCTATTCTATTCTATTCTATTCTATTCTATTCCATTCCTGTTATTCTATTCCATTCCATTCCATTCTGTTCTATTCTATTCTATTCTATTTTTCTCTATTCTATTCTATTCTGTTCTGTTCTGTTCTGTTCTGTTCTATTCCATTCTATTCCTGTTATTCTATTCTATTCTATTCCGTTCCATTCTATTCTATTCTATTCTATTTTTCTCTATTCTGTTCTGTTCTGTTCTATTCTGTTCTATTCTGTTCTATTCTATTCTATTCTATTCTATTCTATTCTATTCTATTCTATTCTATTCTACATTTCTCTATTCTGTTCTGTTCTGTTCTATTCTAATTCTATTCTATTCTACATTACTCTATTCTATTCTATTCTACATTTCTCTATTCTATTCTATTCTATTCTAATTCTATTCTATTCTACATTTCTCTATTCTATTCTATTCTAATTCTATTCTATTCTACATTTCTCTATTCTGTTCTATTCTACTTTTCTCTATTCTATTCTATTCTGTTCTGTTCTGTTCCATTCTGTTCTATTCTTCTACCCTACCCTATTATTCTATTCTAATTCTAATTCTATTCTCTGTCCTAGGTTGGTAAAAGGAGGGCCCAGGTTGTTGCGGGGCAATAGGCTGATTCTGTAAGAGGGCTGTAAAGCAGTGTGAAGCGGTATATAAGTCTAAGTGCTATTGCTACTAGGCATGTTCGCCACCTTGAGTTAGCTAGCCTGCCATAAGATGGGATAATAATAATTTTTAAAAAACTTAATAAATAAACCTCAGAGCTGTAGTTTGAGTCAGCCCAGAGCTGTAGTTATAGCACACCTGACCGAGCACCGTAACCAAGGAACCAGTCCTCTGTCAGAAGACAAGGCAGCCAGCCGAGCAGGTGGTGCTGTTGAAGGTCACCCTAAGAAACCGCCAAGCCGAGGCAGGGAGGACGATTGGGAGCAGAGGAGGAGGAGGAGGAGGAAGAGGAGGAGGAAGGGGCAAAGCTTGGCCCTCTTCCTGAACCCACCCACCCCACCCCGCCTCCCAGGGATGTGATCCATCGTAACCAAAGACAAACCCGATCCTCGCTTACTCAACCAGGAAGGATTCGCCTCTCCACCAAGACCCAAATCCATCCTCTCTGGAAAGGTACCCGTTTCTGATTTCCCCCCCCCCCCCCCGCCCTCTCTTCTGAAGCTCTCAATCTGGGGAGTGTGGGGTGTGCGTGTGTCTGTTGCAGTTGTGTGTGCATGCAAGAGAGAGACCCCCTGTCTGTTCCCAATGGCTGACAGACCGGAGGAGGGGGGGGGAGAAGAGAAAGCAAGCTTTTGTCTCTTTCTCCCTTCCTTCTCTGTTTATCAGGGAGAGAGAGAGAGAGAGAGAGAGAGAGAGAGAGAGAGAGAGAGAGAGAGAGAGAGAGAGAGAGAGAGAGAGAGAGAGAGAGAGAGAGAGAGAGAGAGAAATTGAGGAACTAGAGGGGGAGGCAGATTTCAGAACAGCCGATCTGAGAAAGGGAACGAGGTGTGTGTGTGTGTGTGTGTTGTTCAGAGGCAGGAATGCCACAAAAAATCTGTGTCTCCACACACTGTGGTCTTCTCCTCTCCTGAGCTGCATTCCGGTGTAGTAGAAACGACGGGAGGCGTTTTTGCCCAAGAAAGAATGGAATGGAACAGGTCAAGTTGGTTTACATGTTGACGGAGACTCTAAAAAGACTTCATTGGGGTCAAGGTCGGGACTTCATCCTTTGTGGGGAGGGGGGGAACCCTCCTCTCTCTCTCTCTCTCTCTCTCTCTCTCTCTCTCTCTCTCTCTCTCTCTCTCTCTCTCTCTCTCCTTTTGAAAGACAAGGCAACAGCCTCTGCTGTCCTTAAACACCAGTTGAATGGCGCGGCCTCGATCCTTTGCAAGGGCTCCTTGGCACGGCTGAACGCTTCTGATCTTGGAATGCTTTTAAAGCTCTCAAATTCCCTGTCCTAGAAGTCCCATTCTGGAAATAACTTTCTGTGGGTTTGGGTCTGCTTAATTTGTTTGTTGAAAAGATGCTAGTTACATAAATTGCTTTCTCTGATGACGCTGGCAGAGGACCAGCGAAAGCTTAGATTAGGCAGATATGCTTTAAACAGTTACTTTTTATTGATTATTATGATCTTTTAGCAATAAACGACTGTTTTTTTATCCATCCCGGTGTTCAAAGAAGGAACGAAAGAAGGAAGGATGGATTTGCTTGAACAGGAAAGACAGGAAGGGTTATTTGCAGGAAGAGAGAAAAATGGGAGGGAGGGAGGGAGGAAGGAGGAAGGAAGGAAGGAAGGAAGGAAGGAAGGAAGGAAGGAAGGAAGGAAGGAAACAAGCAGGCTTATTTGCAGGTGAATTAATCTGCTCACCAGAATAGTAAAGCCTAACCAAAGTTCATGGGGCTTTTTATATGGCTCCAAATATTTAGAATATTTGCAGGGGAGGTGGTGAGAAGCAGGACTCTTCCAGGTATAGTTCTAGAGAGTGGACTTTAGTTCGTTACAGTTTTTAATTCTTGCAACATCAGCAAACAAACTTTGACACCTGATCCTGTGGTTTGCTCTGTGTTTTTATTTGTAATCAGAATTCAAGTAGAAGATTAGGGAAGTGAAACAGAGAGGCCTACTCATAAGGTAGTTTCACTGGATCTGTTGAGATTTGTTTCCTTAATGTCTCCTTTTTCCTGGTGTGCAGTTTTAAGCGTGGAAAAAACCCACGCGTCTATGTTTCATTTCAAGACATGGAGAAACCTGCTCATAATTTCTGGAAAATCAGAGGAGAATGACTTATGTTTTCCCTGGGACAGATAAGGTTAAGATTCAAGTGGATTTCTGAGGATCTTTTTATCCCCCAGCTTCTTGGTTTAGTTTACAATCCTGGCATTACTTAGACGTTTCCTTTGATCCGACTTGGATTCTTTGAAGTATGGCTGGCCAGGGAATTCTGGGTGTTGAAATCCATCCATCTTAAAATTTCCAGGGTTGAGAAACACCGACTTAACCCGTCCGTATCGATTGCACAGAAAATATTGAATACCAGAAATGTGTTTTGGTGTGGACAACGCATTCGGGGTTCAAGGATAGGATTGATTGATTGACTCATTTTTGGCGACTTTGGGAGGTGATATGAAAAAAGGGAGGGAGAGAGAGAGGGAGAAGGAAAGAAAGAGAAAGAAAGAAAGAAAGAAAGAAAGAAAGAAAGAAAGAAAGAAAGAAAGAAAGAAAGAAAGCGGTGGGAAGAAAGAGAAAGGGGGAAGAGGGAGAGGGAAAGAGAGGGAAGAAAGAGAGAGGGAGAGAGAAAGGGAGAGGTAGCGTGAAAGAGAGAGGGAAAGAGAGAGAGGGGGAAAAGAGAGAGAGAGGGAAATAGGGAAAGAGAAAGAGAGGGAAAGAGAGAGGGGGGAAAGAGAGAAAGGGAAGAAGGGACAGGGAAAGAGATAGCGTGAAAGAGAAGGGGAAAAGAGGGAAAGAGAAAGAGAGAGGAGAAAGAGAGAAAGGGGGGAAGAGAGAGGGAAAGAGAAAGAGGGAAGAAAGAGAGGGAGAGAGGGAAAGAGAGAAAGGGGAAGAGAGAGAGGGAAATAGGGAGAAAGAGAGGGAAAGAGAGGGGGGAAAGAGAGAAAGGGAAGAAGAAGGGAAAGGAGAGAGGGAAAGAGAAAGAGATAAAGGGGGGAAGAGAGAGAGGGATATAGGGAGAGAGAAAGAGAGGGAAAGAGAGAGAGAGAGAGAGAGAGACAAATTCCATTTTAATTTGTGCACATTTGCAGATATTGACCTTCTGATAAGTCTTTAGCAAAGGCAACACTCCATTTGAAAACAAAGCCGGAAGTCCCGGTTGTGAACTTTGTGAAGGATGTCAGAATTTGCTGAGATAGCAGAGCCCGATCTGTTTAGTCAGAGAAAAAACAAAACAAAACAAAGAAAAACTTTTCCGAAAGACTGGAAACCTTATATGGACTTTTTTGCTGGAAGAAAAAAGACGAAGAAGGAAAAAAAAAGAAGAAGAAGAGATACGCTGATTGATCGATTGGAAGATTTTAAAAAGAGGTGGATGAAGGGAAGGGCTGAAGACTGCGTGAGATGGTAATTGTCTGTTGGAGAAAAAGTCAGAAATCGTATTTCATAAGTTTTGCTTCTTTCCTTTTTTTTCCTGGCATATTTGTCTCTTTTCCAAAAAAGAGAGAAAAAACAAATCAAGATTGCAATTGGTTGCACAGTTTGCCTAATGGCAAGCAATGATAGCTTGAGTGACATCAAGGGTCTAGTCCTCATGTTCCTGTTCCATGATTCCAGGTAGCCCTCGACTTACAGCAGTTCATTGAGTGACCGTTAGAAGTTATAATGGCAAAGACAAAAGGAGAATCAGAATATTATCCAAGCTGGAATTTATTTTATAAATGGTTAGAAGAGAGAAACAAAGAGTAGGATCTGACTGTGTA
Organism: Vipera ursinii; assembly: GCF_947247035.1. Classification (NCBI taxonomy): domain Eukaryota; kingdom Metazoa; phylum Chordata; class Lepidosauria; order Squamata; family Viperidae; genus Vipera; species Vipera ursinii. The sequence goes on from NC_139527.1 coordinate 6,143,789, forward strand.
TTAGCGTGTTATGAACCCAGTTCGCATGTTGTTTGAAAAACTTAACATATGTATGTAGAGATTAAAAAATAACAATAATTTTTTTTTAAAAAAAAGAAGTAGTAGTTATAACGGCACTGGAAAAAAAGTAACTTAGATGGAGAGTTAAAGTCCGATAGAACTTAATGTTTTATTTTTGTTGTTAGCATATTTTAGTTTATGTTTGTATTGTTACACCCTGTATTCAGCTCTGGGAAGTCGGGGAGGGGAGGGTTTGGGAGAGGGGAGGGGGAGGAGGGAGTTTATTGTATTTAAAAATGTTTGTAAAACTTTTGAATAAAAAAGAAAAAAGTAACTTAGCACTGTTTTTCACACGGCCGTTGAAGCGTCCCCACGGTCACGGGATCGAAATCCAGAGGCTTGGCAACTGACTCATAGTTATGACGGTGGCGGTGTCCTGGGGTCACGTGATCCCCTTGGACGACCTCCTGACCTGCAAAGCCAACGGGGAAGCCAGGTTCCCTTGTGTTCCGAACTGAGCAACTGCGTGGATTCACTTAACAACTTGTAGCAAGAATGGTTGTAAAATAGGGCAAAGATGACTTAATATCTTAAGAAGGTATGTTAATTTCTTCTTCCTCTTCTTCTTCTTCTTCTTCTTCTTCTTCTTCTTCTTCTTCTTTTTCTTCTTCTTCTTCTTCTCCTCTTCTTCCTCCACCTCCTTTTCTCCTTTTCCCTCTTCTCCTCCTTGTCCTCCTCATCTTTCTTCTTCCTCCTCCTCCTCTTCTCCTCCCTCCACCTCCTCCTCCTCCTCCTCCTCCTCCTCTTCTTCTTCTTCTCTTCTTCTTCTTCTTCTTCTTCTTCTTCTTCTTCTTCTTCTCCTCCTCCTCCTCCTCCTCCTCCTCTTCTTCCTCCACCTCCTTTTCTCCTTCTCCCTCTTCTCCTCCTCCTCTTCTTCCTCCTCCTCCTCCTCCCTCCACCTCCTTTTCTCCTCCTCCTCTTCTCTTCTCCTTTCTTCCTCCTCCACCTCCTTTTCTCCTTTTCCCTCTTCTCCTCCTTGTCCTCCTCATCTTTCTTCTTCCTCCTCCTCCTCTTCTCCTCCCTCCACCTCCTCCTCCTCCTCCTCCTCCTCCTCCTCTTCTTCTTCTTCTTCTTCTTCTCCTCCTCCTCCTCCTCTTCTTCCTCCACCTCCTTTTCTCCTTCTCCCTCTTCTCCTCCTCCTCTTCTTCCTCCTCCTCCCTCCACCTCCTTTTCTCCTCCTCCTCTTCTCTTCTCCTTTCTTCCTCCTCCACCTCCTTTTCTCCTTTTCCCTCTTCTCCTCCTTGTCCTCCTCATCTTTCTTCTTCCTCCTCCTCCTCTTCTCCTCCCTCCACCTCCTCCTCCTCCTCCTCTTCTTCTTCTCTTCTTCTTCTTCTCCTTCTCCTCCATCTTCTCTTCCTTCTCTGCCTTCTTCTTCTTCCTCCTCCTCCTCCACCTCCTCCTCCTCTTCTTTTTCTTCTCCTTCTCCACCTCTTCTTCTTTTTCTTTTCTTTTCTCCTCCTCCTCCTCCTCCTCCTGTATCTTCTGAACATCCTTTTACTACCTTGCTGATACAAAACCCTCCTGATCACAAAGCATTTCTCTCTTTTTTGACAATTTCAGCCCTGGGGGCAGCAGTCTTTCCTTGTTTGCACAAAGCCCGCTTCGTGGCGAAGCCTATCTCGGCACGAAGCCCGCCACCCTGGTGCAGACTCGGGCACCCAGCTCTGCCTTCCCAGCGGAGAAGGCAGATCTGCTCTCTCACCGTGATGCCAGCAGCAGCTGCTAGAGCTTCAGCCAAAAACAACAACAGAGTAATCTTGGTTAGGGGAAAACAGCGGGGCTGGTACACCAGGGAACGAGATCAGGCTAGAGGCCTTTAGCAACTCCGAGGGGGGAACTCCAAAACCAGACAGAGCTAAGTCATGGGAACAAACGAATACATACCGTCCTTGACTTACGCCCGTTTGCCTAGCGCCCGAAGTTGCGACACTGGAAAAAAAAGGGGCTTATCACCATTTTTCACAACTTACAGCCATTGCAGTATCCTCATAGTCACGGGATCAAAATTCGGACGCGTAGCAACTTAACTCCCTAGTTACGACGGTCGCAGCGTCCCGGGTTCCCGCGATGCCCCTTTTGCGACCTTAGGACAAGCAAGAGTCCATGGGGAGGCCAGATTCCTTTCGCAACCTGGTTACTACTAACTGAGCAGCTCCAGCGATTCCCTTAACAGCCAGAGCAAGGAGGGTCGTAAAACGGGGCAAAACCCATTTAACAACTGTCTCGCTTAACGACAACAAAAAACCCTCGTTGGGCTCAAATGTGCTTGTAAGTAGAGGATCGCCTGTATAGATTTCAAAATGAGGACCCAGATTGTTGGGGGCAATTAAGCTGACTTTGTAATAATGCCGCTTGGGGTGTGTGTGAAAGCCCTAATAAGCAGGCATATACATAGAATGAAGGCTACTGCTAAGCTTGTAAGCCGCCCTGAGTCTTCGGAGAAGGGCGGGATATAAATAGAATTAAAAAAAAGAAAAGAAAGGAAGTTTATTGATAAGGCTGAACTTGAATGACCATCAAATGTCTAGAAACGCTGGCAGGGCCTGAGTCATTCTTTGATAGCAATCCGCTTGTTAAGTAAGGAATGATATGTACCCGGAGCCACCTGACGCATGCAATATTTTAATCTTTAACTGACCTGACCCAGCATTTTAATTCTTGCAGGCTTCTCAAAGTGTGGTGTAACTCTATAGATAATTATTTTTTTAAAAAAAACACTATTAGTCTTTTTTACTTAGTTGCTTATGAACGGCTGTAGAGGAGATTCTGATGCTCTTCTAGACATTGGTGGGGGATGGGGAAGGTAGTGGCCTGGGAGCACAGAGATCTGAGTTCTAGTCCTCCCCCTCCCCAACTGTTGAATTCTAGTCCCCTCCCCACCATCTGCAGAAGCTCCTGGATTCTCTCCCAGAGACAGTGTGGGGTAGTAGAGAAGGTGTTGGATCAGAACTGGGGAGATCCAGATTCTAACAGAGAATGTAGGTAGCTCAGGGCTGAACTGTGGGGTCCTTGGTGCTCTCTGATCTTGGTTGTTTTCTGGCAGATGTTTCATTACCCTTGTAGGTAACATCATCCGTGCTAGAAGGGAGTCGTGTTTGCAGAGTGAAGGAGGAGAGGAGGAGGAGGAGTATGGGATCCTTGGTGCTGTTTAAGCTTGGCTGCTTTCTGGCAGATGTTTCATTACCTAACTGGGTAACGACATCAGTGCTAGAAAAGAGTGGGGCTTGCCTCTGCTTATACCCCAATACAATACCCCAATCAACTCAACCACCAACTCAAGTAAACAACAGCTTAATCAAGAAACCACCAAGAAGAATGACAGGGCAATGTAAATAGAACAGCAAACCCCACTGCCTTCTAGCACTGATGATGTTACCTAGTTTGGTGATGAAATGTCTGCAAGAAAACAAGCAAGCTCAGAGAGTGCCTAGGACCCCATAGTCCTTCCTTCCTTCCTTCCTTCCTTCCTTCCTTCCTTCCTTCCTTCCTTCCTTCCTTCCTTCCTTCCTTCCTTCCTTCCTCTGCATAAATTCCACTCCCTTCTAGCACTGATGATGTTACCTAGTTTGGTGATGAAATGTCTGCAAGAAAACAAGCAAGCTCAGAGAGTGCCTAGGACCCCATAGTCCTTCCTTCCTTCCTTCCTTCCTTCCTTCCTTCCTTCCTTCCTTCCTTCCTTCCTTCCTTCCTTCCTTCCTTCCTTCCTCTGCATAAATTCCACTCCCTTCTAGCACTGATGATGTTACCTAGTTTGGTGATGAAATGTCTGCAAGAAAACAACCAAGGGCCCTCGTTGCAGTCTGTCTGGTGGAGAAAAGGAATTAGCCTCCAGAAATGGAAGCAACTCGGATGACGTGGTCCTTGCTGCTTCTGCAATGTGGTTTGGGAAACTCAACATCTGAGGACCTGAATAAAGAGATGGGTGAACAAATGCCCATTGTGTTGCAAGGCCATGTCTCCATAGCAACTTTAATTATATTCTGAATTAAAAAAGTGCTCTGCATAATAGCATGAATTTTAATGAGAAGGGGTAGAACTGTGCTGGCTGCTGAATCTTTCTCCACCCTGCATCTAGTCAGACATTGTCTTACACCAAGCAACCAAGAGGAGCAGAAATATATTCAATTTCCGCCATGCAGGATTTCCTGCTGCCTGCAACCTTGCTTTTAAAATGTGACTAGTTTAGATTTTAAGAATTTGGGGGTATAAATTTGGGCAAACAACCGGCCCACAGAGATTTGCAAAGTTGCAGCTATCTCAAGGACTAAAAGCATGTCCTGTTGTTCTGTTAGCCTTCTCCTGCTTTTTTTTTTTTAAAAAAAATTCTTTGGGGTTTAATTCACATGCTTGCAGCCCAGCAAAAAGTTGTCAAGACACCAAATGTCTAGAAAAACTGGCAGGGCCTGAGTATAAAGGTCATTCTTTGATAGCGGTCTGCTTGATAAGTAAGGAGGAATGATATGTACCCGGACGCATGCAATATTTTAATCTTTAACTGACCTGACTCAGCATTTAAATTCTTGCAGGCTTCCCAAAGTATGGTGTAACTCTAGATTTTAAAAAAACAGCACCTTTCTTAGTCTTTTTTACTTAGTTGCTTAATTACGAACTGCTGTAGAGGAGGTTAGACATTGGTGGGTGATGGGGAAGGGAGTGGACTGGGAGGATAGATAGATAGATAGATAGATAGATAGATAGATAGATAGATAGATAGATAGATAGATAGATAGATAGATAGATGATAGACAGACAGACAGACAGATGATAGATATAGATAGATAGATAGATAGATAGATAGATAGATAGATAGATAGATAGATAGATAGATAGATAGATAAGATAGATAGATAGATAGAAGATGGAAAGATGGATAGATAGATGATAGATAGGTGATGATATGGATGGGTGGATAGATGATAGATAGATAGATAGATAGATAGATAGATAGATAGATAGATAGATAGATAGAAGATGGAAAGATGGATAGATAGATAGATGATAGATAGGTGATAAGATAGATATGGATGGGTGGATAGATGATAGATAGATAGATAGATAGATAGATAGATAGATAGATAGATAGATAGATAGATAGATAGATAGGCAGGCAGGCAGGCAGGCAGGCAGGCAGGCAGACATACGCACACACTAGAGCCTTTTCTGTCTTCTCCACTGAGCTTAGCAAGGGGACAAATTCTCTTCTGGATTGAACAGTACGATTTCATCCTGTAGTACATTACATTGTCACTGAATGTCCACTGTTTCTATTTTTAGAGTACCTGCCGATGCAAAACGTGTACATTATTTGCACACAAACAGGTGCTGTCAAACCGTAAGCAGAAGACATTTCAAGCAAAAGGAAGCTTTTGGGAGGATTTAAGATCTCCCTGAATTCATTCCTGTCTTGCAGAGGCTCTTCCTTAAAAGCCCTACCGCGGAGGCTTTTCCATCTCTCTGCCACCTTAACGGATTCTCTGATTTCATCTCTCTCCTCTCTCTCTCTCTCCTTCCAGATGTTGGAAAATTGGATTTTGACCATCCTCGTTTCGCTAGGCGTTGGCTCCGTTCTGGTCCTGGTGGCCACGATTTTGCTGGTCAAGCATAACGTCCACGCCAAAATCTTCTGGAACGAGCTGGTTTTGGAGAAGATCACCAACTTCGTCATGGATCAGAGCAAAGAGCAGAGGATTTTAAATTCGGTCTCGTACAACGCCGTCAAAGGGGATCCGGAGAGCGTGTTGAAGTGCATCGATAAGTACTGTGGCCAGTATGAATGGGCCATGAACGTTGGGGACGAGAAAGGTAACTAACATTTCACCTTCTTTTAAGAGTTTTTTTTAAAAAAGATGTCAGAACAGATAGAGTATTCCTAGCTAACAGCCTCTGTTTTAGATTAGCTGGCTATTTAACAAGTTGCCTTCTCTTTTGAGCTGGTTAAAAGGAGAAACGGAAATACGTAGATCGGGGGTCAAAGAAACAGAGAGGTGAAAAGCAGATCAAAGCAAGCAAATATGTAGTCTTCCACTTTCGACAATTCAGCCCGAAATTTCTGCTTCCCAACGAGACATTTGTTAAGTGAATTTTGCCCCGTTTTATCATCCCCCCTCCTTTTTTGTGTGTGCCAGAGTTGTTCAGCGAATCACTGCACTTGTTAAGTTAGAAACACGGTTGGTAAGTGAATCTGGCTTACCAAATTGACTTTGCTCGTCGGAAAGTCATCAAGTTGATCGCGTGATCCCCGGGGATACGGCAATTGTCATAAATGTGGCTCAGTGGCCAAGCCCCATGTGGCCCTGGGGATGCTGAAGCAGTTGCAAGTGTGCAAAACGCTCACAAGTCACTTTTTTTTTATAAGTGCCGTTGTAACTTTGAACAGTCCGTAAATGTTAAGTCAAGGACTACCTGGTACTTGTGAATATTTTGAAATTTTCATTAGCTTCCCCCCTGTCTTTCTCTCGATTTCATATTCCCCGTTCTCTTGTTCGCAGTGCTTGTGATTTATTTTGGAGGCAAACACACATCCTGTCGCGCATTTTCAGGGGAGCTGTATCTGATATGAACAGCAGGAAAGACAACGGATAACGCTTGGGGTTTGTGTTTTGCACTAAGAAGGAATTAAATTGGCAAGGCGGTATAGGAGGAAATCTCTTCTGTTTCATTTTCCAAATTGAGAATTATCTGGACCTGGGCTTCTTTGAGTCCAAACATTTATGATCTAGCACCAAGCACAATTGTGGTTAGACATGCTGGCTGGGGAATTCTGGGAGTTGAATTCCCCACATATGAAAATGGGAAACACTGGTCTGGATGCTATCAAAGTACTACGAGGCTCCTGATTTTTTGACACCCTGGGCCAGTTTTTCTGAAACTTAGCATCTTTTTAAGACATGTGGGCTTGCAACTTCCAAAGCTTCCCATCCAGTATGTTGGGAGTTGGAAGTCCATGAATGCTAGCTGAGGAATTCTGGGAGTTGCAAGTCCACGCATCTCAGTGTGGCCAAGTTGGAGAACACGGCTCTTCCCTACAGTAGGAAAAGAAATGTCACATGTCGAGATGTAGCAAATCCTGAAATCCATCTTAAATCTTCAGAGAAAGCAAAGTCCATTTGCTCATTTATTATAATGGCAAATTGTTCTTCCCTTGTATGGAAAGAATGGAATGGAAGTAGACTAGAATGGAATGGAAATAGAAGAGAGGAGAGGAGAGGAGAGGAGAGGAGAGGAGGGAATAGTTGGAAGGGACCTTGGAGGTCTTCTAGTCCAACCCCCTGCTCAGGCTGGAAACTCTATATACCATTTCAGACAAATGGTTGCCCAATTTCTTTTTAAAATCTTCCGGTATTGGAGCATTCACAACTTCTGGAGGCAAGTCGTTCCACTGGTTAATTGTTCTAATCTCCTTTTTCTTATGAATCTCCCTAAAGTTTAGGATATGAAAAGGCTCCCACAGAATCGACAGAACACTTAATGGCTTAATTTAATGAAAACCAATCGGTTTCCCCCCACCCCATTTCTATTTTGTCCTCCCTAGGGTTAATTCTAGACAAAGCTGTCGAGGAAGCCGACCCGACTGTAGCTCTGGAGATGGGAACCTACTGTGGTTATTCGGCCATCAGGATCGCTCGCCTCTTGAAACCCAACGCTCGCCTCCTCACCATCGAATTCAACCCCGAGTTTGCCGCCATCGCGAAAGAAATCATTGAAATTGCAGGACTCAGCGATAAGGTCTGGATGACGCTTGTGTCGTGTTCTTCCCGGCAAGAGAGAAGAGAAGGATTTCATTGTTTAATGTGCCCAATTATTATTATTATTATTATTTTTTCCCTCCTTGCTTCTCGGTTTAGTTAGCAACTGATTCAAATGCAGAAATTGGACCAAAAATGGCAGTCGTTCTGGAGGAGCCCAGTCCTTATAAATCACAAGCCACAAGGCCAACGTTTGGAACACTCCATAATAAAACCATCACTGTGTTCTTACTATATTCTCTTGTTCAGTTCTGCTGCAAAACAATAACTCTGGAAATCATTTTGTATTTATAAAGGAGGATATTTGTAGCTGAGGGTTGAAATGAGGGGTACTTGTGGTTCTCTGAGCTGGGTGGGTTTTTTGCAGACATTTCATGACCCAACTAGGTAACATCATCAGTGTGAGAAGGGTTTGCCCTCTGTTTACATACAAGTATAGAGGAAAAGAAGAATATTCGCAGCTGAGGGTTGAAATGAGGGGTCCTTGATGCTCTCTGAGCTGGGTAGTTAGTTCTCTTGCAGGTGTTTCGTGACCTAACTAGGTAACCTCGTCAGTGCTAGAAAGAAGAGACCAAATCCCATTTCTTCCTAGCACTGATGATGCTACCTAGTTGGGTCATGAAATATCTGGAAGAAAATCACCAAGCTCAGAGAACACCAATGGCCCTACTGCCCACCTCTTCCTCTTCCTCTCCACTCCTTTCTAACACTCATGATGTTACCTAGTTGGGTCATGAAATGTCTGCAAGAAAACCACCAAACTCAGGAAGCATCAGGGACTCCTCATTTTGTATTGGCCTTTTTCTCTCCAGGAGAGCAGTCCTCATCGTTAGGCTACTTTAATTTCCCAAGAATGCTGCCTGGGCATTGGGAATCATTGTGGGAATAGCAGCCAGGTTTAATTTCCCACCATATCAAGAAGGAGAAGAATGAGACAGAAAAACTGAGACAGATCCCAGTCCAAGGATCCTTGCTCAAATCAGTTCGTTGCTCCTGCTTGCAGATAACCATCATTGAAGGCCATTCGCAGGATGTTATCCCTCAGCTGAAGAAGAAATACGAGGTGGAAACCCTGGATTTTGTCTTTCTCGACCACTGGAAGGAGAGATACGCCCCAGACACTATTCTCCTTGAAGTAAGTTATTTTTACGTTTGGAAAAATCTTAAGGGTTTGGACATAGTTTTCCTCTCCCCACCCCCACCCCCCATGAACACGTTTTGCATTTTTTGCAGCCTTATTAGGGATTCTGAGAAGTTGTTGTTTTCCCCTTCTTGAGCAGAAGTGTTATTCTGAGGCCCAAGGAGACGCCGAGTTGGAGGCGATTTGGGTTTTGCTTCTAAAAAAACCAAAAAGTCTGGTTGCCTTTGGGGGGGGGGCGGGGGGAAAGCACTTTGGGGACATTTTTCAGAGAGGTCTAAATTTTCCCCCCCTTCTTTCCTCTTTCCAGGAATGTGGCCTCTTGCGCAAGGGCTCCATCCTTCTAGCCGACAACATTATCTACCCAGGAGCTCCAGAGTTCATTAAATACATTCGGAGTAACAACCGCTACGAATGTACTAGCTACCCTACCTTTTTGGAATATATGAAGGTGGAGGATGCCATGGAGAAAGCCGTCTATATGGGATAAAGGGGAAGAGGCAGGGAAGGAGAACTAACTAGCGACTAGCCTTTCTATCTGTCCATGCAAGCCTAGGCAATTTAGTACTTTCGCTTTCACTTTTGCCAATTTGAGCCTTCTGCAAGTTTCAGAGCTGGTTGTAGATGGAATTTAGGTATCCTCAGCCGGGACTACTCAAGTTCCCCTTCTTTATACCTGAGTTTCTCAAATTTCAGCAACTTTTAAGATGGGTGGACTTCCCTACCCAGCATACTCGGAGTTGAAGTCTACGAAAGCTGGCTGGGAAATTCTGAGAGTTGAGGACCACCCATCTTAAAAGTTGCTGATGTTGAAGAACACTGCCTTAGGGAATCCCTTTCGTTATGGTTCCATCCTAGTTTTCTCTTTCTTTCTTTCTTTCTTTCTTTCTTTCTTTCTTTCTTTCTTTCTTTCTTTCTTTCTTTCTTTCTTTCCTTTCTTTCTCTTTCTTTCTTTCTTTCTTTCTTTTCTTTCTATCTTTCTTTCGTTCTTTTTCTTTCGTTCTTTTTCTTTCGTTCTTTTTCTTTCTTTCTTTCTCTTTCTATCTTTCTTTCTCTTTCTTTCTTTCTTTCTTTCTTTCTTTCTTTCTTTCTTTCTTTCTTTCTTTTTTTCTTTCCTTTCTGTCCTCACTGCTACCCCAGAACTAGACGTCAGCTGGCTTGATCGCTAAGGGTAAAGGTCTATTTTTGTGTTCTGCAAGGATCAATTAATTCCCCCCCTCCCAGAAATACAGAGTTTGGGGGCCAGGGGACGGACAAATTATCTCCTTTCCAAGAATTGGGGAATATTTTTTTTTGGTAAAATATGGGACAAAAGAAAAAGTCACCTTCAACTTTGCCGTGTTCTTCGAATGCTACTAGGACAATATATAGAAAAAAGTGATATCTTCATTAAAAAAAAATCCATGGCAGCAGTGATGCTCTGCTTAATAAGTCCAACACTGTAGCCCAGGCTAAAATCCACATCCTGTCTCTTGGTCACGTAATAAATGTGCTTCTTTTGTACAGTGGGACTTCATTTTCCCCCATGAAAAGGAAATGAGAAAAAGCACACACCCAGATAAGCAGGGATTAACACCAGACAAACAATCCAGCAGAAAGCAATATCCTATTCAAGGAAGTACCAAGGAGAAAATTATGTGCTAACCAACGTACTATAAACAGAATAAACCCCACATGTTATCTGATGATGTTATCTAGTCAGGTAATGAAATGTCTGCAAGCAGGCGGCCAAGCTCAGAGAGCACCAAGGACCATACTGCAATTCAGCCTGTGCATTCTAGGTGTTGTAGTCCTACTTATCCGGAGGGTCCTGGTTATAGAGATTCAGCTATGATTGCTCAGTAATAGAGTTATTATATCCACCTCAAAGTGACATACATTCTCCACGACTGACTTTTCAGATTTATACATAAAATAGGCAGCTTCCTCCACCACCACTTCCAGGAACTACTTGCAGCCCTGAGAAAGCATCGCTCTTTAAATTGATGCATTTCCGTTTCATCCTTAGTTTCTCTAAATTATTGCAAACCTGTGTACGTCTTTGCCCTCTTTTGTTCATTTCCAATTTCCTTGCATTCAACTCTCCCTCCCCACAAAAGGTTAGAGAGGCAGAATGTAACAGACAATTTAAAAAAAAAACAGCAAAAAGACTCAAGTGGTAAAGAACGAACCACAAATGCAACTTAAGACTCAAATATTTTCCAAGACAAATCTTTATCGATCCCGAAGTAACTTTCCTTGAAGAAAGTTGCCAACACGTAACATTTAAATCTTCTCCCAACCTCAGCAAGAACGTGCATTTTTTCCCGTTAATTCAGTCCCTAAATAATCCTGGCAATCCTAATGAAGACCAATTAGCTAAATGAGAAATATTGGCAGATCCTGGCAATTAAGTCAGTTTGCTAACACTTAAAAAGGAATTAGGAGCACCCTCAGTTTATTTAAGAGACATTTAATTTGGTTTAATAAAGTCCAGCAGAGGAAAGCTGGGATTTATTCACAGTGGCTCCTAAACGCGAGGAAAAATGTCAAACTCGGGACTCCATTTTTGATAAGTCAGAATAGAAATGGCACATTCCCTATGAAATAAAATTTGAGTCCCAGCTAAACCTTGCAGCTTGCTTGTGGCAAATACCTTGATGAGGGGGTGAGGTGTTAGATTGGTTTCCCACAATGATCTTATGTTGGCATGGTGAACACATTCCTGTCATCATTCCACCCTCCAAGTGTTTTTTTTTAATATCTTGCAGGGAACTTGCATTCCACAAGATAACCCCCCAATTGTGAACATCCAAATGCTATTTGCAAATAGTAGTTCGATTGTCTGGCAGGAACTTCCTGCAGCAGGCTTTTAAAATCCACAAGAATCAGCTCCTAAATTTCAAGCCCCAGATTTGTCTCTTTTTTAAAAAAAAAAACTCTTGGGAGAAGGAAAAACACTTTTCCGTATATTTTTTTTCTTTTCTTTTGCACACTCACCTTATAAAACAGAGCCAGCCACCTGCTTAAAGCCAAGAATTCATCACCACCATTTCTGATCATTATCAATCATCTTAAGACGGTTTCAAGGAAGGGAAGCAATTCAGCCCCCACCATACTTGAATTATCCTCAGAAGGGAGATGAAAGGAAACGGAAGAAGGCAAAGAGTGGTCAAAAGCAACGGGACAAAATGGCAGCTTCTGCCAAAGCTTAACCCCCATGAGTTTGAAAATCAGTTTCAGGCCAGAACAAATCACGTTTCCAAACAAATTTCCTTCCTGGTTTTAAAATTCTTTGCATCATCCCAGTCCTTTTTGTACCGAACTTCAGGCCAGTCCTGGAATAAATATCATCCAGTACAGTACAGAGGGGGAACTGGAGATCAGAATCTGCTTGTTCATAGTAAGAGAGATGAGAGGGAAGATCTCGAGAGACTGGATCAAGAGACACCACCTAACGAACTGCCAGATAAGAGATTGCATGGCCCATAGCTGTATAATGGAAGGAACAAGAAGTCCCAGAGAGAATCCTCCCTAATTTGGGGGCTTGTATAGGAAGGGGGGAAGAGCTGTAATTTCAGACCTGCAAGATTCTGCTAATCTAGCTTTACAATACATTTATCTGCCTGGGTTTCCTGCCTGATCTACTTAGTAAGGTTGATAGAGGGATTCCCACAAATTATACTTCAACCAAGTGGCGAACTGGATTCAGCCGGATATCCGAACCAACCACAACCTAATATCCGATGAATCGTTCGTTACGTCTCCATCCTCCCATCATGATAAGCTCCAAACCAAGAGAGAATGAGAGCCATAAAAGGGAAAATTAAAAGGGGAAAAAAAGAGAAACGCTTAATTTCCTCCCCTTACTAGTGGCTTCATGGTCGTATTAGCACACTTGGAAAGAAAGGAGAAGGTGGTGGTGGTGGTTTTTTTTAAATGCATATTTTAGAGAAAGTTGTAAATGATTATGTTAAAAGTAAAGGAATATAAAACAGATTTATTTGACTAAGGCTAAAATATGTACGTTGCTGTTTCTGGTAAATCTTAATGGACTTTTGCTGATTAGGATTTAAAGATTGGGAGCTTTTAAGAATTTGTTTATTGACAAGAGATTTGTAAAGAAGATATCCTTTGTTATTGTATCAAGAAAGGTGATAAGTTATTGAAATTGGTTGTATTTGTCTTGTATTTGTCATTTGTAAGCTTTTTCTTAAGTCTAATCCACCCATCCATTCGTTGCTCCATCAGTCATTCTACCATCCACCCACCTATCTATCTATCTATCTATCTATCTATCTATCTATCTATCTATCTATCTCTATCTATCTATCTATCTATCTATCTATCTATCTATCTATCTATCTATCTATCTAGTTGACAGAGGCACATTGCCCATGTCTCTCCCTCTCCCTCTCATATCTCTCTCTCTCTCTCTCTCTCTCTCTCTCTCTCTCTCTCTCTCTCTCTCTCTCTCTCTCTCTATATATATATATATATATATATATATATATATATATATATATATATATATATATATGTGCAAATTATTCAAATTGCTAATAAAGAATTTGGGAGGCTAGCCTCCCAAATTCTTTATTAGCAATTTGAATAATTTGCACAAATAATGAGCTGTCATAAGTTGACTAGTTCCTGCGGATAAGCCCTGAGCCGGGCCAAAACAGGAATGAAAGAGTTAATTAGCAAGGTCCACTCAAAAAAACCTTGACAAATACTTAAACATATATATATATATATATATATATATATATATATATATATATATATATATATATATATATATATATATATATATATATATATACCAACCATCTATTTTTTGCACTTTTTAAATGCATCTGTCTCCTTTTTACATTTTTATTAGCTCCTATTACTTTATCTTTGTATTTGTAAACTCTAATAAAATTTATTATTTAACAACTAAAAGGAAGGAGAAAGTATTTCCCTCCCCTCCATCAAAGACCCACGCTGAATGCCACAAACACCTGCCTGCCAAGCTCTGATTTTGCAGGGCAGGCCCAAAAGAACAGAGATGAGACATATTCGTTCCAGGCATCATTTATTGAAAACACACCAAATTGTTAAACCTACACACCTGGTTTTCATCAAGCATTCTACTCGTCAGGGTTACGGAAATGTCCTAGAGTGATATTAATACATTCGGATTACGTTTAGACATGGGTTGTGTGAAAGCAAAATCCGTTGCCCGCTCCCTATAGTCTTAAAACCAAACGGATCGGTTTGTTGTACAGTACAAATACAATGCAAAAAAAAGGGGGACCATCCACCCCACCCTCCAGCCTAAAACCACCGCATTAGTCTTAGGAAGGTTACAGAAAGACAAGTGTGGGTTTCATTTTAGGGTTAGGATCCTTCCCAACCCTTCACCGCATCCCTAATCCTCCCCCCTCCAACAAGAAAAAAATTTAAGGCACATGATTGTTACAAACACGTCAGTTTAGGGGGCTAGATGTTTGGTTTCCCACCATATCTTACATCGGGCGTGAAGGGTGAACACACACTCGCATCATCGGCCGTGTCCTGCGATCAAATTGCACGACCTTTTTGACGAAGCAAAGAGTCCACGAGGAAGCCAGTTTCACGTAACATCCGTCGTTTCTAACTTAACGACTGCAGTGATTCGCTGAACAAGAGGGTCACAAAACGGGGCAAAATTTGCTTAACCAAGGTCTGGCTTAGCAATGGAAATTTTGGGCTCATAAGACGAGGACTACCTAATTTGCTTGCTTTGAGCAGCTTTTCACACCTCTGTTTCTTTGACCACCCCCACCCCCCATCTACGTATTTCTGTTTCTCCTTTTCACCAGCTCAAAAGAGAAGGCAGCTTGTTACACAGAAGGCTAATTTAAAACAGGCTCTCGATTCTTAGCTAGGAATATTCCATCTGTTCCGACATCTTTTTTTAAAAAAAATCTCTTAAAAGAAGGCGAAGTGTTAGTTACCTCTCTCGTACCCAACGTTCACGGCCCATTCATACTGACCACAGTACGTATCGATGCAATTCAACATGCTCTCCGGATCCCCTTTGGCGGCATCACGTCCCGGGGTCTTTTGCAACCTTCTGACCAGCAAAGTCAATGGGGAAGCCAGCTTCACTTCACAACTGTGTTCCTAACTTCACAACTGCAGCGATTTGATTTAGCAACGGGCAAAAAAGGTCGAAAAACGGGACAAAACTCAACTTAACAAAGGTCTGACTTAGCAAACCCATTTGGGGCTCAATTGTCATAAGTCGAGGCCTGTCTGTTATTTTAATTTTACTTGCATATGCAACAAGGTACCGTGTTTCTACCTTACCTTCTAATTTTTCCTCACAAAACACGGATGGGCCAACCTAGACGTTTCAATTCTTTTCCACATTTTGTAAATGAAAACAATTCCAAAAAAAAAAAAAAATCAAGCTCAAGTGCACGACTAATCCAATTAAAAAGACAGAGTCCAAATCCTAGACTTTAAAAAACAAAGCAATGTTGAATGAGATTTGTTTTCTCCTAAATGTCAATTTTTATTTTTTTAAAAGAAGAGGCACATCTGAATTTCCCATTGGGAGGTATGTAAATATGTTTGTGTGTTTTCTTATCCAGTGCATTTCAACCTTAGCAACTTTTAAGGTGCGTGGACTTCAACTCCCAGAATTCCCCATGAGAATTGAAGCCCACGCACCATAAAAGTTGCCAAGATTGAAAAGGATTCTTCTAATCCATGTTGCCTGAATCTAATCTGTGCTGCCGCAGTCGCCTTACCCAAACCCCCAAAATTTTCCAGACGTTTGCAACGCTGATTGCAACCCACCCAAAGAACGCAAACACCGCACACTAGGGAAAATCGGACACAAAAGGTGCATTGCTGTGGGAGGAACATTGGCCACACAATGTTTGCATATTGGAAAACACAAAAGAAATGCACAAGGAAAAATGCATGCACGTTTTCATGCAGGCCGTTTTTATTTTTATTTTATTTTTTTCCCCCCAGGTTGGAGTTGCAAAGAAGAAAGCGGAAATGAAAAAAAAATTAGCCAGGCCAGATTGATAGGCACATGCATTTCTCTATTAATTCCTTTCCGATGCTGTCTGACTGGGTTAAATAACACCGTCCGCCCCAGAACTCTTAATATTTCGTCTACCACCTCAATCTGTTCACAAGTCTGAGCTCTAAAGAAAGCTTGTCTATTTTGGTTGGCAATGCCATGGCGGAGAGAACGCTTTGATCAAGTAAAAAACCCAATGCCTTTTGGTCAATTCAGGTCCAAGAATTTAGATAATGGATCCTCACAAGGCAACTATCTAAAGGTACAGAAGACATGTGGACCTCTGGCTGCAAAAGTCCAGAAGAAGAGATGATATTGACGGCCTACATTGTTGGGTTAGTTTTGTTGTTGTTGTTGCTGTTGGTCTTGTCAAAGTGCGTACTCCAGACCGGTGCTATATATATAAAGCTGTACACGGTATGGATTCTTTCGCCTTCCTATCCATGAAAACCCCAAATGTGAAGAAGACGCACCGAGGTGCAAGCGTGCAAAATGGATGCTTACGAGATCCTATCACAAGTGGTGAGACATTTGCTATCCTGATCACAGCTTTAAAAAAAAACCTGCTGAGACCACTTCAGCCTTTTTGAGGGTCTATATGGAAAAAAGGACTAACAAGGTGGAGATCGCCACCAGCATTAAGGAGAAATTTCCGGACAGTTAGAACAATTAACCAGTGGAACAACCTGCCTCCAGAAGCTGTGAATGCTCCAACACTGGAAGTCTTTTAAGAACAGACTGGACAACCATTTATCTGAAATGGTATAGGGTTTCCTGCCTGAGCAGGGGGTTGGACTAGATGACCTCCAAGATCCCTCCCAACTTTACTATTATTATTACAAATTTGGGCTCCTCCGGGTAGGAGAGACACCTGCCCGCTTTCCTACACAGTGTTTGAGTGTGGGAATCAGAAAGGAACAACCTTAGCAAATCAGGGGAAAAGTAATCCTCCTTGCTTTTATTCTGGATCTTGTGAGAAAGAACCATGTTTATTTATTTATTTTATTTATTTATTTTAATTCCATTTATATCCCGCCCTTCTCCGAAGACTCAGGGCGGCTTACAAGCTTAGCAGTAGCCTTCATTCTATGTATATGCCTGCTTGTTAGGGTTTTCACACACCCCCAAGCGGCATTATTACAAAGTCAGCTTATTGCCCCCAACAATCTGGGTCCTCATTTTACCTACCTCGGAAGGATGGAAGGCTGAGTCAACCTTGAGCCTGGTGGGACTCGAACCTGCACTAATTGCAGGCAGCTGGTGTTACTTAAGGAGGCATTAGCCCACTGCTCCACCAAGGCTCTAACCTTAGTAACTTTAAGGTATGCGGACCAGCATGCATGCTGGGCAATTCTGGGAGTTGAAGCACAATTCCAATGTTTGAGGGGCTCCTACAAAGATGAGGGCATCAGCCTATTTTCCAAAGCACCAAAAGGGCAAGATAAGAAAACCATGGTTGGAAACTAACCAAGGAGAGAAGCAACCTAGAACTAAGGAGAAACTTCCTAGCGGTGAGAGCAATCGATCAGTGGAACAGCTTCCCTCCGGAAGTTGTGGGGGCTCCATCACTGGAGGCTTTCAAAAAAGAAGACTGGACAAATCATTTATCTGAAATGGGTATAGGGTCTTCTGCTTGAGCAGGGGGTTGGACTAGAAGACCTCTGAGGTCCCTTCCAACTCTTATTATTCCATGTATTATGAAGTTCATAATATTACCGTTACTTGTCCCAGCTTCTGCCAACCTAGCAGTTCAAAAGCACGTAAAAATGCAAGTAGAAAAATAGGGACCACTCCGGTGGGAAGGTAACAGCGTTCCGTGCGTCTTTGGCGTCTAGTCATGCCAGCCACACGACCACGGAGACGTCCTCGGACAAGTGCTGGCTTTTCGGCTTTGAAACGGAGATGAGCACCGGCCCCTAGAGTCGGAAACGACTAGCACGTATGTGCGGGGGGAACCTTGACCTTTTTATTAGCTTTCTTTGGCATCTAGTCATGACCACGGAGACGTCCTCGGACAAGCGCTGGCTCTTCGGCTTTGAAACGGAGATGAGCACCGGCCCCTAGAGTCAGAAACGACTAGCACGCATGTGCGGGGGAACCTTTACCTTTACGAAGTTCATACATCTTAAAAGTTGCTGAGGACTCACAAACATCTCCTGATCATCCTCCTAAGTGGTCACACAAGCCCTAGAAAGGGCTTTGCAGCCACTGAACAAACTTGAAGACAGAACTTTGAACTCACTTAGCTTCTTCCTCTTTTCCAAGGCGATGGGGGGTGGGGGTGGGGAGAAAGAACCCAACAACCAAAGTACAAAAGCTGGGATCAACTCAACGTTGGCTGACGGCTCAAAGCAAGCAACTGCTGAAAACTTTATGGAGATACCCCGGGCTGACCAAAGAAGTCCAGGAAGACCAAAGGTCTAACTCATTGCAAGCTACTTCATCCATTAGCAAGAGACACAAAAAGTCCAGCTATGATGCTAGACCTCACCAACCTCCGGAATGATATTTCTCCAAACTTTCTGAGCTTGGTTGTTTTCTGGCAGACGTTTCATTACCCAACTGGGTAACCTCATCAGAGCTGAATGCTAACACCGTGAGCACTGATGATGTTACCTAGATTGGGTAATGAAACGTCTGCCAGAAAACAAGCAAGTTGAAGGGAGCAGCAAATACCCCTCATTTCAACCCTGAGTTAAAAACATTCTCCTTCATTGGTATTTCTCCAAACTTTTGTGGACCAACAGAATCTAGACAGCGTGCGTACTGTCCACCCTGGATCCCTAAGACCCAAACAATGCAGAGAAGGTAATGGATGTTCTTACCTGACAGATGTTCACAGTTCCACAATGCAGAAATAAGATTACCGGGCAAGCAAAAACCCAGACTTAGCCAAGGTGTCCGTATTTTCCATCCAGAGAGAATAAAAAACAACAACAACCCTTTCCTATGTTTTGGATCAGCTGCACGTTGGATGACTCTTAATTTGGGGGGGAGGGAGGGGGTGGACAAAGTGAGGTATGTATTTCCCCCTCCCCCGTGCCAGATGTGTTCTGGCATCTATGCAGCCTACATTTCCGATTTTCTTCTCTCTGTACCATTTCTCTGCAATCGATTAACTTTCCCCATTTTTTTTGTTTTTACACCCATCAAACAATGAGATGCTACAAGAAATGTCTCCTGGGAATGCACACATCTGGAGGAAAAGAGAAAATGACAGAAAACAGAAATTACCGGGGAGAGGGGGAGGTTACTGCACTCTGCGGAGATCCCAAAGCTGCTTTTTCAGCAGGCAACTTCCTTTGGAAGCTCCACACCCAATTTGCACCACTCAGGTGACTCTGAGGACACAGATCAACCTCCAAGTGGCCTCAACGGCTCTCTAAAAGACTGCAAATGACCAGCCATCTGCAAGGAGTATAAATCCTTCCATTCTCTGCCATCCAGGCAGAGCTGAGGAAGCTTCTTGGATGAGAAGCAAAAGGTCTTCCAAGGAAAAACAAGAAAGTCCCGTTTCCTCTGGAAAAAAAAAAGCACCTTTGGGACAATTATGAGGTGGATGACTGAGAATCCCCATAGACACTCCGTGGAGAGTTTTTACAGTCAGAGAAGGGAATAAAACAGTTCCTTCTATTTTTTTTCTCTGCTTTATCTCCACGGCCCTTCAAAACCTCCTTCCTGCCGCAAATTATCAGAAGAGCTGAGTGATGGCTGGTTTTATTTTATTTTATTTTATTAGAAAAACAAAAACGCTATCCAGATAGTTCTCCAAAATGTCACTGGTCTCATGCAGGCTTTAAAAAAATTACAGTAGCAACCAAATCAGTATGATAGAGATAGTCCTTGACTTAGAACCACTCATTTACTGACTGTTCAAAGTTATAACGGCATTGTAAAAAAGTGACCGCTCTTTTTCACAACTTTTGGTCACGTGATCAAAATTCAGACCCTTGGCAACTGACTCATAGTTATGACGGTCGCAGTGTCCCAGGGTCATGTGATCCCCTTTTGCGACCTTCTGACAAGCAAAGTGTTTCTAACTTAACAACTGCAGGGATTCGCTTTGAATTGTGCTCGTCTGTCAGAGCACTGGCCTTTAAATACGTTTTGGTGTGATGCCAATTGGTATGAATGTTATTTGTTTGGATATTCCTGAGTCACTGTCTGGTTTCGGGCTGTTTGATTGAATGGTTGTTGTTGCTGGGCCGCAGTATTTGCATCACACAGACAGTACTTAACACCAAAGACTGTGGCCCAGCCACAACAACCATCCAATCAAAACAGCCCAAAACCAGACCGGGACTCAGAAATATCCAAACAAATAACATTCATTCCAATTGCCATCACATATAAAGGTATTTAAAGGCCAGTGCTCTGACAGACGAGCACAATTCAAAGCGCGCCGACGATGTCTCCTCGGATGGTGATGAAACGTTTGCAACCAAATTGCCCAGCTCAGAGCTCAAACCAACAGCCCAACTTAACAGCTGTGTCAGGAAAGGTCGCAAAAGGGGGCAAAATTAACAGCTGTCTTGCTCAGCAAGGGAAATTTGGGGCTCCGTTGCCGTAAGCCGAGGACTACCTGTATTGATTTCCAAACCCTAACCCTAGAGAGGAAGAAAATGACTTGAAAAGTGACTTTTAAGCCTCTTCCCTCCCATCAGCCTAAAACTCAGCAGACTCGAGTTTGCTAAAAAAAACCATGCAGATGAGTTTTTTTTCCTTTTATATTTTTTTTAAGAAACAAACGCAAAGGCGGAACCAAAACACCCTCCCCTCCAATTTTCCTATACAAAAAAAAGAAGAAAAAAGAAAAGACGGCTACTTGAGTTTTAAAGATGGTATAAAATGTACAGCTTCCGTTAAGAAAGTTGGTTCCCAGCTATCAAGAGTAGAAATATGAAAAAAAAAGCACCGTTCGAAGGAGTTTCGAATCAAAATTGATCCGTATGGAAAGGCTGACTCACCTTGCCTACCTCCTAAGCAGCTGGACGACGCTGCGAAGGTTTGTTTGTTTTTTTCAAATTACTTAAAAAGCAACTTGGAATTGAGATGTCGGAAGGGGAAGAAGTCTGAGTGGTAAATAATGTCTCTGTAATCATTCAAATTGCTAAAACAACACCGGCTTTCCCTGAATCGAAGTGTGTGTGTGTGTGGGGGGGGGGGAAATGCTTTTCTTTGCTACAAAGGTTATTTTACGTTTGGCAACCTAGTTTTTCTGCACAACAATATATAGAGATATAGATATTTATTTATATATGTCATTCATGTCAAATTTTATTTTTCTTTATACTCCAGAAGATACAAAGCTTTTGACGCTTGCTTCCCGCCCACCCACTCACCTAACCCCCTTTGTTAATATTTTCTTTCCCCCTTTTTTTTAAACGAATTTTTAATATATATATATATATTTTTTTACAAAAATGTGAGATGCTCAACGAATACAGGATTTTTTTGTGTGTGTGTTTTATTCTCCCTCCCGCTGTCCCCACCCTCACCCCTTTTCATGTTTAAATTACAAAGTACGCAGCAGGCACTGGGAAAAAAATATCCCTCAAATTAATCTCGCTGGATTGAAAAAAATCCAACAACGAAACAAAAAAAAGCCCAAAAACCACACACTTTCAGTAAATATCCGGCAACCAAATAATTTTTTTGACCACCCATGAAAGAGAGAAGCCATCGGAATAAAATCAAAAATCAAAAAAATAAAAATGAAAATCCAGCTTTTTTTTCTTTTCTTACCACAGTCATAACCCCAACAAAATTAACCTGGTTAAAACTCAAAAAGACCGCTACAGGAAAGTTCTCAAGTTACAATCGTTCATTTAGTGAGCGTTCGAAGTCACAGCCGCAACGAAACAGGGACTTCTGGTCGCGTTTCACCCTTACAACTGTTGCCGCATCCCCTTGGTCAGGGGTAGGCAACCTTGGCTCTTTTATGACTCGTGGACTTCAACTCCCAGAATTCCTGAGCCAGCCTGGCTCAGCTTGGAAACCTCTCCCTTTCCCCTCAGCATGGCTGGCTCAGGAATTCTGGGAGTTGAAGTCCACGAGTCATAAAAGAGCCAAGGTTGCCTACCTCTGCCCTTGGTCATGTGATCAAGATTCGGACGCTTGGCAACTGGCATGTACGTGTGACGGTTGCAGGGTCCCCAAGGTCATGTGATCAAAATTCGGATGCTTGGCAACTGGTTCCTACTTATGACGGTTGCAGGGCCTCGGGGTCATTTGCGACCTCCTGACAAGCAAAATCAGATTGACTCAACAACTGTACGATTCACTTAACAACTGGGGCCAAAATGGTTGTCAAATGGGGCAAACCTCACTTGCTTGGCTTAGCCATGGAAATGTGGGGCTGAGTTGCGGTGGCCCGACAAGGACTATCTGTACACAGCGCATAAGGGATGCGGCAACGGTTGTTAAGGGTGAAACGCGATCAGAAGTCCCTTTTCCGTCGCCGTCGTGACTTCACGCGGTCACCAAATGAGCGTCTGTATGCGTCGACTGAGTTCCAGAGGGCCGCTGAAACCAGAAACAAGCGTTTTTCACACACACAAATGTCACTTTTTCCTCACGGATACAACCCCAAGGACAGACTAAAAGCAGCATCCTTTTAGTCTGATGGAATTTACTATCAGGCCTCAGAAGACGGCCTGCTATTATCCAGACATGGGTAATTTTTTTTTGTTTTGTTTTTTTAAAACCAATCAACAGCAAGTATGTGTTTGTGTGTGTGCGTGTGTGTGTGTGTATATCTTAGTGAAAAGCAGAGTGAAAAATAAAACAGAGCAGATGGAAGGAAGTGGTTCCTGAAGAAAACCACAGAAAGAATTGACAATTTGGGGTTCGATCTGACCGTAAAATAAAAGGCTCTTCTTAAATCAGAAGCGCTGTCCATGGTAGACGGGTCGAGGTGGCTCAGGATGAGGGGAAATTAGATCAGCTTGAATCTCATCGGACATTAGAACCGCTTGGATATGAAGAACGACATCGTCAACCAGGGGGGAAAAATCAGCTACGGTGAGCTGAGATTTCTCTTTCTTTCTTTCTTTTTTTCGGAAGAGCAAAACTGCACATTGGTTCCCATGTCCAAAACCAGGGCAGAAAGGCAGATGATTTATATGCCAAGGATAATAGCGATAAGCCACGCGAGATGCCCTTAACTTGAAAAGCAGATTGGCGCTCTCACATCAAGGTTGGCATCTTCTTTTTTTTTCCCAAGCCTGACAGCCCCAACATTCGTTTGCATTTGGGTTTTCTTTCTCTCTTTTCATAAAAAAAACCCTCCAACTCGGCACAAACTCTGCGCTTCCCCCCGAGGATCCAAATGAAAACTTCAACAACAGCCCACCCCACCCCCCAAAAAAAAAAATCAAGAAAAAAGAAAAAAAAGGGAGAGGGAAAAAGAAAAACCCATCACTCTCCATCTTGGTTTTCTCTTTTAAAAATTCACAGGAAAGAGAGAAAGAAAGAAAGAAAGAAAGAAAGAAAGAAAGAAAGAAAGAAAGAAAGAAAGAAAGAAAGAAAGAAAGAAAGAAAGAAAGAAAGAAAGAAAGAAAGAAAGAAGAAGGAAGGAAGGAAGGGAGAGAGGGAGGGAGGGAGAGAAGGAATGAAGTAAAAGGAGGGGGAGAGAAGGGAGGAAGGAAGGGAAGGAAGGTAGAGAAAAGAAGGAAAGGGAGGGATAGAGGGAAGGAAAAAAAGGGAGGGAGGGAGGGAGGGAGGGAGGGAGGAAGGAAGGAAGGAAGGAAGGAAGGAAGAAAAAAGTGCCTTTTTTAATACCAATTATACTTATTGTCTCAAATATCCCGGAGATTTTCATTCAGAAAACCCTTTTGGTTCTTCCTTTCTCCCCACCTCCCCTTTCCTCTTCTCTCGACCTTCATCTCCCAATTTGGCACCATCTATGCCGGAAGAGTCCATGAAGAACTACATCGGGCTGACCTAAATTTGCCGTTCTCTTTTGGAATTGCGATTCCTCCTGCAGGGAGGGAGGGAGGGAGGGAGGGAGGGAGGGAGGGAGAGAGAGAGAGAGAGAGAGAGAGAGAGAGAGAGAGAGAGAGAGAGAGGGAGAGAGTGTTTTCCGTTCTGCCTTCCTTTTTTTTTGTTTCCTGGATGGGGAGATTTCCTTCCAACGCAGAACGGTCCCGGGCACGAGCGAGCCCTCCAGATTACAGTTGAGAGTTGAGTGGCTCTTCTCCTCAACCTTCAAGTCTGCAGCTTTGGCTGGCTTCACCGATTCTGCGGTCCAGAATGGCAGTGGTGGGTAATTGCAAACCTTTCTCGAGTTTGTATGTTTGTGTCTGGGTGTGTCTGTGTGTCTGCGTTGAGTCTTCTTTTGAGTCGAGGGAAACAATGGACAACGAGAAATCGTAAAACAAGCGGCTGGATTTTAGCCCTGCGGAAAGAAGGCAAACCAAGGATGGTTAATTTCAAGAACAGCGGCGGCGAGGCAGGTTTTGCAGCCAACAGATGGGAAGAGAGAACAGTATCGGCCCACCCACCCACCCACTCAAAACAAGCGTGTAGAGCAGAGGTCCCCAACCTTTTGGGCACCAGGGGCTGGTTCCGTGGAGAGAGGTTTTTCCACGGACTGGAGGGTGCGTGGTTTTGTGTGCTGCCTGCATCCCGCGGATGGGGCTTTGCTTGTTTGTGCGGACCGGTTGTTGGCATGCCGTGGCCCGGTACCGGTACATAGACCGGGGGTTGGGGACCCCTGATGTAGAGCATCCTCCCCTTCTTCAAACAATAACCCCAACCCCTAATTCTATCCCCATGGCGAGAGATGCCCCTTACGAGGTTAACTGTGCAATCCCGGCCTCTCCTCTCATTTCAAAACACTTATGATTTATTTTCACTTTTTCTACTCCATGGATGCTCCTTGTAAAAGCTACTATATATCCTGGTTGCTCAGCCCGGTGATTTTTCACGGCATCCCAGATCCTTATGTGCTCTGTCCACGTGGAAAGTTGGGGCGCGTCCCTCATGTGTTAGGATGGAGGCCTAACCAGCCTTGCCACTGAGAACAGGCATGAAAGTCACAAAGTCACACTTAGAACAAATTAACTAATGGAGTGGCTTCGCCTCCAGAAGCTCTGGATGCTCCATCACTAAAAGAAAAGATTGGCCAGCCGTTCTTCCGGAATGGTATAGGGTCTTATGCTTGAGCAGGGGGTTGGACTAGAAGACCTCCAAGGACCCTCCCAGCTCTATTTTTCTATCATCTATCTATATTATTTATCATCTCTCTCTCTCTCTTTCTCCCACCTCTATCATCTATCATCTCTCTCTGTCTATCTGCTCAATCTCTATCATCTATCTATCTATCATCTATCTATCATCTATCTATCTATCTATCTATCTATCTATCTATCTATCTATCTATCTATCTATCTATCTATCTGTATAATTTATCATTTATTTTCCTGCCTGTCTGTTTCTCTCTCTCCGTACCCCCTCTATTATCTTTCATCTCTATCTGCTCCCTCTCTATCATCTATCTCATCTTATCTTATCTATCTTATCTTATCTATCTATCTATCTCTATCATTTATTTTTCTATCTATATAATTTATCATCTATTTTCCTGCCTGTTTCTCTCTCTCTCTCCGTATCCCCTCTCTATTATCTATCATCTCTCTCTATCTGCTCCCTCTCTATCATCTATCTTATCTTATCTTATCTTATCTTATCTTATCTTATCTTATCTTATCTTATCTTATCTTATCTTATCTTATCTTATCTATCTATCTCTATCATTTATTTTTCTATCTATATAATTTATCATCTATTTTCCTGCCTGTTTCTCTCTCTCCGTACCCCCTCTCTATTATCTATCATCTCTCTGTGTCTGCTCCCTCTCTACCATCTATCTTATCTTATCTTATCTTATCTTATCTTATCTTATCTTATCTTATCTTATCTTATCTTATCTTATCATCTTATCTACCTATCACAAAAGCAAAAGCACTTAGACTTATAGACCGCTTCACAGTGTTTTACAGCCCTCTCTAAGGGGTTTACAGATTTCAGCCTCTGTTGCCACCCCCCAATAGTTTGGATCCTCATTTTACCGACCTTGGAAGGACGGAAGGCTGAGTCCACCTTGAGCTGGTCAGTATCGAACTCCTGGCTGTGGGCAGTCAGCTAGCCTGCAAGGCTGCATTCTTAACCCCTGCGCCACCGAGTTCTCTCAGTTGCCTTCTTTACATCTCTGCCTCTGTCTCAAAAAGAGCCCGACCAACGGAGAGAGAAAACAAGTCGCGATGCGAAGTCATGCTGAAACGGAGACAGGTTAATCACCGGGGCCAAGGATTGTGTGTGTGGGGAAAAACAACAACACACGAACCTACCATACATGCAATGTTAGACCCAGGAGTCAACAGGCTGGGGTTTAGAATCTCGAGTGTCCACCAAAGTCACGGAAGGCCTATTGCTCCTGTTAAGCGTTTTCCTATTTGTGTCATTCTGCAGCGGGGTGAGGGGGGGGGGAGGTGTTAAAGAGGCAAAACACAACAGATTAATCGATTAAACGGAACCAGCCAACACACACGTCCGTTCAAAAGGTCTGCAGGAAGCATTAGTGGCTGAGATGGGGAGTCACAAGAAAGAGAAACGGAGGATCCGAGGATTTGTGGCTGGTCCGTGGCAAACATCAGTCGTAACTGGGAAGGCCGAGCAGATCAGAGGAGCGTGGCTGACACGCAAAACATTGCTGGATATAGGTAGTCCTCAACTTACGACCGCAAGGGAGCCCCAAATTTCTGTCGCTAAATGAGACACTTGCTAAGTGAGGATTTTTTCCTCCCCCCCCCTTTTTTTACAACAGGAGTTCACCGAATCCCTGCAGGAGTCAAGTTAGACACACGGCCCTTAAGTGAAGCTGACGTCCCCTGTTGACTTTGCATGTCAGAAGGTCACAAAAGGGGACCCCAGGATGCTGCAAATCATCCTAATTAACGAGTCGGTTGCCAAGCATCCAGATTTTGATCATATGACTGTGGGGGAAGGCTGCAACGGGGCGAGGGGGCATTAAAAAGGCAAAACACAACAGGTTGTGTGAAAAAAACGGTCCTACATCACTTTTTTTGGGGGTGCTGCTGTCACTTTGAGTGGTAAGTTGAGGAATAGCTATACTCATGAACAAATACTGGAAATCAACAGCATTAAATTCCCGTGTACACGTGTGCATGCATCAGAATAAGTGCTAGACTTTTCTGTGTTACCACAATGGCTATAGCCAGTTTAACCAGAGTGTGAAATATGGCATAGACACCTCACCGATATTTCCTGCTTGGTGGACACCGGACCAAATGAACACTTACAAAGGTTACAAACACTTCCAATAGTTCGAGGCCAAATGTGGTTTGTCAGCCTGAGAAAGGTTGCACACACCAGGCTCAATGTGAAGAGTTTGTACCTGATATTTGACCCATTTTTGATCTATTTATAATTTGGGGAATGATTTTGGAGATAGCTAAGATGCCGTGGTAAATTTTCTATGAGTAGATTATAATAACAGTGTCAAGAATGAAACTTTGGCAGCTGTGCGCCTCTTTGTTTTGACTTGCCAGTAGAATTAAGGAAGGGGGGGGAGATGTTGTTTTAGAAGTGTGTAAAGCAGGGGTGTCAAACTGGTTGCACCAAGCGGAGGCCTTGCCCATCCCAGCTCTGGCAATGCGAAAAAAGTTGCTGTGACCTGGCAGGTTTGTCACCCATGGTGTAGAGGGAGAAAAGAAACTTCTAAGATTCATTGAAGACGGTGAAGCCTGAAAGCTTTCCAAGGACACTGCAGCAGGTGTGGGGAACAAGCAGACGGTTCCCATAACAAAGTGAAATTGTTTAGAGGGACTATGTGAGAGGGTAGGGCTTTGGCCAGAGAGACCATTGTTTCATTCTATGATCTGGTCTCTGGGAAACTCAGAGCTAATTTTGCTTTGACAGTCCCATGCTGTGTATTTAATAAATAGTAAGAATTTCAGAAAGGAAACGAACCCGGTCATTTATTAGTCTCCTCAAGTTGGATGTTGACAAACAGCTTGTGTTCAGAGAGTTTGGAAACTTTAAAATTGTTGTTCTTCCTATTAACTACTTTGTCATTAATATAACATATAGAAGATAGGTCAACAAGTTGCAAATAGGTGAGTATTTTAAAAAATTTGAGAGGGCTTGTTTCACAGGAGGCGAGAACTAACCTTGTAAGTAATATATTAGTATTCAACTGGAGGGTATAATATGTGTGTGTGTGTGTGTGTGTGTGTGTGTGTGTGTTTTATATACCTCTTTTAATATTTTGTGTTTTGTGCTTTTTTTTTCTTGGATGTTTTTTTTTGAGTTTGGTATTTTGTATTTTAACTTTGTTTTGAATAATAAAATAAAATAAATAAACAAAAATAAAATAAATAAAATAAAATGAAATGAAATAAATAAATAAAATTAAATTAATACATAAATAAAATATGATAAAATAAATAAAATATGATAAACAAAACAAACAAACAAATAAATAAAATAAAACAAAATAAAATATATATGAAGAGTTTGCCCGTCTTACAAGGGACAACGCCTTCCTTGCAACACTGCGATTGTCAGAAGTGTGCCGTGAAGACCAATAGTAAATGACTTCCTCTCCAACTCATCTCAACTCACACTGATGGCCGCCTAGAAGCGTACACATGCTCTGCCTTACTCCTTCCTGCAAATGCAGGGCAGACCAAATGTATCTTTGCAAGGAAACGGACTCAAAAGAGAGCTGCTTACCTTTAGTGGTTCCTTCTCTGAGGCATCGCCCATGTTGTCGTTGGTTTTGTATTTCCGCTCCTTGTCCCGGTGATCGATGGTAGAGTAGCCATCTGTGAAGAACAGAAGCTGGTTTTAAAGAAAGCAGTTGCCTGGCCCAAAATGAGCACCTTTTCAACTTGTTGAAAACCTATCAGAATTCAGATTTGGGCTTTGCCTATGTTCATGCCAACTGTATGCTACTCAAATAAAGATTCTTTGAGGTAAACAATGCCTCAAAGTTCTTTGAAGAGTTTCATCTGTCAAAACCATGACATTGCTTTTATCCACCATTACCTGGTCCAAGTTCATCCATTGGAATCATATCCTGGCTTCCGGTCTTCTCGTTATCTATAAAAAGGGAAAAAAAACAGAACTTAGTTTGTATGGGATCCAACTCCAGGACATCATTCTTGAAGAACAAAGAATTCTCTAAGCCAAGAGGGAAAGCTTAAGCAAGGGGGTCTTCAAACTTGGCCCTTTTATGACTTGTTGACTTCCAGAATTCCTCAGCCAGGTGCGTTGGCTGAGGAATTCTGGGAGTTGAAGTCAGAATTTTGTCCCCAACCATCTGAGTCCTCAGTTTACTGACCTCAGAAGGATGGAAGACTGAGTCAACCTTGAGCCGGTGGGAATCGAACTGCTGGCAGCTGGCAGCCAGCAGATTTTTTCCTGCAGTGCTGCCCTCTAACCCCCCTGCACCACCACGGCACAGAAATGCAATTAAATAAATAAAATCTCATCTCACTTGGACGCAGCCATAATTACGCCCTTGGAAAGACCACAGACCTTGACTTTTATCCACCAGAGGCAACGTGCTGTCATCATATCCAGATTTACAAGAGGTGCTTTTGGATCCCTTCGCAGTTGCTGAGGCAGACTAGAATGTTTTTTTTAAAAGGTAATTGTTAGCGGTTTGCGTACAACATTTCTTTCTCTCTCTTTCTTTCTTTCATCTATCTGTCCATTTATCCATCCATCCATCCATCCTTACTTGCTCGCTCTATCTATCTATCTATCATCTATCTATCTCATTGTGTGTCTGTCTGTCTGTCTGTCTGCCTATCTATCTATCTATCTATCTATCTATCTATCTATCTATCATCTATCTATCTCATTGTCTGTCTGTCTGCCTGCCTGCCTATCATCTATCTATCTATCTATCTATCTATCTATCTATCTATCTATCTATCTATCATCTATCTATCTATCATCTATCTATCTCATTGTCTGTCTGTCTGCCTGCCTGCCTGCCTATCATCTATCTATCTATCTATCTATCTATCTATCTATCTATCTATCTATCTATCTATCTATCATCTATCTATCTCATTGTGTGTCTGTCTGTCTGTCTGTCTGTCTGTCTGTCTGCCTATCTATCTATCTATCTATCTATCTATCTATCTATCTATCTATCTATCATCTATCTATCTCATTGTCTGTCTGTCTGCCTGCCTGCCTGCCTATCATCTATCTATCTATCTATCTATCTATCTATCTATCTATCTATCTATCTATCATCTATCTATCTCATTGTGTGTCTGTCTGTCTGTCTGCCTGCCTGCCTGCCTGCCTGCCTATCATCTATCTATCTATCTATTTATCTATCTATCTATCTATCTATCTATCTATCTATCTATCTATCTATCTATCTACCTACCTACCTATCTATCTATCTATCTATCTATCATATCCTGCCTTTATTGATTTTACAAGTAACTCCTAAGGTGGTGAACATACCCAAACACACCTTTCTCCTCCTATTTTCCCCATAACTGCCTATTTTCCCCATGATGCGGGTTGGTTTGAGAGAGAGTGATTGGCCCAAAGTGATTGGCTAAGGTGGGACTTGAACTCACGACCTCTTGCTGCTTTCTAGCTTGGTGCCTTAGCCACTAGACCAAAGTGGCTCTCAGCTCTTACTGCAATTCCCAGCTAGAGACTGCATGGGTTTTCCTTACCTGGAAATGAGACTTATTCCAGCCTTCCTTCTGCAAAACATTCCTTAACTCTTTGTAGCTCCAGGTCATTTGAAGAACGTGAGACGCTGCTTTCGTTTCTCTGGAGGACTGGCTGATTTGGGAGAGGCGGGAGAGGAAATACACAGGCCCCCCAAAAAGGAAAAACAAACATAAGTTGCAGAAGAACTGGTCAGCCATATCTGCAAAACTATTTCCAAGACGTTGCTCCTGGCTATTGCAGGGACATGGTGGAAGCCTTTCATGGGACTCTCCCGAGGGAAATTGTCCTGATTCACTCTGTCATCGCGGAGACTGATAAAGCAAGTCCGGGTAGCTTCATCAGATGAACTAAAGTTACCACAGATTGTAGAAGACAACTTCTACTTGCATAGAGCTTGCTATCGAACTGCTACTGTGTGTTTCCCCCAAAATAAGACCAGAAAATAAGCCCTAGCACCATTTTTCAGGATGCTCGTAATGTAAGCCCTTCCACCCAAAATAAAGCCCTGTTAAGATCGTCAGCCAGACGGATGCATTTAGTACCGTATTTCCTCCCAAATAAGACCTAACTGGAAAATAAGCTCTAATAATGTCTTTGGGAGTAAAAATTAATATAGATGGCCAGAGGCTGAGGCAAATGACAGGAGTCCACCCTGCCACGCAGTGCCTGGGCTCCAAAGCGCCAGAACTGAGACCATCTCCAGCAGGGCTCTTCAAACGTGGCCCTTTTATGACTTGTGGACTTCAACTCCCAGAATTCCTCAGCCAGCGTGCCTGGCTGAGGAATTCTGGGAGTTGAAGTCCACAAGTCGTGAAAGGGTCACAGTTCCCTCACGCTGGCTGAGGAATTCTAGCAGCTGAAGTCCACAAGTCATAAAAGGGCCAAGCTTGAAGACCCCTGATCTCCCGTATCATTCAGCCGCTGAGCCACTGAGAGCTTAAACTATAATTGTACTTATCACTGGTGCGAAGAGTATCAGAAGCCACTTTTTTATGTATGGACTTCAACTCCCAGAATCCCCCAGCCGGCCAACTCTTGCTAAGAATTCTAGGAGTTGAAGTCTACACCACATCCAGTGCCTGAGTCTAGGAAACCCCAGAGCAGATGATGTGATTAGAAGTCATCTCCTTTATACAATGTCTTTTGACATTTTTGTACATTACTGGAATTATTTTTTTTGCAGATGCGCACCTGGATTTGCTGATAGCCACCAGCTTCTGAATGCCTTGCGTCTGGATCAAGGACCGGGCATTTTCAGAACTGTCGGTAATAATTTCATGGATGGTGTTCAGGACGGCAACTATTGTGTCCTCTTCAAGGTTTTTTGAAGATCGCTGTTGCCGGCTAGGCAAATTTCTTACCAGTTCCCCCATGGCGTAGCTACCTGAAAAAATTAGAAGGCGTGTCTGTCATTGCAAACCGAATTTATTAACTTGAAAAATAAGGCAGCTATAGTTAAAGGTAGAACCCCTACAGGTAGTCCTTTGTCAGGATAATAATTTAATAGCTAAATAGCTTATGTAAAGATGTGATGTAATGCGGATGATGCAATCATAGGAATGGCTCAGCAGGTGTGTGTATCCCTTTAAGAGCCTGAGTATAAAAGGGAAGGTTTTTTTTGTTGGAATTTTTTCTCTCTCGTCCGTTTGCTGTAATTGCTGTGTATTGGAGTTTGCTGCTTCACCACACGTATGGATCTTATGCCTATATTTGTAGATATTGTATGATAAACCACATTTAATTACAAACCACTGTGTACCGCATTTACTCCTGGGTTACCTCAGCGCAAAAAGACTGTGCGTGCTCTGCCATCCCTTGATTTGTGACTCTTCATTTAGCAGCTGCATAAAGTTACAACGGTGCTGAAAAAAGGGGACTTGCAACCAACCGTTGCTCTGAAGACTGCAGCAATGTCCCTGCAGTTGAATAGCAAGATTTGGGTGTTGGCAACTGGGGTGTGTTTACAAGGGCTGCTGAAATCATGTGACTTTCCCAGCAGGGTTCTGACATGCAAAGCCAACAGGGGAAGCCAGATTCACTTGGTGACTGTGTGATCTGCTTAACGACCACAGCAAAAAAGGTCATTACATCAGATTACTTAATGGTTGCTTCACTTAGCGACGGACGTTCTGCTTCCAACTGTCTCAAGTCAAGGACTCCCCGTACTTGCAACATGAGAACGCCCCCGAGTTCATTTTCCAGCATTTCTCCTTAAAATGTCAGCGAGGTTTAGAACCATTTTAGGATCAGAAGTTTGAAACAGATTCCAGGAACCTCCACAAGCCCACCGCTGCTTTTTTTTTTTTCCCGAACAAGCCTCACGTTTTTGAGATCCATCAGCTAATTTGCGTTTGGCACCAAACGCTTTTTTTTTTTTGCCCATCATAAAAACATCGTACGATTAACCTTTGTTGTTTGGTTTGGGGAATTTAACTCTCTTCCAAATTCCACTGCAATTAGCCCAATTAAACTACACGAGCCCTTGTGGAATACTAGCCATTATGCATTTATTTCAGCGGGAACGGCAGTCGGTTGCTTGAAGATGATTGACACTGCGATTTTTTTTTCTTCCTCTCTTTCGATTTAAAAGGGATACCGGCAGAGGTCCGATGCTGTTTTTAGAGATGCTGCAAATGGCAAAGGCAACATAGGCAAGAGCAGAACACAACTAGGACCAGATTCAATAATAATAACAATAACAATCGTAAAGTTGGAAGGGAGCTTGGAGGTCATCTAGTCCAACCTCCCTGCTCAGGCAGGAAACCCTATAGATCAGGCATGTCAAACTGCCGGATGCGTCATGTCAAAACCACACCCACCCCATTGCCGGCAATGGGGGGAAAAGTCGCAATACGTTGCGCAACGTTGTGAGTCTGACACGCCTGCCATAGATGAATGGCAAAACTCAAAACTGGTTATCTGTAGTCCATTCTGGGTTCCAAGAACATCTCACCTTACCTCACCTTTATTCTCTGAAGAATAAAGATCATTCGCCTTTTCTTTCTGCTTCCCCTTCTTAAAACTACTGTATATTTGACTGTGGGGAGTGTTTCTCTCACTAGAGCCTTGGAATCCACGTTTTAAAGGACTCTTGTAGGCCTGTCCACACAAAACCTCCTGATGTGAGGCTCAGGAAAGAAACAAAGATTCTTCAGGGGTCGCCACAAAGAAGAGGGAGCCAAGCTACTCTCCAAAGCCCCTGAAGGCAGGGCAAGAAGCAACGGATGGAAACTCATCAAGGAGTGAAGCAACCTGGAACTAAGGAGAAACTTCCTGGTGTTAGAAGATTGGAAGATGGGGAGAGATCCGGCCCGCAGAATCTCCAAGAGTCGGGCTCGACCAAATGGGTAACATCACCATCGTCATCATCATCATCCTATCAGCATCTAAGCCTCAGCAATCAACCCGCTGAACTGGAACGCAACGGGCAGCCTCGCTCTGGCGCACAGCACAATCAATCCCCTTGCAGAGCTCACCTATCAGATCCTTGTTGCGGCGGTCCATGGAGAGATTCCGTAAGGCTATGGATACCGCCCTCACCACCTTGTCCGAATCTGACTGGAGGAGCTCCACCAGGACCGGAAGTCCTCGTTCCTTTCGCACTGTCGCCCGGATGTACGTGGACCACTGTTCAAGAAGGAAGGGAGAAGATGAAAAGCTAGCCGCTCAGAAGCGGTCATGACTCCGTCTGTTGTCAGACCCTGAGTCTGCGGAGGAAAATGAGCTGGAATGGGACCCCATGGAGGCCGAGGGAGGGGTGTATATGGCTTCAGAGGAATGTGGGGAAGAGCAGGCCGAGGCAGGCCAGAGCCCTTCAGGATTGGGACAGGGTGAACAGGAGAGACAAAGCTCGGGCAATGAGCGAGGGCCAGCCCCTCCTGATCCTAGAGCAAGGAGAGTGGAGAGTAGGAGGGAACAATGCAGGCAGGCTCAACTACTCGGGAGGACAGCGTTCCGACCCTCTCCACAAGGCACACCTGGAGACTGAGATTAAGGAGACACTATGGGGAACCAACA
This sequence comes from Vipera ursinii, assembly GCF_947247035.1. NCBI lineage: Eukaryota > Metazoa > Chordata > Lepidosauria > Squamata > Viperidae > Vipera > Vipera ursinii. The sequence continues at coordinate 6,178,536 of NC_139527.1, forward strand.
GCTGATTCCTTGGAGTTTTGTGTGCTGTCGCTGATCTCGGAAACAACTCTCCGATCTCTTGTTCGGCGTTGTGATTTCTGCTTGGAAACCCTGAAACTCTAACCACTGGACTGGTTGACAAACTTGATTTGGTGTTCAAAGACCTCGGATTGGATTTTGGCTTCTCTTCCAAAACTGCTTGGGCAAGCTTGTGTTTCCACAGTCTGGTTAGATTTTGGATGTACCTTTCGTCCCTTGTTATCTACGTGGCCTTGAGTAAATTCCTCTTCTGATCTAACTGTGTGTGAAACTACTTGCCGCCAGAGGCCGCTGAAGGTGTGTGCGTGTGTCTTCCTTTTGTTCTGGGGCTTGTCAGAAACGTGGAGCATTTGGGGGAAAATTGGAGCAAATAAAGGGCGGTTTGAACTGCCAGTTGACTGTTTGGCCTCTGTGCTGTGCCCTGGGTCATCCCAGAAGGGTTACAGAAACTTTAAGTGGCCGGCTT